>NC_136490.1:12874834-13444834 GCF_053919585.1 Euprymna scolopes
AAAAAACATTGTTGCCAGGTGGTTCACTCTCCTCCCCACAAAAAAATATCATTTGCGCGCCAAACACTTTAAAGTGAAAGATTTACTTCCGCTCATACACAGAAATTTCTTAATGACGTATTATTTGTTATGACAAGACTAAAATGGTTGCTGTTCTTATCTGACCTTTTTAGATGGGTGAGCAGCTAAATTGTTGATGTAACATATTCAATGAACTCCGATTTCAACTTGAATGAATCTTGAGGAGCCTCATTAGCTACGAGTTCATTTTCTGTTGTCAACTTAATTTACAGTAATTTTTAACCTCATATTAGTCTCACATCAGACACGAAGTCTAGAATGCGTTGAAAAAGTATTCCCAAGAACACTTTGCTCATCTCTACTTATATATAAGACTCTCTCTCTCTCTCTCTCTCTCTCTATATATATATATATATATATATATATATATATATATATATATATATATCTATCTCTATCTCTCTCTGTGCAATTTCCTTCTTTATAGACTCCGAAATGGCTGAACCGATTTTTCTTTAATTTCACACAACTGTAGATTATGTGTCTGGAAGTGTTCTTAAATCGGTTTTGTATCAGAATGTCTTTGATACGTATCGAAAATCGATAATCGAAAAAAATTCGATAAAAGAATAAACAGTCCGATTTTCATTCAATCCCGGATAACGTCAGGTCTTCCTGCTAGTCTACTTATATATATTGTGTGTGTGTTTGTGTGAGAGAGAGAGAGAGAGAAAGAGAGAGAGAACTTTCTATTGACCCCGAAATTACTGGTCCGATTTTTCTTTAATTTCACACAAATGTAGTTTATGTGTCTGAGAGTGTTCTTAGATCGGTTTTGTATCGGAATGGCTCCGATAAGTATCGAAATTCGATAATCGAAAAAGTCTGATTAAAGAATAAACTGTCCGAATTTCATCAACGTTAAAACTTTTTTAAACTTTTGCTAATTACTGAATAAACTGATACATGAAATAGTCATTCCAACATATAGACTTCCTTGTTAATAATTTATGCATATCAGTGAAAAAGGCTCACAACTTATTAAGACCAAAGGTCACTAGAGGATAATGATTAATAAAATGATCATTAGAACGATACTACACACCATAAGAAGACTGAAAATGATGAAATTTCATTACTCCTGAATATAGTTAATTATAACTATTACTCCTGCATATAGTTAATTATAACTATTTGAAGACCATGTTGTGGTCTGCAGCGATAAACCTCTGTGGTAATGTGAACTTCTTGGAAATAAACGCTGGCCATGGAAACTCCGATTTATATTACGTACGCGTTGAGAGAAAACCATATCTTTTAAAGTTTTGGTAGAAGACGAGCACTTGCTGTGAATGTCTTACAAGGAGAAATCGGAAAACGAAGTAGATGCAACAATTTACTCACGTTAATGCGATTGATAGATAGCAAAGATTCTTCTGTGAGAAAGTGTAACAGAGCGCGGACGCGCGTATGCAAATGCATATGAAATGCGAAATGACGTCACCGTAAAGATAAAAAACAAAACTATAAAAAGAATGTGTACAACAGATAGAAGAGAACGTTTTAAAGCTTGTCCGAGAATACATTTTGGAGCACGTTTGGGAGCACATTTAAGAACATGTTCGGGAGCACGTCCGAGAGTATGTTCGAGATCACGTTAGAGACGTGAATAGCGTTCAAGAGGAGAGAGGTCAGAGAGAAGGAGCAGATTACGTGAGAGAAGACGATTACGTTTTATTTTAAAGAGTACTGGAAATAAATGGTGTAGTAACTAAAAAAACAGTAAGTTCGGTTATTACTTGTTTTCTGTTTCTTGCGACGTAGACTGCATACAACGTGTGGGTCCCGTGTGTAAACGTGTGTACTACGTCCCAAAGTAGTTGCAAATTAAAGAAGATATCATCATTCGCTAGATTGCGAAGTATATTTTATATGCAGTTAAAGTAAAAAGCCCTATGAGCAGCACCTCACCAGATACGACAGCAGTATTCAATCGTATAACGTATCTGCCTATTGTATAGGTAGAACATTACGTCAGATATCAGGTCATTTCTTGGGTAATAGAATATCATAACAATTTTAGTAACAACCTTAGCAAGGGGTTGGATATAAGCCTTCCATTTCAGATCAGAAAGTTAGTCCTTGAAGCTTATAAAAACAGAAAGCCTCCTTGGGAGAGAAAGGCAGTTATTTCAACCGAAGAAAAAGAAAAATCTGAGCGCTGGTGGTATAGGAGAGAAGTTAAATTTTAGAAAGGTTAAAAGTAACAGATCATTCTCCCCCATTGGGCCACGTGCTTCATATCAGAAGAGAGGGAGAAGGAGAGATTCAGTAAGATTTTGATCACTAATGCTCTTCAAAGTGTTGCTATAGGCAGCTGTGTTTTCTCTATGCATGTTAACAAATGATCTCAGAAAATGTTTTGTAAGATCATTAATATGAATCAGGAATAGTGTAGAACCCATTAAGGTATTCCACAGTTTATGGACTGCAGATTTCTATCCATTACCAATGTATATATCTATAAAAGTGAGAATATGTGTGTAGGTGTGTGTGTGAGGTCACTTCTCAACCTACATACTCAGCGAATATTTTATCTACAGACTTAAAATTTGTATATAGGATATGCAGATATTGGAAAACATTTTAATCAGTTTTCATCCGGAAAAAGGGGCTGCTACGGGTTAAAATTGAAAATTTGGTACGTGGGAGTCATCGGATATTTATCTGTTTGTCAACTGTTTCAGAAATGCGCATGCGTGAATCGTTCACGTGACAGATTCTTTATGTTAAGAATAAAACGGTTTGAAAACACCTTTTAAAGACTATTAAGCTGGCCTAATGGTTATCGTACTTGACTCACTGTCAAGGTTTTGGCTCTGATGTCAGCTCGATTTTTTTTTTTTTACTTACAAGAAGTGAACTTTATAGAAAAAATACTCGCATGCACAGGTCTAAGTTTCTTTCCGTTTTTTTTTTATTATTATTTCTTTTCTTTTTTTTTTTACTATATTGGGTGCAATATAACAATCAGTAGAGCATTGGCTCTAATTTTTTTTTTTTTACACGGAGGTCACCACTTATCAAGGCCCGGAAGCCACTCAGGGATAAGAGTTATTGCAAGTACAGTACATTAGTGTGGAGATTTGATGAAGTGTTTACTTAAGAGGGCGGTTCATTAGGAATTTGTTAACGTTGGACTTGAACACATCCAAGTTGGAGTCAGGTGGGAAGCAGGTAGATGGAACAGAGTTTAATAATAATAAATGCGAAATCTACATAAATTAGATATCATATTTATACGTATTTTATGACTGGGCTACGCCGGCCGTCCTGCTAGTTACTTTATATACATAAATCAGAGCAAAATGAGTTCTTACTAACACAGGAGACTTATCAATGTTTTTCTGGGGTGCAATTTACCGATCTCCAGTTTTTTTTTTTTTTAATCTAGACAATTCGACGGTCTTCTAATAATATTGATGGCATTTTTCATGTTCGCAATGATGAAACAGATTTGTAATTTAGGAGTTAATTCTGGTTGCAGATTTTTAAGCACAATTAACTGAATACGCTCCCAACCAGTTTTCTTGCCAATCTTTATGAAACGAAGCAATGCAGATATTTTCAAATTTTGAAATTAAAACATTGAAAAACATTTGAACCCAAGGAACCGACTATCTTCAAAACAAATGGAGACAAAATAAGGATCTGAAAGATTTAAACATTCATATTTTACACGAACACAAATCATAGTGACATTAAGACATTTTAAACATTAAAAGTAGAGAATAGGTAACACCAAGCTTCTCTCTTTTCATAACCAACGCTCTGATACCCAACTAGCTCCAATTGAAATTCTGGGACTGACCTTCATTCCTGATCTGCAATGGAACACATTCATCCAATCCGTTGCCAAGATCGCCTGGAAAATAGTTGTATCATTCTACCGCTCCAATAGATATATCACTCCCGATGCAACCATCTACCTGTGCTCTGGTGAACTCATAGCACTTGTGCCCCCTCAGCAAGCAGCAAAATCCCACTCATTACTGTTGAGATCCCTACTAGATCCTGGAAAGTCTTCTACTTTCTTTCCTCGGGTTGTTAGATTTAGAATTCTTTTCTAGTCCCCTGCTTTCTTGATTGTACTGAAATGCAGAAGTTTAAGTATAATGTACACAAACATCTCGCTGCTCAACTCTCCGCCGTTCCTTGTTAAACACGAACCCAAATAGTAACCCTTTATAATCTAAGTGGCGATTTGGGGTGAACAAAAGTATAAATAAAAAACTCAAAATTATGTGAGCCGGATCTCATGCCTACGTCCTGTCTAAACTTAAAAATAAATCCTTGTTGAATCTTGCTTGCCTGATAACTCAACAAGGGACTTTTATCCTGGCCTCCAAAATGAACCGAAATTAGACCATTCTTGTAATGATCCGGTTCCTGTTGATTTTGTGCTAACAGTTTTGTTCTGTGCAGTTTTAGAAAGTCCACACTCCCAGGCTTTGCCTTCTCTCTTTGAGAATGGGTTAGTTTATTGCTAATTACCCGAGGAGCTCTTACCCGACGCGGTTGCTCAGGCACTTTTTGCAGGTCAGAGTATCTCTCTTCTGGGGTGCTGACTTTCAATCCCACTTTTCGGCCCTAGTGTCTAAGTTCTTACCGTATGATAGAACTAAACAACTTCCCTGATAATCGGATCCTTTCTAAGCAATACAAAAATCAAGGTTCTTCTCAATATTCGTACATTTCAACAATAGTAAAAAAAAAAAAAATAATATGAAAGTACCCCTAGGGGTCGATCCATTGGAGCTTTCCTATTCTAGAGCTTTATAAACAATCACTCTGATTCAGTTGTGTTCGACAAGTATGACACCATGCTCTGTTTTCGGCATTTAAGTAAAACAATGGCTGATGCCTTAAAAATAACGTGTGGTCTATCGTCGAATGCAGACATAAACGCATGAAAACATTTAATACTACTAAAACGAAGTCCCCACCCTTTAACAATTATAGGAACTTTTTTTAGCAACAATTTACATGGATTTTATCACTTTGATCGAGAGTCTAATAATAAGCATTGTTTGGCGTGAAAATGAGTCAAAAAATAAGTCTAGATTTTCATTCGGAAGCGAAAAATACGTTCATAATTTGCAGACTTCTTTAAAAAAAAAAAAAACACGGCAATCACACTT
This sequence comes from Euprymna scolopes, assembly GCF_053919585.1. Classification (NCBI taxonomy): domain Eukaryota; kingdom Metazoa; phylum Mollusca; class Cephalopoda; order Sepiida; family Sepiolidae; genus Euprymna; species Euprymna scolopes. The sequence goes on from NC_136490.1 coordinate 12,880,057, forward strand.
TGCCAAGTAAATTAAAGCAGATTAGAAAGTGAATCTTATGTTTACTTTCATCAGCCTCATAACTCTCGCTTCCCTTATTTTGTCCTTTAGTTCTCACATTCCGGGAACGATGTTACTGACAAAGAGGGAAGAATTGCTGTTTACTGGATCAGAATTGCTATTCTGTCTAAAACTTATTGTTGGCAAGTTTTTCATTTTGAAATAGTGTTTTTAGCTCCTTATATCAAGTGGCTTTTTGCTTTGTCTGGAGCTATTTCCATAAAAAAATAAATGGAGATGAAATTGCGCGGCACGTATGCACTCGCATTTGCATACGTGCACACGTATGTCTCTTTTCATATAAACATATGCATGTGTGTTTGCTTTACATGCAACGTGCAAATTTAATTTCCTCCCACCCGGAAATGGATCTGGTTCTTATCGAGATGGGATTAAAATCTAATGCAGATCCTGTCCATTTTTTTAAACGACTGATTTTTTTTTCTTTCAACTTATTTGAAAACATGTCTTGTAATGATTTATAAAGCTCAATCCATAAATGTAGACCTGATGGCCGTCTTTGAGATGCGGATGGCATCCAGGATGCTGCAGAGATTCCTTCCTAATGCTGTACATCCCTAGTAGTCTAACAGCCTTTACAATCGAGCTTAAAGGGTTGCATTTGACTCCCATTTAAGCAAAGTTTGTGATATCGTGTGTCACTTAGAGAAAATCAGAAGAAATGTGAAATTTTAAATGAGCTTAGAAAAATGTATACAGAGCACTCCAGAAAAATACAACGCATGGAACCGTGAATAATAAACAACCGTTTCTGTAATCCAATGAGACTTGGTTTCCCTTTAAAGTCAAAATCTTTCTCGCTGTATTAGGAGCAGTAGCAACATGGTAGTATCAAAGTGCCGGGCTAACAGGATTTAAAACTCCAGGAAGAATCACAATCAGGATCCGTCCTACTCTGGTGATCTCGGCCTCTACATGTGCAACCAAAGATTTGTACCACGCAAAATTTCAAATCACCGATGCAAAAATGCCAACATTGTTTCTGCGGCATGCCTTTGTCTGTTCTGGGTCAAACCTTCCTCGACTTCGCATACAACTGATTTTTTCTTTTTCCGGTGTCGAAGGTAAATACTAGTGTTGGAATGATTAATCGGTATCGGAATCGGGAATCAGAAAAATCGAAACTTTGGGAGATATCGGAATCGGAAAAACTTGAACATATGTTCCGATGCCAAAAACGATTCTTTTAAGTGTCTTTTTTATGTGGTTTTGTTTAAAACAAAATCGTCCACTGTTGGTAGTATTGTTAAAATAGTAAATATTTATTGCTTTTTAACTTACAGTAAAATAAAATCCATAGATCATCCTCCACAAATTTATTTTTACGTTTGAGAGAATGCATGCACATTTAACGTGTGTTTAACGATAATCGGTAAAAATAACAACATTATAGTAAGAAATTTGGAGATTTATAAAGAATCGGAATCTGTAATTGTATCTGCATCGGGAAAAATATATCGTCCCATCCCTAGTAAACTCCTGCAATATTATTGCCAATTAATGAATATCTAAAAGCAACAATTGTGATAATATCGACATCTTCCTAAGTGTTACGAATTTGGAATAAACAAACGATGGAAAAAATATAACAGGAAGGGGAAATAAGTTTATCAGCAAAACAAATGGGATAGGAAGCGAGGTTATAAATAAACAATTGAGAGAAAGTTGGTCACCAGGGTACACAAAGGCACCTGAATCAAGGTGTGGAAGTGACGGGGATTGAAGAATCGGGCGATAGAGGTTAATATATTTAGAGTTTTATTTTTTTATTTTTGAATCCTTTGAGATGAGGCTTCATAATTTGTGTATTCATTTTTTTTAATCCTTTGAGATGAGGCTTCATAATTTGTGTATTCATTTTTTTTTTTTTAATCGTTTGAGATGAGGCTTCATAATTTGTGTATTCATTTTTTTTTTTTAATCGTTTGAGATGAGGCTTCATAATTTGTGTAATCATTTTTTGCGGACTGTTATCCTCATCTTCATAGTTGTTTCACTGCGTTTCGGCCAACACATCCTCTGGCCTTCTACAGGTGATTAACCGCAACGGGATAAGGATGCTGAGACTTATAACTCATCCCCAATAATTACTGCCTTCCAAAATGAAATAAAAAGACAATTAAAGGAATCGTTTTTTTGTTTTGTTTTGTTTTGTTTTGTTTTTGTTTTTTTGTTTTGTTGTTTGTTGTTTTTTTTTGGGGGGGGGCATCGGAAAATAGGTCCAAATATTCCGAATTCTGATACGAGTTCAGATATCCTCAAAAGTTCCGATTTTTCTTATTTCCGATTCCGATTAATCGTCTCAACACACACGCGCGCACGCGCACGTGAGCGAGCGCGCGCGCGCACACACACACACATGTGCGTGTGTTTGTGTTTGTGTGTGTGTGTGTGTGTTTAAAGGATGGGGGTGATTACAATAAGTGTACACACACACACACACACACGCATATATATGTGTGTGTGTGTGTGTGTGTGTGTGTGTGTGTGTGTGTGTGTGTGTGTGTGTGTGTGTGTGTGTGTGTGTGCACTTATTGTAATCACCCCCATCCTTTATGACATGATGATGTAATAAAGTTCTAACGTAACTTTATTATCATGTCACAAAGAATGGGGATGATTACAATAAGTGTAAGCGAAATGAGTGGTTAAACCTCTTTAGGCCATGACATTGTAAAAGAAGACAACCCCGATTTTATATACATTGGAGGTGAAAAATAGAAAATTTGAGTTTAGAAATAGAAAAGTTCAAGGGGAGAAATAATGAAAAGGGACGGGGTGAAAGCATTAGAATTTGAATTAGGCGAAAGAAAAGTTATATTAAATAGGGTGAGGATCGGATAACAATTTTATATATATATATATATATATATATATATATATATATATATATGTATATATATATATAAATATGTATATATATATATATATATATATATATATATATACTAGCATGGGAGCCCGGCGTTGCCCGGGTGTTTTCAGGTGTATGCTGAGTAAAAAAAAAAAAAAAAAAAGGTCAATTTTTGTAACTTTGACCCCTATTATGACCCCTTAAAATTTATTGTTTAGGGGCTCAAATCAAGTTATTAAGTTAGATCTATGTCCAAGGAATCTATATCTAAAATTTCAAGTGTTTAGACCCAAAATTTTAGAAGGAGTTTGGTAGAGTTCTCAAAGGTCAAATCGTTGAACTTTGACCCCTTAATCGCAAAATTTTTGCCCGAAAATGAATGACACAGATTTTCCCAAATCTCAGTACTCTGTATATCAAACTTCGAGTCTGTAGACTAAAAATTGACAAAGTTATTGCGTAGGGAAATGTACACAGACACACAGAGACAGACAGACACTTTCACTTTATATATATATATATATATATATATATATATATATATATATAAATATATATATATATATATATATATATATATATATATATATATATTCCAGGTATAGGTATATATATATAACTCTTTTCTGGGTCAACGGCCAACTAGTACCGTGTATATTTGTGTGTGTATATGTGTATTGGGGTGGAGAGGGCTCCCGTAAGCCGCGGTGAAGGCAACCTTTCTAGGAGAAGCAAATCTCTGATTTAAAAAACCATAAAGCGGAAGACCAGTACCCGCATTAAGCTGGTCTGCAGTTTAATTTGTTGCTGGCTATCTTGCTCTTGCTTGTTGCTGGATCTCAACATTTTGAACCGAGAGAGAGACTTAGCTGTCGTACAAAGCTAAGACTCTGTAACATCATATTTGTATAGATACTCACTCAGACATTTGGGCTCATGGATTTTAAATGTCTTAGGGAATGGCACTCGTCTGACAAGACGTTGCAATCATCATATCATATATATATATATATATATATTCCAGGTATATATATATATATATATATATATATATATATATATATATATATATATATATATATATATATATATGAACAAATGATTAATAAAACATGTTAAAAGACATCTTGAAAAAGAGTTAAAAACATATTTAATTTTAAAAAGGAAGCACAAGATAAGTGGATAGTCCTTAATCCGCGGAGTTTCGAAGAAATACTCTCCTTCTTATCAGAGGGCAGGAATTAGCAAAATGCGGGATCGGATTTTGCATGTAAATGTATTATGATTACTTTACTTGTAAATATTAACTCTTTAATATTTATAATATATTTTAAGTTTACCATTTTGATTACCTTGGTAAACTTATTTTAATCTTTATATATATATATATATATATATATATATATATATATATATATATATATATATATATAATTTACATAGTCACGACAATGACAATGCTGCTGTTTCAGTCAAGTAATGACCCTATAAGGTAATTTAAAATTTCGGTTACACATCGGAACATTATCCTTTAATGAAAACAGGAAATAACATCAAATTTTTTTAAATTTCAATTAAGGACAAAAAAATAATGTAAACCGGAATTTTAAATTATCTTATGAGTTCTTTACTTGACCGAAATAGTAGCATTGTTATTCCCGCAACTATGCGAATTGTTTACTTGAAATTAAATAGAAATATATCTTGCTCTCTCTCTTTTTTTTTTTTTTAGCACTATTGATAAACTCGTTAAATTCATCGGTTTTTATATTTGGATACATTTTATCTGGAATTATATATATATATATATATATATATATATATATATATATATATATATATATATATACGAGCAAACAGTTAATAAAACATGTTAAAAAACACTTTGAAATGAGTTAAAAACATATTTAATCTGAAAAGGAAACACTAGATAAGTGGGTAGTCCTTAATCCGCGGAGTTTCGAAGAAATACTTTCCTTCTCATCAGAGGTAGGAATTAGCAAAATGCGGGATCGGATTTTGCATGCAAAAGTATTTGATGAAACAATAAGTACGTCAAAGATCTTACTTGATATATATATATGTGTGTGTGTGTGTGTGTGTGTGTGTGTGTGTGTGTGTGTGTGTGTGTGTGTGTGTGTGTGTGTGTGTGTGTGTGTGTGTGTGTGTGTGTGTAAGCAAAAACAAGACTTCAAAACAAGGTGTTGAAGTCTTGATTTTGCATACACAGTATATTAATGCTCAATTATAAAATTTGATAATTTTGTAGCTTACTCTTTAAGTCAACCATTTTGGCCTAAAACTCATTGGTATATGAAAATTTACTGAATTTCACGAACTCAGTATAACTACATATAAGTCTATATATATATATTCCCGCATAAGGCTGAAGAGTCCTAGAGTGGATGAAACGCGGAATATTCAGTGTAGCTTAATCTCCATATATTTTTATAAATTACTAACTAGCTCTACCTACGTATTGAGCACTTTTGAAGTAAATACTTCAAGTTTACGCATAAATCTATACTTTCGTATATTAATTTTATGTGAGTAAATTAAGTAGTTATATATATATATATATATATATATATGTATGTATATATTACATGCTAATATTTTTCAGATGTGAAACAACCAGTGAATTTTAGCGAAGAGTGCTCAATACTGAAGAAGAGCTAGATATACTTTTTTTGTTTTACATAAACATTTATTTGTCGCTACACATTCAATAAGCAGCATCGTCTAAATAGGTCCCTAGTTACTTGTAATTGGCTGACTGAAATATGCTCATGAATATGTAGCGACAAGTAAATATATAAATCTTTAAAAAATAATTTGCAAGAATGCGATAGAGGTAAATACTTTCGCTTGCTTTCTTTTCCTTATAAGGGAAATGCTTTCCATAATGTTTTATTGTTACAGTGTTTTTTTATTCAATAAGTCTGAAGAAAGGCTGTTCTTGTGAAGATTTTTAAACGACATAATGTTTGGATTTGTCCGAATAGTCTTAAAATATTTGTAATTAACGATGAAATACACTTTTTGTTGCTATCAACACATTCTTTGAAGTCTTGGTTTTGTTAAAACAATATATATATAAATATATATATATATATATATATCTTATCTTATCTTATATATCTATAAAAGTGAACGTGTCTGTCTGTCTGTCTGTCTGTCTGTGTACATTTCCCTACGCAATAACTCTGTCAATTTTTAGTCTATAGACTCGAAATTTGATATACAGGGTACTGAGATTTGGGAAAATCGATGTAATCGGTTTTGGGCCAGAAACTTGGCGATTAAGGGGTCCAAATTCAACGATTTGACCTTTGAGAACTCTACCAAACTCCTCCGACAATTTTGGGTCTAGACACTTGAAATTTTAGATATAGGTTCCTTGAACATGGATCTAACTTAATAAAGGGATTTGAGCCCGAAACAATAAATTTTAAGGGGTCATAATAGGGGTCAAAGTTTTAAAAAATTAACCATTTTTTTTTTGTTTTTTTGCTTTTTTTGCACAGCATACACCTCCAAACACCCGAGCAACGCCGGGCACCCCTGCTAGTATATATATATATATATATATATATATATATATATATATATATATAAAACAATGTCCATTTTTATTTTCTGTATGACTGTGCGTATGCTATTCACCCTTATTTGTTTACGTTGTAATTTAGTTATGTACTTATACGTTTTCGTGTGTGTGTGTGTGTGCGCGCGTGTGTGTGTGTGTGTGTGTGTGTGTGTGTGTGTGTGTGTGTGTGTGTGTGTGTGTGTGTGTGTGTGTGTGTGTGTGTGTGTGTGTGTGTGCTTCGTGGTTAAGCCTCTCTGTCTTCCTATTTTCCTTTTACCCGTTTCTTCTCCGTATCGTCGTCTTTTTTACGGGTTGTGTTTGTCTCTTTTACAATGTATTTTTTGCTATCTGTTTTTTTAATTTATTTATTTAACTAAGATCATTTTTTTATTATTATTACGTGTGTATGTGAAGTTATATTCCTATGATTAGAAATTCCAGGTCACCGGTACCAATTTTATACTGTTGCGTTTCAATCTTGTGGCATCCATGCAGAAAACCAAGTTGCTGTCATTATTACAAAAAACGCGAAAAATTCACCATTATCATCCACACCCTGTTAGCTGTTTATTTCACGCTCTTTAAGCGTCCCTCCCAGACTTAGGACTAGTCGTCCTGAAATCAAGCCTCTTTATTTGTAATTTCATAAGAACTAAGTCAATATAATATTGGTAATTTGTTAATATTAGTCGGTTTTTTAATACTGTGAAAACTACAATAGTTATCTCCCTTCTGTTATATTAGGTGCCTTCCTTTGTCTGGTTGTGGCTGACGTGTAATTTAAGCTGTTGAGTAACTCAGATTTATCTCCCCTTTCTTTGTTTATGGCGGGTATTTACGTGTAATCGTTCTCTTTGTTCTCATCATGTAAATAAAAGCAGGCGTGTCTTCTTTCTCCGTGTCATAGTGTGTAAAACTAAAAACAGCTTACGTGTTAATTGATTTATCTTTTTGTCAACCGCGTCGATATGACTTCCAATATAAATTTTATTTGAAACAAGCAAGGTATGTTTTTATTTAATTCATAATTAACTATCAGAAATATTAATTAACTAATTAATTAATCTATAGATAAAACTAATATAGGATATAGGAGGTATATTCGACTTGACCTTTGTAATCATATTTTGTTAACGAATTTCCAGTTCTCGTGCACATGTTACGTGCTACCAATGAACTAGCCCATATTCTCGCATTCTCTCTCCTTGATCTATGTGATGTCATAGTCGTTTTTATTAATTATCACAGTATAGTAATGTCGACCTATAATTTACCAAGTTGACCGCAACTGAACTTTCAATTTCTATTTTTCTCAACAACTGTTTTATATTCCCCTCAAGGAAAAGAATTTTATTCAATCCTGGGGACGATTCTCGTCAGATCCATGCAGAAGTTTGATTAGCTTCAGAAATAACAAAAATGATAACAATTATATTTTGTTCAAACTTCAACTCATTACGTTTTAGTCATAAACGTCCATCAATCTCTGTTTTGTCGCCGTTAAATGATATGCGTTAAGGCTTATCTTGAACTTGTGTCATTCGATATTTACAAAGAGTTTGCCCGAGGCTGTCAGTCGCAAAAATGAAACGAGATTTTTTCATTATATTTTTCAAATTGTATTTTTTTTTTTTTTTTTTATTATTATTGCAAGCGATCAAAATAATTTAATATAAAAATGTCATCCATTTTTTTCTGTTTGTTTACTTATTCAAATAAAATACAATAACTAACATTAACTCGTTTCATTTTGCAGATGATAGTTCCGGGCAAAATGTTTGTAAATATCGGATGACGGAACTTAAAGATAACCGCTTTAAATGTCTATCTCTGCGTAAAAAATATTGAACTCTACTTTTCCAGTTTGCGTACCTAAAACATTTACGTCTTTAAGAAGTTTAGAGGTGCTTGGCGAGACTAAAATATCTGTTTTGAACGGATGGAGCAAATCTGTATATTTCAAATGACTCACTACGATATTGGTGATAGTATGATTCTAAATAAACTTTCACAAACCAGTTTTTATCAGTGAAGTACATCTTTAGAATAACGTCTACTAAAATAATCTTCACACTAAAGAGCGTCATTACAACAAAACTTAGTGCATTGTCATGAGAAACATGTGTTAATGCGTATTTTGCTGAAGTCATCTTTTAAACCAATAAATGAGAGATAATGTTTCTTATGGTAGGTTAAAGGTCTATACAACAGAGGCAATGTTTAAAAAATAATGGATATGCAATATTTTTACATGCGTCAGCATATATCAAGACCAAAAGCCTCTCAACGATAAGGATTGTTAGTTTGCTGATGGACAATACTATCAGAGGAATTGAAACAATAAACGGCAAAGACAAATATTTCTTGATGCTGTATTTGAAAGCCGACCATATTGTTTTTAAGATATGAAATTCTTGAAAAGAAACTTTGTTCATGGAAATTGCGTTATGTTTTAGATGCATAAACAAGAAAGAGAAAGTAGAATTGGTTTAGAAACAAATAACAAATAAATATTTGCTAACACGACCAACATAATTTCTGCTGGAAGACTACTAGAAAAACCATTGTAAGATAATCAGTGACATGTATGTTAAGTTTATAATTTGTATAAATGTTGTATTTTTACTATCATTAACGTATGTTGTATTGTTGTTAGGTTTGTGCATATGTATGTGTCATTATTACTAATGTCTATAGTGGCTCTTCACTATCTGAACCCAAGTTCTATTTGTGACCTATTTGAGTTCTTTCCAATGTTATGATTGTCTAAATGTTCATAGGCGGGTGTGTATGTGTCATACATGTATTTGACATACCTTATTCAACTGCGTCGTTCATCCTGGTTCATCTGGAAAATCATCTTGTTCTTGGGGGAGGTAAGCTGGAACCTGTTTGAACGAATGCCACTCCAAAAACGATGGTTGGTTTTATATTAGTTTTTATTTCACTTTCCAGGTGTCGAACGTAGATGAATGGAAAGTGAGTTTCTTTTGCTTGTGGTTAATTCTAATAGTCTCCATTTTTAGACACGTCATCTCCCTCCCAATGGGAGGGGGCACAACCGTTAACCTGTCCGCTCTTTTCTACGTCCAAATTCCAACTTTACTCTAATATTTTTTTACATGGTAGTCACCACTTATCAAGACCGGAAGCCACTCAGTGAACTTTCAGAAGAAGACATAATATCCAGCTAACCTGATCACATGAGAACTACGTCCTTCCGGGTCAGCTATTTTTAAGGCTTCCGGTGCAACTTGTCCAATTTATAGTTTTGACAAGTTTATCAACAAACAATAAATAACTTCCAATATAAACTATTTTAACAATATCACTGAATAGATAGATAAGTAGATAGATAGACGGATAGATCTATCGATAATACACGTAGATATATAGATAGATCGACAGACCTATACATAAATAATTTCTTGTATTCCACAACTACATAACATAAATTGGCAAGCTGATATTCGAACGGTAGCAAATCGGTATTATGCAACATAGTCCCCTTCCCTTATTTTATACTTGGCCCTCAAATCGAATATTTGTTACCAGAATAGTAGATGAAATTCGCTAGGAATCGAGCGACTAACAGATGTTATTTGAAAAAAAAGCAGTTTGCCTTGTAGACTTGTATATAATTGAGTTTATCGGTTGTTTTTACTTGTATGGTATTTTATTCCTGCCTTCAGATAATGTCGGGTCGTCAGACCTTCATCTCAAATTGAAAGATATAGCAGAAATGAAGAAATCGAAAACAAGAACAGTTTATATGTGTTGCAATATTTTTAAGTATAAAATTTATTAAAAACTTGATTGAAAGCCTTTTTAGCACAATCTGCTCATGGTTATAAGCAACTCCTTATACCACAAGCTCGGGAACCAGATGTTCATTCGATCAGTGTAATTGTTTTTACATATTTCTGAATCATACTTGAAAATTAAAGCAAGACAAGTATTTAATATTTAAATATAAACCTTAACCGTGCAATAATCAAATCGATCACAGTCGCATTCTAAACGCTATTACTACTCACCTTTCTGAACTACACCACGTTACAATTTATTATTTTTATTCTTTATCTTGATTTTTTACGATCACCCTGATGTAATTTTGTGACACGAAAAGAAATCAATAAAGACAACCGGGAAAGATAATAAGAAAAAAACGACACTAGTGAAATTCTAATTCGTTATCTCTTTCTCTGTTTCATTTTACATACGAGAAAATAAATAAGTTATCTTCATGAGATCTATGTCTTTGGTGAGAAAAGACTTACGTTTGGCTCGAGTTTCTTACGAACAGATGTCGGACCTCTGATCTAGCTCGGCTCACAGGAAATACAAGAGACTTCCTCTTTGCCATCGAAACATGTTTTTGTGTAAGAAGCTAGGGAAAGCTTAAAATCTAACTTTGTATAAAAGCATCACTGAGAATAAAAATACCAATCATAAAATGTAGCAAGTTCCCATTTATTAATTTTATATGTGATGTTACATGCGACTTTGAAAAATAACCCACATTGCCTTAGCCTTCTAATCCACTTATATTTTATTTACTAGCGATGTTTCAAGCAAAATACCTTTCCCTAGTGTATATATATATATATATATATATATATATATATATATATATATATATATATATATATATATATATATATATATATATATATACTCGGGTTTTTTTATATTCAAAAGTAATGGACTAATGAATTCAACGAGGTTGTTAGATAGTGCTCAATAAAAAGAGCTGATAATACTTGTTTATTGTTATATAAACATGCTCACATCCCGCTGCTACAAATAGCCACTTGTTTCAATCAAACAACAGCTATCATCAGGCAGCGACTTGACTATTCAAAAGTTCAATGAATAATTATTCATTGAACTTTTGAATAGTCAAGTCGCTGCCTGATGATATCTGTTGTTTGATTGAAACAAGTGGCTATTTGTAGCAGCGGGATGTGAGCATGTTTATATAACAATAAACAAGTATATATATATATATATATATATATATATATGTGTGTATATATATCATTATATATATTATATATATATATGATTACTTCATTTAATTACATAAATTAATATACTAAGATATAATTTATGCGTAAATGTTTCAGTATTTACTTCAACAGTGCTCAATACATAGGTAGAGCTAGGTAGAAAGTTATGAATATATGTATGGAAATTAAGCTACACAGAATATTCCACGTTCCATTCTCGTGAGAATTCGTCAGGCTCATGCGAAATGTTGTGGTTGACGCGTGTTTTTATATACGCACATGCTATTAGAGTTTTTTGTTAGCCAATCAGCTTTCTAGTTGTCACCGTTGATATTTTGAAATATAAAATAAGGACAATAATAACAAAATAAATAAAAAAGTGAACAACATGACAAAAATAAAACACAATAAACAAAAATGTAACTAGTAGAAATAATAATAATAATAATAATAATAATAATAATAATAATAATAATAATAATAATAATAATAAACCAAGCCCAAACAACAACAACTCAAATAGAAATAGAAATAAAAAATACTAATAATGAACAGGATAAATGCAACTGTAGGCCCCGCACACTCTGTCCACTTCAAAATAAATGTCTAACCAAAAGCATAGTTTACAAGGCCACAATATTTGCAAAAGAAAACCCAAAAGGTACAAAATAAATTTTGAAACTGACAATAATAATGGAAAATAAATAAATAAATAAAATTGTTAATTCGCTACCCGCATAGCAGCAGCAGAATAGCGCAACGGTTAGAAGCTCCGACTTTCGCATGGGCGGTCGTGTTTCGATCCTGGCTTTTGATGCGCTGTGAAACAGCGAAACAGTACTGTATGTGGATGACTATATATATATATATATATATATATATATATATATATATATATATATATATATATATATATAAAATATATATATGTGGGGGGGTGGCTCCCATCAGTTCTGGCCAAACAGAATCCCCAACAGAAGTGAGCTCTATCCCATCAATGGACCTGAGTTAATCTAGTTAGCATCAGACAAAGTCAATCTCTTTGCCAAGAACTTTGCAGCTAATTCTACCCTTTACGACAAAGGCCACCAACCCCCAGTATTCCCTTGTATATCAGAAAATATGCTATGTAACATACAAATATCGTGATGTTTCTAAGCTCTCAGTACAGACCAATAAGTCTCCTATGCATCATGAGTAAGCTGCTGAAATCTGTGCTAAATAAGGAAGTAGTCAACCATCTGAGTAAACCTAGCCTTCTTAGTGACATGCAATATGGTTTCCGTTCTGCTAGATCTACAGCAGACGTGCTTACAGTTATATCTCATAGGATTGGCAAATCCCTCGATGGAGGTTTCCTCTCTAGGGCAAAGGCCTTTGATAAGGTATGGCATAAAGGTCTACTTCACAAGATCTCCAGCCACGGTATAGCTGGAAATGTCTTCTCAACTATTAAATCATTTCTCTCTGATAGGTCCTTAAGAGTAGAGGTTGATGGGCAGAAATGGGCTCTGAGTATTAATGCTGAAGTCCCTCAGGGGTCCATCCTGGGTCCAACTTTCTTCCTGATCTACATCAATGATCTTCCAGACTACATCCTTAGATCCTTCGTAGACATTTATGCTGATGACACTACCATCTATGGTAGCACTTTGAAGACCGCAAACGACCAAGTTCTCTCTCTCTCTCTCTCTCTCTCTCTCTCTCTCTCTCTCTCTCTCTTCTCTGATCTTGAGCACGTGGTACAATGGGGAGAAAAGTGGCACTCCTGATGCCATTCTCTACCTATATAAAAGCCAGGTTTGGCCAACGATGGAGTGCTGTTGCCACATCTGGGCAAGAGCTGCTAGAAACTGCTTATCCTGTCTTGACAAAGTTCAAAATAGACTTCATAGCTTAGTGGGGGATGCCCTATTCTCTTCCTTGCAACCTTTTTCCTACAGAAGAGTCTATCCCTGTTTTATCATTATTTTCATGGCCGGTGCTCATCTGAACTTCAATCTATGATCCCCCCTAGACAGACTTTCACGAAAAACACTCCTCTAACCATAACCACTATCAACAATTTCCCACACTCTTTATCTGTGCCTACACCTAAACGTAGATTCCATTAACAGGGCTTCTCTCTTAGAACTGCTCGCCTGTGGAATTCTCTTCCGTTTGGCTGCTTTCCAGCTGACTACAATCTGATTGTCTTTAAGTCCAACGTGAACAAGTTCTTATTGAACCGTCTCCCTATGTAATCCAAGTTACAAAATTTCCACTAATGTTTACTACGCTAATATCACAATGAATAATGTATACCCATTAACCCTTATCCTCGAGTGGCCTCTGGGCCTTGATAAGTGGTGACCTCCATGTAATATATATATATATATATATATATATACATATATATATATATATATAACTTACATAATATCCGAAATATAGAATAAAGAAAAATTTTAGAAATAAAAATAAAATAACATATCCAATTATAACTACGCTGAAAGTAGGCCAAAAGTAGCAACAATATTTGCGAAAGAAAACCCGAATAACAAGAAATATTACATAGGCATGACTTCCTTAGATTTCAAAACCCGATACTATGACCACAAAAGTACATTCAAAAATAAAAAACACCGTATGAAAACAACACTAGCGAATAAATACTGGGAACTCAAAGAAAGCGGACATTCGCCGGTAGTCGAATGGAAAATAATGAAACAAGCTACCACGTGCAGACATTTAAACGACCCATGTAAATTATGCCTCCATGAAAAATTTGCTATCCTGTACTTTAAAGAACCTCAAAATCTATTAAACTGTAGACGAGAAATAGCAAACAACTGTGTTCACAAAATAAAACTTACTCTAGGATAGCGATACAAAATAGCTTTAAAACTAACAATAACAATAGAAAACAAACAAATAAATAAATTAAATAAACATGAATATACATAAACGATCACACATATATGTATATATGTATATATATGTGCATGTATGTGTGTACACATAGGTATATTTATATATTAAAAAAAAGGAAGGAAAAGATCTACCTTAAACCACTAACCTAGTTCTAAAACAGATCCTTTGTTCGATAAAATGCATGCCCATTTGCTGATAGGAAGGGGCGCGGTGGATACTAGGAAACTGATTGGCTAACTAGAAATCCTCAACATGTATAAAAACAAGAAGCAACCACAGAATTCGCACATTAGCCTGACGAATCCTATAGTGGATGAAACGCAGAATATTCAGTGTAGCTTAATCGCCATATATATATATATATATATATATATATATATATATATATATATATATATATATATATATAAATGTACATGTTCGGCGAGCCGTATCTTTATCTAACTTTGAATATACTTTCAACAAATAGTTCAGCATAAACCACACATGTAAAGACACACAAAACAATCGACCCTAGTCCTAGGACCATGATGACTGGCACAATGTTCTTAAATGTTTATAATTCTTTATGAAATTTCTGTATATATATATATATATATATATATATATATATATATATATATATATATATATATATATATAGTCATCCACATACAGTACTGTTTCGCTGTTTCACAGCTCATCAGTGCGGCTAGACAGGCAACTACCTCAAGCCAGGATTGAAACCCGACCGTTTATATATATGTGTGTGTGTGTGTGTGTGTGTGTGTGTGTGTGTGTGTGTGTGTGTGCATTTATATTTACATATGGATGTTAAACACCTCTTTTTATCTAATTTAATATTAAAACAAATACACGAATAAAATATATAACCAACAGTTACTTGCGGTGGCAGCTAACGTTCCAAGTATGAGTTATTTTTAAAACTATGGACGTCACGTGACGACAATTAAAATCAAGACTTAATTTTTTCGAAAAAATGTAAATTAATTGTTTAACTGGTGCCTACTGATCGTGTACCAAGTAAAATTCAAGTCGGAAAGCTCTTCGTGCCATGCACGCTAATAAAAACAAATCATACATATTAGTATTTGTATTTTTTTTCTAATGTTTCTCTCTTACAATTCCAAAAATAAATGATTAAAAGCTCATGTAGTATATTTTAAAACTTTCAATTTCTCATATTGTGTTTTCACTCCTTAAAAAAAAAAAAAGCGATATGCGGAGAGTCTTACTTCAACTCTGAATAAAACTTATTGCAAATCTTAAATACTCTAATTTTCAAATGAAAAGTAATGTCCATATTATGCGCTGAACAATTCTTTAAAACATTCGAAAGAAACTGAACTTTCAATAATTATTTATTAATTTATATCTAATACATAGCGTCAAAAGTTCGCAAAAAAAATCCGGGCTATTTGGATTTTTACGAAGAGATACTTTCCTCTTTTTTTATCTCCTGTGCACGAGAGTAAATTAAATATAGTCCACATTGCAACACTTTACGCCTCGTAATTGATCCAATATTCACAATAATGGGTTAATTGCTTTAGAATGAGATCCTGTATATAACAGCATATAAACATGTGCACATACTTAATTTTATAAACTGAAGTACAATTTAATATTGAAAACGCGTTGGATATAATCTAAAGTAATTTGCACGAAAAAAAACACACAACTTTTCAAAATATAATGTATTTCTTCTTTTGAGAAGAATAATTGAGTTGTGCGTTTTAGGGAGAAAAAATAAATAAATAAAAATAATACTTATATTATATCCAGTAATCCTTATATATTCTCATGGTTAAAATTAGAGGCGCTTATGAATTTGAGACGATTATCCAAGGGAGATAACTAACTTCGATTAAATAAGTTTCTTCTTTCTTGTTCCGATTGAGTAACTGATTATAATTGTTCAGGTATTATAATTATTATTTTACAGTTTTAATTTGTTAGTTAATTGTTTCTGCAATTTCTGGGACTAGCGGTTCTTATGGAGATCATATTTCAAGTATAGTATTCGTGTAATCATTTTGTTATTGATAATAATATTTATATTCAGGGTCGCTAATTTATTTTTCAGTTTCGGAAAGATACGATTTTTTATTTAGTGCATTTTATCTTGTTTCCTTTTCGTAAACTGTCTCGTCAAGTTCCAGGACTATGCTTTTGTGTAAACGATATTTTTTTTTAACTTAAATTGTTTCATTGTTCGATTTCATAAGCGCCGGATTAAACACATGTCGGTTTTCATGTGAGTATCCGCACTTCTTTATTTACATTGGAAGTGACGTCACAAAAATCTTATAATACGGATGGCTACAATTGTAAAAATAATTTGTTTTATTTTTCTTTCATTTTGAGCTCCTTTTTTCTCCCGTTTGTTTTTGTTTTCTACAATTAATAAACCAGTTTACAAGTAAATTCAATCTTGGAAATTACTCGTTTGCCGTAATTTTAAACGTTATTTTCATTTTCAGCGACCCCGAAAACCTTTAAGAGTAGTAATTTTAAAGGAATTTGAGGGCGGAGTAATTCTTCATATTTACCTTTTTTTAATTGAATTGTTAGGTGAAAGTACAGAATAGTTACAATACACCCTCCCTTCCCCATGTTAAATAATAGGTTTCTAAATAATAGCGTTAAAAATAGCTCGGGTCGTAAAGTGCAGGACTGCAGGAGTACCTATAAACGGTAACGCCGGATCGGAAAAAGAGCTCAAAATGAATATATACACACACATATATATATATATATATATATATATATATATATATATATATATATATATATATATATATATATATATATACATTTATTTCCATTTTCTTTTTTTTATAACGACATATTTATATAAAGTCGTTGTATTATCCCCTCCCATCATGATGATGATGATGATGACGACGACGACGACGACGACGACGACGACGACATTGTTGTTGTCGGACTAAGTTGATCGCATTAATAAAATACCAAAGTAGATTAAAGACACGTAGATTCACAAACCAAAGCAATTCCTATCAGTTTGACTAGAATGCCTCATCTGTTTTGATAACAGCGATAATTTCCCATATTAAACCTTCAAATCTTTGCTTATTTTGTAAACAAAAGAATAAGTGGCTTTTAAAAATGGTTCTATTTCTAAATATGTATTCAGCCTTTATAGTCATAATAAATCTGTGCCACTTCATTTGATATGCAATTAACGATTAACTGTAATTGATAATTTTCTGAAATATACAAAATATAAAGGCAAATAATATTAAAACAACCACAGTTTTTTATATTACTGCTTATGTTTCTTGGTGCAGATGACTACGACAAAACAGAACATACAGTAGACCGCGGTATCAGAAATTTCGTGAAAATAGTGAATAATTCCACCCCATCTTTCCAAGCTTATAACTCCTCGAAAAATGTAATTCAAGCCCTAATTTTTTTTTTCAATTAAAGGAGCAAGGACCAAGGTTTCATTTAAAAAAAAAAAAAAGGTTTTAAACTTCGGACTTTACAGGTAAATTTCTAAAAAACGGGGGGGGTTGTTTTAAATTTGAATATATTATTTATTGACC
Organism: Euprymna scolopes; assembly: GCF_053919585.1. Classification (NCBI taxonomy): domain Eukaryota; kingdom Metazoa; phylum Mollusca; class Cephalopoda; order Sepiida; family Sepiolidae; genus Euprymna; species Euprymna scolopes. The sequence continues at coordinate 12,898,060 of NC_136490.1, forward strand.
TTTTCTCTTCAATTTGTGATATATAAAACTATTCAACATAAATTAATTATTTACTTTTTAATAGACATTTCAAAATGAGTGGCGTGAATTATTCGACCCCCTGTCTTTCCAAGCTTATAACTCCTCGAAAAATGTAATTCAAGCCCTAATTTTTTTTTTCAATTAAAGGAGCAAGGACCAAGGTTTCATTAAAAAAAAAACAAAAAAAAACAATGTGTTTTTTTTTAAAAAAAGGTTTTAAACTTCGGACTTTACAGGTAAATTTCTAAAAAAGGGGGGGGTTGTTTTAAATCTGAATATATTATTTATTGATCTTTTCTCTTCAATTTGTGATATATAAAACTATTCAACATAAATTAATTATTTACTTTTTAAGAGAAACTTGAAAATGGGGGGGCGTGAATTTAAAAAAAAAATGTTTGTCTAAAATATTATATTCGGTTTATTGGAAAGAACATAAAATTTCACATTGACCCTGAAAATATCGTAAAAATAGAATCAATAGAAAAATTTTGATAGATTTTTAAAGTTTAAAAATTGAAAAATATTGAGTTCGGAAAATTCATTACTGTTTTTAAAAAATATATATTTTTATTACTTTTAAAACAACTGTAATAGTTTATTTTGGAAGTATAATCCATAAAGAAAATAAATAACCCACTTTTAACAGAGAAATTACGAGATTTTTATATTTTATTCGCAGTTTCGTGTTAGGGGTGTCAAAAATTCCTACAAAAATTCTGATACAGCTCACCGGCACCGCATGCATCTCTCCCAGTGAATTAATGCGCCTCCAGATATAGAATCTTAAGAAACAATGAAAAGGAACAAAAAGAAATATGTTAAATAATGTTACGCAACAGGGTGACGAAATCTTCATTATTAAAATCAATTGTTGACATTTTTATTTCTAAAAGAAAAAATGCGGCTTTCTTGTTTTTGTAATTAAAATCAAGAAATCCGAAATTTTTTATAAAAAATTTGAGAAAAATCTAAAAGTTTGGGATCAATTGTAACAAAAAATAAAGTGAAAATCCAAATTGAAATAAATTATTTCCCATTAATCAACATGGACTAAAAAAAAAAAAAATAGCAAAAATATAATAAAGAATATATTGTTGTAATTTATTAAATAAATATTCTTTGTAAAATACTTTAATTTAAACATCACTGTCAAGGAAACTAACTCCTAAACTTTTACCTCGAGTTACCTCCCATGAACTTCGTTAAACTATAGAATGTCTGAAAGATAACGTTAAACTCTACATAATACGATGTTGATTAATTTGGAAAATTTTTAAAAATAAAAAATAAAAATAATAGGTTTTAGATAATTTGCCTTCTCGTTTTTTATAAAGGGATAAATAGTCGATATATCTGTTTATGTTATTAAAATTTTCTTTTCTTTATTTTTCTATTTTAGCTTAGCTCTCAGAAATGAAAATGATCCCTCCCAGGCTAACCTTGTTTTTTTAATGACATCCCAAACAAGACACATTGTCACTTGGATGTAAAAGGCTACTATTTGGGGTCGTGTCTAATGTGTCACAGTTTATCAGCGAGATGTCTGTTCACATATTTAAACTTCTGCGGGTTAGTAGAATCAGAAAAGCAAGAAACAGCGAGGGAATTCCAAAGTCTAACAGTAGAAGGAATAAACTATAACAGTAGAAGGCTTCTCGGCATCTAAAGACCTCAATAGTTAAGGGGCGCTATTTTTTTATTTGTTGGGATAGTTGGGAGTCTATACGTCAAGGGGGCCCAAGTGATATGCGTTCATCGGCGCACAGTCCATTAAAGTACTTGTAAAACAGGCACAAGGGAGCAACATTGCAGCGATGGGACAGGGGAGAGTACTTGTCCGATTATGAAGGATTTATCAGATTTTAAACTCTGTTTATTTGGGGGGGGGGTCTAAAAAAAGTGAAAAAAAAAAAAGTGAAAAAAAGAAGTGAGAAAAAAAAGTGAAAAAAAAAAGTGAAAAAAAAAGTGAGAAAAAAAGTGGGAAACTAGTGGTGAATGCATTAGCTTAGATGCGGCAACAATATTCCATCCGTGGGCGAATTGTAGCTTTGTAAAAAAATAAGATGCTTTCTGATGTAAATAATTTTCTAGCATTGTAGGGAGAGACTATCTTCTTTGCAGCAGCTTTGGCAATGTCCTCAATGTATTTGTTTCAATTCATGTGCCTATGAATGTTAAGCCGAAGAGTTTGAAGAATGGGCTCAAATGCAGGGTTTTATTTGTTATAGCAATCGATGGTTGAGAAATTTTTTAATTGTTAAAGGCAATAAGCTTAGTCTTAGTAGCATTAAATGTTATCATCCATTTACCGCCCCCATTGTATTGCAAGGTCGTTTTCTAATCTTCTGTTGTTGCCTTTTATGTATGTACATTTGTTTTTCACTCATATCTATTATATAGTTTATGTTTCTGTTGACATTTATTTTGTTTTGTCATATTTCAAAATAAAAATTAATCTGGTCTAGTGGAGTATCGAACTACGTACGGTTACCCGATTTTTTTTTTTTTTTTTTTTTTTTTTTTTGGAGTCACCACTTATCAAGGCCCGAAGGTCATTCGAGATAAAGGGTTAATGAATGCAAGTTAGTAGCTTGGTAATCGTTAATAGTGTAAATTGGGTAGAATTTGATTATTTATGGGGAGGCTCAATAAGAACTTGTTGACATTAGATTTGAAGCAGGTCAGCGGAATAGTGTACGTGATGTAACATTACTAGAACGTGCATCATTTCTTATGTGCACAAGTGTGTAGCCATGTTGAAGGAATTTTATTTATGCTTCGTATAGTATGTTATTTTGAATATTTTACTTGTAGGGCGAAAACTCTTATGTCAAAGTGTTTTGATACAGCCCTGTAGAGAGACACGAAGTTGGTGTCTAATAAGCGTTCAAACTTTCTTTTATGCATGTAGTATGAAGTGTTGCGATTAATGATATGAATAGATAGAAAATGATGCTTAAGCCGTCGATCCTATGTGTAAGCAAATACCAACCATGGCTACCAGATAGCTCTTCAAACTCCTAGGTTTAATATTCACATGCAACATGAATTGAAACAAATATTTTGAAGACATTGCCAAGGTTACTGCAAAAAAGTGGGCTCTCTTTACCATGCTAGAAAACTGCTTACACCTGACAATATCCTGTATTTCTATAAAGCCACCATTCGCGCATGCATGGAGTATTGTTGCCTAGGCTGGAACATCTAATGCTACACTCTCCTTCTCACACGTTGTCCAAAAAGAGTCTTCAATCTAATAGGTAGCGCATTATCAACCAAAATCAAACCCCTGTCTCATCGCTGCAGAGTTGTATCCCTGTGCTTGTTTTGCAAGTATTTTTGGAATGTGTTCTGATGAGCTAATTGCATTTGTGCCTCCTCGACGTGCATACCCCCAACTAACTCAACAAGCAGCAAAATGTCACGATTTCACTGTAGAGACTCGTAGTTGCCGAAAATTCATTTACTGTAATAGCTTCTTCTCTCGAACTGCTAGCCTTTCGAATTCTCATTCGGTGTCCTGTTTCCGTAACTGTACTGACATGCAGATGTTCAAGTGTAATATGAACAAATGTCTCGCTGCTCAACTCCCTACCTAGTGTTCATGTAAATATGATTCTGAATAGTAGCCTCCTACGTCCATGTCGCACTGTGCTTTTTTTAGGTTAATAAAAAAAAATTTAAATTGCTTTGGCACCATTTTGGCAACCTAGGATCTGCCTGGAAAGCAGCAGAAACTTTTTCTCGGGATAACCTATTGTTAAGCTTGGTCCAAAGAGGCTATTTCTCAGATAGTACCTCTTCTGAGAGAAGTTATTGTTGATCGCCTTGGGTGCCATTAATGAGAAATGCCGACGGTTCCATTCTTGGTTATTTACTAATTAGGTTGGTCTTGCAGGATTGTTACCCACATTCCTCTGCTAATAGCGTTGATCGATAGCAGGAGAGGGGCATGATATTTTTCCCTCTCTGAAATCCTACTATATATATAGTAGTCCAGTTTAAGGATGTGTTTGTAGGATAAAACTTTATAGAATATCCAATATAGTTCAATAATAAATAGAGCTATTTATAGTAATATTTAATTATGCAAATATTTTTATATTAGAAAAATATATGAAAACCTTAATGAAATGACAGACGTTGCACGTAGGGCTATGACAACAGAATGTTCTTTTCGACGTTTTGACTCTCAGGTATATATCCGACACAGTTAAACACAGTTAATCAACAGAGAACCACATCACTCTATATAAACACATATAAGATTTATTTTATATGGTAGTCACCACTTATTAAGGCCCGGAAGCTACTCGAGGAAAAGGGTTATTGCGTGTACAATAATCAATGGGATAGTATCGTAGTAATCGTTAGTAATGGAGATCTGATAAAGTGTCTTAAGGGGCAGTTCATCAGGAATTTGTTTATGTTGGACTTGAAGACATCCAAGTTGTAATCAGGTGGAAAACAGGCAAATGGAAGAGAGTGCAACAGGCGTGCACTTCTAAGAAAGGTGTTTTGTTCATGGAATCTTCGTTTTGATTTAGGCACAGATAAAGAATGGGAAAATTATTGACAGTATTTTCAGCTAGACGGGTGTTTTTCGTGAAATAAAGACAGAAAGAAGCAACATTGCGGTGATAAGACAGGGATTTGAGCTTAGTTGACAAAGCAGGGCATATTAAATTGGTAATTCTTTTTTTGAACGTATTCAAGATGGAGAAACTAGTGGTAGATGAACGGGCCCACATGCATGGGCGAATGGATGGTTTATAGAGGTACAGGATACTCTCAGGTGTAATTAGTCTTCTAGCGCAATAGAGGAAACTCACTTTTCTTGTTTAACGTTATTAATCGGAGCATGATGAAGAAGAGAAACAGACAAAGAGTTGGGAAATTTTTTGACGGTGGTTTCAGCTAACGGGTGTTTATTATGAAAGATTGGCGAGATATCAACGGATACACACTCGAGAGTTTTTGAGGAATTTTTTTCTCTGGTTTTGGAAAATTTCGTCATTAAACATTGTTTTCTTTGTATTGTTTTATTAGTCAAAAGCTGAAGAAATTGTCCTTGCAGATATCAGTTCCGCTGATGACATGCCTGAAACTGTGTTTAGTTTAGAAGCGAGTTTACACACCAATAAATATTTCTTCTCATCTTGATTCTTTTTGAATACTCTTTTGAAACTACCCACATATCTTTCCCTTCACCGTTAGATCTTGGGTAATAAAGTGAAGTCGTACCATGATCAATAAACAGATATTTGTAGACATAATTAAAATTAAATCTAGGTAAAATTTATCAGATTGTCGAATATTTACATTTGAGCGTTTTAGTCAGTTTGATATAACTTTCTAAAAATATAATTAATGTATCCACTATAATCACTGCGCACATTATTCCACCAGAAGTTTTGGAACAAGATAATATTTCACTCGTAGTGCCTTTACAATTGACAACCTCTACACGTTTCAAAATTTTATTTCGAGATCCGGATTCAACGTCAATAAGTTTTCAACACATTAAGTTCTTCATTCTTAACATACCTTGATGTCCGATGTAATCTATATTATAAAAAGCATTGTGCTACTGTATTTTAATAATTATATTTTATCGAATATAGAAAAAAGTGAATGTTTATCAGTTTTTATATCTTTCAGTCAGTCTAAATTGTTTTTTGTTGTTTTTATTTTTTGCGCAATTCATGCTTTACTGCTTCCCTCTTGATATCTTCCAAAATCATTTATAATTCACGTATAGCATCACATAATACTAATATTGATATATTTATTCGCTTTAGACATATCTTACCGCGTCATCTAAAGTCTCTGAAAATGTATAGATTAATCTAGATAGACCATTAGTGTGCCCAAGCTTATTTCAAGGTGCTAATTCTATTCTGAAATTTATAGATATCAAATTATCCTCTAGCCCTAACGATTATCAGCTGTATGACTGGAAATACTTTTTAAATCATAAAATTGATAGTAACTCGGGAATCTTCGTGGAATTTTCAACGGAAATCTTTATTAAATCATGCCTCGTTCCGTCAGCCATTTAGTGATAAGTTATTTAAAAATAAAATTTCGAATTATGTAGAACTGCTACCTCCGTGGATTAAATAAATGGTTCCATGAACAGAATCTCATTTCAATAACGTTTTATTGGCAGAACACGTTACTACACGACTGCTTCTTTGCGGGCTATAACCTGACCAATTTTCAGATGCAATGTCAAATATTATAAAATGCGGTCATATTTTTTTAAAATCTCTAATGCAGTTCTAATGTTGCATATTTATGGCATTAACTTGATAGGTTCTGAACTGTCGTCTAAGCTTCAGCCTACGTCCCATCGACGAGAGGTTGCATCCCTCTGCCTGTTCTACAAATACTTTAATGGTGAATGCTCTGACGAACTGTAAACACTTGTACCTCCTCGACGTGACTACCCTCGACAAATCCGACAAGCAATTAAGCCCCACCCCTTTACAGTAGAGATCCCTAGGTGTAAGAAAGCCTTTTACTCCAATAGTTTCTTCCCCAGAACTGCAAGTTTTTGGAACTCCCTTCCGGGATTCTGCTTTCCCAACTGTACTGATATGCAGAAGTTCAAGTGTAATGTTAACAAACATCTTTCTATTCATCTCCCTTCATAATGCCCCTGCAAATTATGTCCCCGATAGTAGCCCCCTACTTCAAAGAGGCTCTGTGCCTTGTTTGGGGTGAAAATTGAATTAAAAAAATATAGAATTGTCGGAGATATTATCACTTATCATATGAATCTGTTATGTTTAATAATATTTGTTACGACTCAATTCGTGTTCAACATATTTCATACTTGAGAAAATTTATTACAACAGCTTGTAAATAGATAAGGAAAGAAAAAAGAAACAGAGTTTCTAGAAATTTTGTTCAAGAAATGAATTTTAGGGACTTTTTATGAATTAAAAAAAATGCCAATTCATGTTTAACATATTTGATGCGCGAGAAAATTAAATTACAACTTGAAAATAAAGAATGAAAATAGAAATAGAATTTTCTAGAAATTTTATTTAAGAATGAATTTCAATCGTTTGCTGAGGATTTTCCTCGTATCAATCGACGATTTTAATCGCAATCTTTTTTTGTGTCCGCAATGTAATGTCACATTGTTATAAAATGGGATCATATTTTTTTAAAATCTATAAGAAGCATTATGCAGCAACGAATGTAGTTCAATAATAGATATTCATGGCATTGACTTAAGTTGTCAGAAATATGATAAACAATCATATTCATAATGTTTAATGATATTTGTTACGAATCAATTAATGTTCAACATATTTCACACTTGGGAAAATTGATTACGACAGCTTGTAAATAAACAAAGAAGAGAGAAATAAAGTTCTACAAATTTTATTTAAGAATGAAGTTCAACCGTTTTCTGGCGTATCAATCGACGATATTAATCGCAATTCTTTCTGTGTCTGCAAAAGAAGGAAACTCAAATTTACAACATTGACATTGGAGACTCATCAAACACTGAAAAGAATATGAAATTGTAAAGAAATTATTTTTTCTTTTTATTTACTGCCTATTTGGTAGAAAATTATAAGTAAATAAACAAATGTTCCTAAACATTTGAACATCTGTATTATTTAAATTATTATTTAAATTATTATTTAAATTATTATTTAAATTATTATTTACTGCTTATTTGGCTTTTGGAACGAAATCGTATCAAATCACTATTGCTACCTTGTAAATAAAGAAAGAATAGAGAAATAAAGTTTTTAGAGGTTTTATTTCAGAATGAATTTCAACCGTTTTCTGTTGATTTTCCTCGTATCAATCGATGGTTTTAATCGCAATTCTTTCTGTGTCTGCAAAAGAGGAAAAATCAAATTTACAGCAGGAAAGAAGGTGTCATTTTATCAACTATGAGATTGGAAAGAAATGAATTTAAAAAATATTTTATGAAATTAAAAAAAGAGCTTATTTAGCAATTGGAACAAGGCCATATAAAATTATCATTACTATATTAAAGACTAAATATGATATTGTGTTAAGATTTAAAAATGGTCAACACATTTGTTACAACCTGGAATATAAAGATAAAAACGTGTTTCACTTAAAAGCTTTTTCGTATAACATGGAGACATAATGTAACGAGGGAGCACGATATTTATTGATGTGCAGTGGCTGTGCTTCAGTATTTTATTTTTACACGGGTAAACTGTTATTTGGACGATGTCTGTTTCACCTGAAATCTGTTGAGGTTGAATGAATGAAAGCTATGGAGGTTTCTTTTGGATAAATAAAACACATCTAGCCATAATTAATTAAATTGAATCAAACAATTTCAAATGCCTTTTTCTTTCATGTTTTTCTTATTCACGTTCACCCCTAACAAGACATATCGCCACTTGGACGTAAGCGACTACTATTTGGGACCATGCATAAGAAAAATTAACAAGATGTTGGTTTACGTTACATTTAAACTTCTGCATATCAGTACAGTCGGGGGGGGGGGCAAATGGAAAAAGAGAAATTCTAAAGTCTAGCTGTTTAAATGAAAAAGCTATTAAAGTAGAAAGCTATCCGACATTTAGGGACCTCAATCGTGAACGAGTATGATTTTCTTGCTAAGCAGGTGTGTACGGGATATGTATGTCGAGGAGGCATACGTGCAACGAGTTTATTGAAGCACATTCCAATAAAATACTTGTAATTTCTTTTTTTTACATGGTAGTCACCACTTATCAAGGCCCGGAAGCCATTCGGGGATAAGGGTTATTGCGTGTACAGTAATCAAGGCCCGGAAGCCACTCGAGAATAAGAGTTATTGCGTGTACAGTAACCAAGGCCCGGAAGCCATTCGGGGATAATGGTTATTGCGTGTACAGTAATCAATGGGACAATATCGTAGTAATCGTTAGTAATGGAGATCTGATAAAGTGTCTTACTTAAGGGGGGCGTTTTATCAGGAATTTGTTTATGTTGGACTTGAAGACATCCAAGTTGTAGTCAGGTGGGAAACAGGCAAACGGAAGAGAGTTCAACAGCCGTGCACTTCTAAGAAAGAAGCTTTGTTCATGGAATCTTCGTTTTGATTTAGGCACAGGTAAAGAATGGGGAAAATTATTGACAGTGGTTTCAGCTAGACGGGTGTTTTTCGTGAAATAAAGACAGAAAGAAGCAACATTGCGGTGATAAGACAGGGATTTGAGCTTAGTTGACAAAGCAGGGCATATTAAATTGGTAATTCTTTTTTGAACGTATTCAAGATGGAGAAACTAGTGGTAGATGAACGGGCCCACATGCATGGGCGAATGGATGGTTTGTAGAGGTACAGGATACTCTCAGGTGTAATTAGTCTTCTAGCGCAATAGAGGAAACTCACTTTTATTGTTTAACGTTATTAATCGGAGCATGATGAAGAAGAGAAACAGACATCGAACTGATACATGCTGCTACATTCAAAATATTGTTTCTCCTTCGGTTAGATTGTTTATACACTTCCGTTTTTTTGTTTTTCCAGTTCCCATTTATGTCAATCATAATCTCTTGAGCTATAACACTGGCTACTTGGAAATATGTTGCCTGAATGTATCAAAGACATACTAACAAAATTCTATTTTAAACTTGACCGTCCAACGGAGACTCTTACAAATATGCGATGACATATCTCGCCAGTCCGGTTTCTGGTAACGAATATACCCTTTCTTTTTTAAACGTGCTTTTAAACTGAAAACATTAGGCTAAATATTTTCAAGTAAAATAAATTGATTGGCATCATAAGCGTTCAAAAACAGATAATAAAAATGTTTTCTATGATATATGTTATTTTTATTTCTTTGTTATTCTATGACGAGAGTAATCTCCCTTGAAAGGTAAAATTAAACACTACTTACAATGCACAGAGGTTGGGGCAAATGTATACTGGGTTGAAATGTTCATCGCAAAACACATTACAATCTTTGGGAGTTCCACGCAATTCTTTACATAAAATGGCCAACGCTTCACGAACTGAAAGAAAAGTATTTAAAATATAATTATTACTTGTCTTGATATTTATTCAATGCATTTTTTTTTGTTTGTTTGTTTTTTTGTTTTTGTTTTTTGTGTATGGGCATCCGTGATAAAAAGTAGGTCGTAGCTAAGTTTTAATAAGGAACAGAAATTTATTTAAGAAAGAAAATGTGGAATCCTATCATACGGAAATGGAAAGAAACTCAATCCGTATGTATTTGTAATTAATTTTTTTTTTTTAAGGTGATGCGGGGGGGGTGTAAAATAAAACGGAAAGTATAAAAATGTAGATAAACCCAGGAAACACAGAAAAGGAAAGCGAACAAAAATAACAAATAAAGAAAAAAATTTTTACATTTCGATAATTTAAAGAAAAAATAAAACAAATAGAATTGTTTAGGGATTTATGTACATTTCGAAAATAAGAAAGGAAACCAAATGTATATATGAAAAAAAAAACAAAAGAAAATGTTGGATAGTTGGCTAAAATGTAATATTATGTCTGTATCGGTAATCGAGGACAGAAAGTTGGCGAAGTGTTCGTTAAGTAAAGAGAATAGTTTCATTCCATTAATCCATGAATAGGTGAATGGCTCGTATTAGCCAATCAATGTGAGAAACAATTATGGGGAGGCGTCATTATTTTTAATATAAAAGGTAAATGCTATATCAAATAGTGAATAGATCAGTTATGTAGGAAGGGGTCTAAATGTAAGTACCCTGTGAGTAAAAATACACGGTGTAATGATGATGATGATGATGATGATGATGATGATGATGATGATGATGATGATGTGCTCCTAGGAATAAATTTAATGTTTTAATATTACGAATTAATGTGTCTAAAATGTCGTTCTAAGGTAATGGCTAAGAGTGTGAACAGAATAAATTTGTATGTGCAATCTGTTGTTGTAAACCTACAGTATTTTGGTTCAGAGGGGAAAATGCGCCTCTTTTATTATATATATATAGTAGTAGTAGTAGTAGTAGTAGTAGTAGTAGTAGTAGTAGTAGTAGTAGTAGTAGTACACTCATTAAGTGACTCAAATAGGTCATCATCAGAGATTGCTCACTAAAAGCAACCGGTGGTGTTCCCTAGAGTCAATAAGTTTATCCAGATTTCCAGTTCTCTTCACTTCTGTCGGTAACCTTTGCAAATGAATTCGCATCATTGCAACAACCGCTTACCATTGATTTCTGACAAGTAATGACCATTTGTCTTCACTGGAATTTGGATGAAAATAAGTCTCCCCAAATCTTTTCAAACTCATCCAGTGGAGGTCTGGTTAGTATTCTCTCTCTCTCTCTCTCTCTCTCTCTCTCTCTCTCTCTCTCTCTCTCTCTCTCTCTCTCTCTATCCTCCTCGACTATATGGTGTGGTGCCAGTCGATGCCAACACAAATTTTTTTAGAAGGGAGGGGAATGTGAAGTTCATGCCAATTTTGCAGTTTCAATTTTCTTGGTTCTATGTGCCTAGAATATTCTGTAAAATATTTTAATCAATGTCTACTAATTTTATTTATCAATTTGAATGGCAAAGTATAAAATATATCAAATATTTTCAAACTTTTTATGTTGTTACACAAAACTCTGTGTATTCCACGAGGTTTCGACCTACTTCAGTTATATTTTCGAGGAATTGTAAAACATTTTAATAAAATTTATTCAAACACAGAAACCGAAAACGTAGAATAGTGAAAAAATATTTGAATTTGAATGTATTGTGTGAGTTATTCTAATCTAATTAATACACACGCCTGAAAGTATAATTTTCATTATATCGATTTAAAGATTCTAAAATTTCCGCTGCAAATAATTTTTTTTATATTTGAAAGATCACAAGAAAACCAAAAGATTAAGATTAATAAATTGATAAACCATTCTTAATAAAAAAAAAAAAGAAACCAAAATATTGAGCAGGGGAATAACTTACATAATCAAAAACAAACTTACGTGAAACAGGAACAGTGGCAGGGTGTGTGTCTGGTGAGGAATAAACTGCAAAATCTGGTTCTGCTGTGTCGATATTGGCAGCCATTGCCATCGAGAGAAGAGCCGTGAAAACGAAAAGAGATTTCATTGCTGCAAAACCGCAATAAAGCCGTATATATATATATATATATATATATATATATATATATATATATATATATATATATATATATATATGTAACCAAGCAGATAAAAGAGTTTGAAAAAGAGAGAGAACGAAAAAGAAAGTGTCACAAATAAAATCATATTCTGTCAATATGGGCAGCCATTGCTATCGAGAGAAAGCCGTGAAGATAAAAAGAGATTTCATAGCTGAAAAATTACAATGAAACAATATCTATATATATATATATATATATATATATATATATATATATATATATATATATATATATATACATACATATATATATATACATACATATATATATATACATATATATATGTATATATGTATATATATACATATATATATAGATAGATAGATCAGGCTGTAAAACCACAATAAATTATGATAAATTATATATGTGTGTGTGTTGTGTGTGTGTGCTTGCGCGTTTGTGTGTGAGTGAGAGAAAGAGAGAGAGAGAGAGAGTAAAAGAGAAGAGCACAAAGAAATAGAATGTGTCACAAGTAAAACGTTAGACAACAATAAGGTTACCAAATCGTATGCAATAAATGACATCTGTTAACTCATTAAACGAGTATGACCATCACTGACAAGTATAAAGAAATACTACAGGATTTCCAGAATGCCAGAGCTAAAATTAACTTCACACGTCTAATATTATAGATGCATACAGCTTGCATAATATTGCTAATATTTGTTAATTTAAAAAATGTTATCGAAAAAAGTTAACTTATAATTATGAGAGTTTCAATACATATGATTTATAAAACAATAATTATATTTACTTGTTAATATTCTGCTTTAAATCACAGGAATTGAAATCAATTATTAACATTCTCCATTTTATAGTGAAATTATGCAAAACGATTGGCAAAATATTTTAACCAATAAGATTGACGATTTCAATATTTAATCTAAAATGATCGTTCTCTTCCGCATACAAATAAACAGATGGTTTTCTTCCAGAAGTAAAATATTGAAGTGAAAACCTCATTCTTTATCTGTTATAAGAATTTGCGTTCATATCATTTCAATTATGATTGTTTTATACCTCTCTCTCTCTCTCTCTCTCTCTATATATATATATATATATATATATATATATATATATATATCTCTTTCCATTCTTTACCTTTTTCTTTTTTTCTTCTTTTTCATCATTTTCTCGTATTTTTACTGTTTTGTTTTCTTCTTTTTTTCTTTTAAACAAAACAATATTGCTCGCATTGTTGTTATCTTTTGGTAATCGTTATTTTGTCAATAAAAATCATTTTCTTGGATTCTTCTTTAAGCGATATAAAGATAAAAAATTTAAGGGTTTTTTTTAGAATATCTGATTGGTTTTAATGTTCAGCTAATCAATTTGTCTTAAAGTTTAATCACGTCGATCTAATTGGCTAAAATTTGACTAATGATGTTGCACTAGATATTATATAATAGAGAGAAAATTGCATTGACATCACTTTGAAATATTATCTCATAAATATATTTCCAAATTCACTGTTTGATCAAATATATCAATTGTTTTATTGCAGAAATGAAGTCGCTTTTCGTCTTCGTGGCTTTTCTCTCAATGGCAATGGCTGCCAATCTTGACTCAACAAACAAACATTATGCTGTTTATACTTCACCAGACACGCATCCTGCCACCATACCTGTTAACCGTAAGCATATTTTTTATTATATAGTTTATTAGTTATTTTAATTTTTATCTTTTTTATATATAGTTTATTATTCTAAAAGTTATTAAATGAAAAACCATGCAAAAATAAACCAATACATGATTTAAGTCGGAGAAAGTATGTTTTCTGTATAGAATTTTGTTTACCTATCAGCTTTAGATGACATAGCTTTTTTTTTTTTTTTTTTTTTTACACAGTGATCACCACTTATCAAGGCCCGGAAGCCACTCAGGGATAAGGGTTATTGTAAGTACATCACGTTAGTGAGGAGATTTTATGAAGTGTTTAATTAGGGGGGCGGTTCATTAGGAATGTGTTAACATTAGACTTGAAGACATCCAAGTTGTAGTCCGGAGGGAAGCAGGCAGACGGAACACAGTTCCACAGGCGTGCAGTTCTAAGAAAGAAGCTTTGCTCATGAAATCCGCGTTTTGATTTAGGCACAGATATAGAGTGGGGGAAATTTTTCACAGTGGATTCAGCTAGACGGGTGTTTTTCGTGAAAGATTGGCGAGGGGGGACCAGGGATTGGAGTTCAGACGAGCACCTGCCATGAAAATAACGATAAAACAAGGATAGGCTCGCAACGTCTCTTCTGTGGGAGAGGGGTTGCAGGGTAGAGAAAAGGGCATCCCCCACTAAACCACGAAGTCTATTTTGTACTCTGTCAAGGCATGATAGGCTGTTTTTGGCAGCTCCTGCCCAGATATGGCAACAGTATTCCATCCTTGGCCGTACTTGGCTTTTATATAGATAGAGAATTGCATCAGTAGTGAGATATCTTCTGGAGCGGTAGAAGGATCCCACCATCTTTCCTGCGACCTTGGCCACAGACTTGATGTACGTGTTCCATTTCAGATCAGGAGTAAAGGTCAAACCCAGAAGCTTGTCAAAACACGGGGCCTCACCCAGACGAGAGCCATCCATCACAATTGATGCCAGCTGGGGATCAGAGCGTTGATGATGTAAGGATAGGAGTTTGGTTTTGGATGCATTAAAGGTAACTAGCCACATCTTCCCCCACTGAACCACGCGCTCGAGATCAGAGGAGAGAGAATCCGAGAGAACTTCGTCATTTACAGCCTTTGATGTGTTGCCGTAGATGGTCGTGTCATCAGCATAGATGTCAACGAATGATTTAAGTATGTGTTTAGGGAGGTCATTGATGTAGATCAAGAAGAGAGTTGGGCCCAGGATTGACCCCTGAGGGACTCCAGCATTTATATTGCAGGCCTCCGATTTTTGTCCATCTACCACTACTCTTATGAGCCTATCAGAGAGAAATGATTTAATGATTGAGAAAACATTTCCAGTTATACCGTAGCTGGAAATCTTGTGAAGTAGACCCTTATGCCATACTTTGTCAAAGGCCTTTGATATGTCGAGAGCAATTGCCCTAGAAAGGAAGCCTTTGTCAAGAGATTCACTAATCCTGTGGGATATAACCGTCAGCACATCTGCGGTAGATCTTGCAGAGCGGAAACCATATTGTGTGTCACTAAGAAGGTTATTCCTGCTGAGGTGGTTTACTATTTCTCTATTTAATATTGATTCAAGTAACTTACTCATAACACAGAGAAGACTTATTGGTCTGTATTGAGAGGGAGATGACTTATCACCTGAATTCTTAAATACAGGGCAAACTGAGGAGGTCTTCCAGGGGGTCGGAAAGCACTTCTCCTTAAGGCAGCGCTTAAATAGTTTCGTAAGTATGGGAGCAAGTTCTGGTTGAAGCTTTTTTAACACTATAATTGGGATGCCATCAGGGCCAGTTGCTTTACTGGAATCTAGGTTTTTTATTAGCTTGGCGACCTCATGCACGGATATTTGTATGTTACCTAGCTTGTTCTGTGTTATAGGAGGAAATATGGGGAGTTGATGGCCTTCGTCGCATAGGGTAGAATTAGCTGCAAAGTTCTTTGCAAATAGTTTGGCCTTGTCTGATGCTGACGAGATAACCTCTGGTCCATTGATAATGGTTGGGATAGAACGCACACTTCTGTTCAAGATCCTATTTGTTATTTGCCAAAACTGGTGGGAACCAAGCCGCTGATCAGCTACCTTGGATTTAACAGACTGGGCATATAGCTCTCTTGCATTTTTTATTACTCTTTTACAGTGGTTGCTGGCAGTCCTGAAAGCAGCTTTAGTCTCAGTGCATCTATTACGTTGGTAGTTATGGAAAAAGTTATTTCTGTGCGCGATAGCAGCAGCACATTCTGGGGAGAACCATGGCTGGCTGTTAGGTTTTTGTTGGAATTTTTTAGATGGTATGAATTGGTCTATGCCTACAATTAACCATTCGGTCAGATCTGATACTATAGAGGACACTTCCTTTTTAAACATGGAGTGCAGAGGTAAATCAGATATGAATGTACGGAAGCTATCCCAGTCAGCCATAGAGTATCGGTATACAGTACGGTGGAGGGGTACGTCTGATGGCTTCTTACATTTTGTTTTTATCTTAACTGATACGACGGAGTGGTCAGAGGATCCTAAAGGAGAATGAACGGAACATGAACATAGCTCAGGGGAAGTTGAAAGAAAAAGGTCTAAGAGGCTTGCATATTGATTGGGTGTATCGGGCACACGGGTGGGTTCGCGAACAATCCGAGTGAGGTCATAAGCAATGGCAAAATCATGACAAAACCTCCCCTCATCATCTGTCTTATTTGAATGGGTCAGCCATTCCACGTTATGGACGTTGAAGTCACCACAGATGACAATTTATTAGATTACGAAAATCCATGTAAACTTAGATAAAAAATTTATAGTTCTAAAGGATTCTAAAATAAGGGAGATAATCCTACATTAACATAATTTAAGAGATTACGTTAGTCTTCAAGTTATTAAACAGAAAGAAGTATACTTTTTATGTACTTTATTGGTCTATAACTTGGTTAAAAGAAATCCATGCAAAAATAACTCATCACGTTATAACATCCCACACATTAGTTATTTTAATTGTTATCTCTTTTTTATATATAGTTTATTATTCTTCAAGTTGTTTAGCAGAAATCCATGCTAAAATAATGCATCACGTTATAACATCTCACACATTTTGTATCCGGTATTAAAATAGTGCAGATTATGCTGACTTTGTACTTTGACTTCTTTTACATTTTTACTAATTCTGACAAATGCATTTATAGACGCACACACGCGCGTGTGCGCGCGCACACACACACACACACACATACATACATATATATATATATATATATATATATATATATATATGTATGTATGTATGTGTGTGTGTAATATATATATATATATATATATATATATATATAGAGAGAGAGAGAGAGAGAGAGAGAGAGAGAGCGGGGGAGAGAAAGAGAGAGAGAGATGTGATCTTGTTTGTCTCTGATGAACGATCTTTACAAAACTCTCTAGTGAATTTTTGGTATATAGATTTGAAACTTAATATATAACAAATGGGACAAATCTAATTTGGCATTTAGCCGGTAAATATACCTGCAAATAGGGTCAAAATTGAAAAAAGTTAGAACTTGGCAAGCATAAGTCGACTTTGTTGGTCTCTTGTACGCATGCGCAAATATACATTTATATCCTTTATAACATAATGTTCCTAGTTTTTCTATGCGTAAGGGCATAGAACTGATGGTAATTAATAAAACTGGGGAGGTATATGTTTTGGTTTCGATTCTAGCAGATGAGACTCAAGTCATATTTTTTTTTTTTTTTACTTTTGAAATCACTCGATGGAAATAATCAATAGAGAATTGGTTCTATAATATTAACTACGAAATCTTCATGAATTAAAATATCATATTTAAACATATGGCAACACCAGCAACCTGAGAGAAGTAGTATAAAATTACGCAAATGGCAAGTAAGCTACACAGATTCAATTTCATGCGAAAATAATCATTCTAATTGTCTGGATTTATGTATGGTAAGAAGAAGTTAACTGAAGATTTTCCCGAAGAATAAAATCTAACAATTTCTATGCAGCTTACTTGCCATAAAATATTTTTTATATTGTAATGTCGCTAGGCTTTATTAACGTATTTAAAACTGTTGAAGTAAATAGTGAAAACATGTATACGTAAGAAATGACGATGTTTTATAATAGAATAAATATATGTATACACATGAAATGCATTTTATGAATAATTATGTATAAAAAATTTATATATAAATTACACACACGCGCACATAATATATATATATATATATATATATATATATATATATATATATATATATATATATATCATGTAGGAAAGTATGCCGATTAATAAAAGCATTGATCTTTAATTCTCTGTGAGGGATTTAAAACATCATAATGAAAAAATTGTATGCACTTTCTTTATAGAATTACGTTTCGTTCAGAGTAAGTTAAGTCGAATTATATGTAATAATTATTAAACGCGGGAATAATGTTTGCAGGGCAACACAGCAGTAACTATAAGTGGTCAATAATAAGGTTTTTTAATGACAAATTTTTGTTAGTGTTCCTATAATAACGGAGGTTAGCGGGAAAAATAGAAATCACTTTATTAATATAGTAGATAAAATAGTAAATGGATTAGTTAATGCATACGAATACTGAATGTTTATTAAAGAGAATTTTCTGTCTTTACCTACGGCATTTATTAGTAAAAAAAAAAAAAAAAAAAGATGTGTGTGAGGAAGCAGAGAGTCGTAAGATCGTAACATTAGCAAAATAGAATAAAACCTATGTGACTTTTATGGACTACATGATTCACACTTAATTATGTAAATATCGAAAACCTTTTTGTCTATACATTTTATGTGAATTTCTAAACATTCTGGTGCACTTAATATTTCCATTGATTCAATTTGCACAATTATTTTGCAGTTCCTCAAGCCATAGCCATCTTGTGCAATGTCCATCCGTTTGACTGTAGCGGTTATTGTTATCAACACTTTAATCCAACAACTATTTGCTCTGGTCTATGTAATATGTAATAGAATTATTAAAATAATATTTTCGTGTTGCTACCAATGCATGATGGCGACATAATTTATTCTTCATCCTATATTAAATGATCTGATTGCAGAAATCCCCTCTGAACCAAAGTACACTAAGTTTGCTTCAACAGATGCCACATACAAATTTATTATGTTTACACTATAAAACACTATATTATGTAACTTTTTAACGCCATCTTACTCACATTTATTCGCTCTATTAAGATACTAGATTACATCCTAGGAGAAGCATCATCACTGTGGCAAACACCTACAGTGGAAGCAGCTCTTATTTTCCCCTCTAAATAAAAAGTACTCCTACCGCTCCCACCCGACACCAGTACATATTCTGCATTAGGGTTATATGTACGTTTTTTCTTATGACCACTTTTATTGATATTACACACATAAAACTATTCCCTTTTAAGTGATCTTCTCTGGCTGTAATGCACTTGTACCGTTCCAACGCTATGAGAAGGCCTTATGAAAGTCCTCTTGTGTGAGTGCATCAATGGCCTTCGTCGAAGCCTCTTTAATCTCCTCAATTGTCTCATAACAACAGCTTCTAAGGTTTTCCTTGAGCTTAGGGAATAACCAAAAGTCACAGGGAGCAAGATCTCGACTATATGGAGGGTGAGGAAGTCTTGATGTCCATCTTAGTCAAAAAGTCTGTGATCTTCTCAGAGCACCTTGTGACTAACTTTACACAAATTTTTAGCATCTTCAGTTCCTCGCGAATAATCGTGTATACAATTCCCACACTAACATCACAATGTGAGCTTATTGTCTCTATAGACACATGACAGTCTTTGTCCATTAAATTCTTTATCTGGCCAATCAATTCTGGTGTTCTGATTTCCTTGCTAATCTCATACCTCTCATCATCTCTCACAGATTGCCTGTCTTCCTTGAATCGATTATACAACTTAAAAATTGATGGTTGATTCATGCAAGATGGCCCAAAAGCAGATAGAATGAAATGTAACGTTTGTTTAATTAACTTTAAATGTTTCTGTAAAAGATGGCTAAAGACGACTGAGAATTTTAATATTTTGTTTTGGGAGATTACTTTTTAACACATGAGACTAGTATTCTCTTAACTATTTTATTAACAATAAAATAAGTGGACACAGTTAACATGGGTTTTCAGGGACATTTCGCTCTTAGCGATTATCGAAGTTTTCCTTTAAGTTATTTCTGCATTATTGTCGATCTGCTTCGCATTACGTCCCAAACTGATCTCAAACCCTCGTTTTTCTGTGAGCAATGATATTCATGACGTCATGCGCCAACGTCTGGTGTTTTCTTTTTGTTTTTACTATAAAGATTAATAAAAATTAAGTAATTTTAAAAAAAGGTTTCTTGTCAGCCTTTGGGCGACATTCTAAGTTCTGACCTGTTCAATTCGGTTCCAACAACTCGACCTTTCTTGGCCTCTCAACGGCTGAGAGTTTTAATATATTATTTTAGGAGATAACTATTTAACACATAAGTATTTATTAGCAATAAAGTAGATTGACACAGTGAACAGAGGTCTTGAGTGGCATTTCAGTGTTAAGGATTATTATGTCAACATTAATAGTCATGGCGTCATGTACTAATACCATTTCTTTGTTTTCACTATATTTGACTTATTTAACTTGATGGCATCTCTTTTTGTCTCTTACGTTGAACGCGTATATTTCTCACACTTCATGTCACTTCGATCTGTACTTAGTTCGACACTTTTGAAGATGAATATTACGTGATACACTTAGAGCCACCCATTATGCATCAGAATCTATTTAAACTAGTATTATGATAAACAATTAATAAAAACAAACTAATTTAATCACCGTAACAGAATGTCGAAACTTTTTATTATTGAAAACGTTAGCTCCCTCTTCTGTTTAGATGACTAAGAGAAACTATTTAAGAGTTTTATATCAGCACGCTTTTGTAAAAGTGTGTTTTAATGGCTATAGATTGCTCAAAATGGGCGCATTTCATTTTTACACTGACTAATGCACAAGTTTAATTACTTTATTTAGCAATGAAATTTTAAATCACTTGTGTCTTAGCGAATTTCTGAAATCTTGAAGCTGAATCTAAAAAAGTATTCTGTATGACTATTTTCATAATTTATTTTCTGTTTTACAAATTATTAATCATTTATTTCTGTTTTATCCTTCATTAATATGTTACAATATCCTTCATTAATATGTTACAATACCCTTCATTAATATGTTACAATAGGCTTCATTAATATGTTATAATACCCTTCAGTAATATGTTACAATACCCTTCATTAATGTGTCACAATATCCTTCATTAATATGTTACAATATCCTTCATCAATATGTTACAATACCCTTCATTAATATGTTACAATACCCTTCATTAATATGTTACAATAGGCTTGTTAGTGATTGGAAAGAACAAGCGACATGAAGATAAAATCGTTTGTTGCAATATGGCGTCCATTAATGGATAGACAGGCGTTAGTAAAACAGTATTCTAATGTGTTCAATTTATATATAGGGTAAGTTTAAATAGTAAAAAAGGGGAGTATAGCATATTCGATTACAATACTCCCTTGTATCATTCTTTGTGATGTTTGTCTTAATAGCATTTCATTTAAGAATCAGGACAGGATCGATTTTCTTTCTTTTTACCGATTGTTTTTGTATTAATAGATTCAAAAGTTTTGTATGCCGAAAATTTGATACATCTCTTTTGTGTTATATTTTTGACTTTTAAGTGTTTCTTATGTGCAATTTTTTTTATTTTTCAATATGTTTTTCTGACATTTTTTCTAGTGTTTGTTAGATATTTCAAAATTCTTTTCTACTACTATAGTTTGGGGTTTGAAAAATTACTTCGCTCCGCTTTGTTTTCTTATGTCTTATTTTGTTGGTCTCGGCAACCGTCTGTCAAAAGCTGAACGAATTGTCCTTGTAGGCATCAGTTGCGCTGGTGTCATGCCTGAAACTATGTTTAGTTGAGAAGCGAGTCTACACAGTAATAAATATTTCTGAATAATCTTCTCATCTCCATGTCCAAGCCTTGATTCTTTTTTAATACTATTTTAAACTACCCAGATATGTGTCCTCTTCACCGTTAGATCTTGGATAATAAGGTGAGGTCATACTATGATCAATAAACAGATATTTGCAGATATGTTTAAAATACAATTTGGATAAACTTTATCCGATTGTCGCTTATTATTGTCTTATACATGCCAAAGAGATTAACATGTTAATCTACTGTGTTTATAGTAGTTTTGGGTGTCGTGTATTTACATTTGAAATTTTTACACCACTTGGTACAAATATAATTAATGGGTTTACTATAATCACTTCGCATTTTGTTCGTACCATAGACTGTTTTGGAACAGGATGATATTTCACTAGTTGTACCTTTACTACATGCTTTCAATTTTTTTTTTTCTTTAAATACTTCAATGTTCGATATGTAAGTCACAAATTATATTACGAAAAGCATTGGTATTTATTGATCTATTGATATATTTATTCGTTTGAGACAAATCTTATCGCATCATCTAAAGTCTCTGTAAATGCATAGATTACTCTGGATAGACCATTAGTGTGCGCAAGCTTCTTTTAGAGTACTAATTCTATTTTGGAATTTATATATATTAAATTATCCTCTAGCACTAAAGACTAATAGCTGTGTGGCTGGAAATACATTTTGATATCATAAAATTGATAGTAACTTATGGAATCTGCATGGGAAACATTTGTTAATCCGTGTCTTGTTCCATCAACCAGGATTTGGTAAAAGTAAAATTGTGAATTATCTATGACTGTTACGTCCATGGATTAAGTAAAGGGTAACATGAACATAATCTCATTTCAATAACGTCTTATTTGTAGAACACGTTACTACAAGACTTGTTCTTTGCGGGATACAACATCACCAATCTTCAGATGTAATGTCAAATTGTTATAAAATGGGATCATATTGTTTTTAATCTATAAGAAGCATTAGCAGCAACGAATGTAATTCAATAATCGATATTTATGGCATTGACTTAACTTGTAATAGAATTGTCAGATATATGAGCAACTATCATATTCATAATGTTTAATGATATTTGTTACGAATAGATTCATGTTCAAGATCTTGGGAAAATTGATTACGACAGCTTGTAAATAAAAAAAGAAGAGAGAAATAAAGTTTTTAGAAGTTTTATTTCAGAATGAATTTCAACCGTTTTCTGTTGATTTTCCTCGTATCAATCGATGGTTTTAATCGCAATTCTTTCTGTGTCTGCAAAAGAGGAAAAATCAAATTTACAGCAGGAAAGAAGGTGTCATTTTACCAACTATGAGATTGGAAAGAAATGAATTTAAAAAATATTTTATGAAATTAAAAAAAGAGCTTATTTAGCAATTGGAACAAGGTCATATTAAATTATCATTACTATATTAAAGACTAAATATAATATTGTGTTAAGATTTAAAAATGGTCAACACATTTGTTACAACCTGGAATATAAAGATAAAAACGTGTTTCACTTAAAAGCTTTTTCGTATAACATGGAGGCATGATGTAAATCGGGAACACGATATTTACTGTTGTGCAGTGGCTGTGCTTCAGTATTCTATTTTTACGGGTAAGCTGTTATTTGGACAATGTCTGTTTCACCTGAAATTTGTTATGAATGAAAACTATGGGGGTTTCTTTTAGATAGACAAAACGCATCTGGCCATAATTAATTAAATTGAATCAAACAATTCAGAGAATTTTCAAACAGCCTTTAATCATGTTTTTTTTGTTTTTTTTTGTTTGTTTGTTTGTTTGTTTGTTTGTTTGTTTTACTCACGTTCACCCAAAACCAGGCATATCGTCACTTAAATATAAGGGGCTACTATATGGGACCATGACAAGGAAAAATAACCAAGATGATTGCTTACGTTACACTTGAACTTCTGTATATCACTACAGTCAAGGAAGCAGGGAGGAAGCAGGGAATTCCAAAGTCTAGCTGTTCGAAGGAAGAAACTATTAGAATAGAGAGCTATTTGGCATTTAGGGACCTCAATAGTGAACGGGTGGGATTTTGTTGCTAAGCGCGTTTTTCGGGAATATATATTGCGATAGACTAGTAGTAGATGCAACAGCCCAGATGTGGCAACAATACTCCATGCATGGCCGAATGGTGGGTTTGTGGATGTACAGAATACTCTCAGGGATGAGTAATTTTCTAGTACGATAGAGGAAACCCATCTTCCTTGTTTTATGTTATTAATCGGTGCATGATGAAGAAGCGAATCAGAGAGTGAACAAATCAATGCTGCTACATTCAAAATATTCTTTCACTCCTTGATTATATTCTTTTCACTCTTCCGTTTTCTCAGTTCCCATTTATGTTAACCATGATCTCTCAACCCATAACACTCGTCTCTAAGAGACATGTTTCCTGAATGAGCCAAAGACATACAAACAAAATTTTATTTAAAACTTAACTGCCCGACGGACAGAGACGTTTACAAAGATGCGGTGACATGCCAGTCCGGTGTCTAGTAACGAATACACTCTTTCTTTTTAACCAGGCTTCTGACCTGGAAACATTAGGCTCAACATTTTAAGTGCAATAAATGAATTGACTTACCAAGCGTTCAAAAACTGATGATAAAAATAGTTCTATGATATATGTGGTTTCTATTTCTTTGTTATAGACATTGACATATTCTATGGCAAGAGTAATCTCCCTTAAAAGGTAAAATTAAACACTACTTACAATGCACAGAGGTTGGGACAAATGTATACTGGGTTGAAATGTTCATCACAAAACACATTACAATCCTTGGGAGTTCCACGCAATTCTTTACATAAAATGGCCAACGCTTCACGAACTGAAAGAAAAGTCTTTAAAATATAATTATTACTGTCTTGATATTTATTCAATGCATTTTTGTGTACAAAAAGTTGGACAATAAATGCGATTTTTTAGAATACTAATATTTCACTTGTATTCCTCGAAAATGTCGTTTAATACGAATGTGTACAAACATGTCTAAGATCAGTTCCATTCATTGCGAACAAATTTCGACATAATGAACTTACAATTCGATATGACCATGCTTTAATCTACAAAAAATACTTAAAAGAAATAGTTCCAGAGGAAACACCCAAAACACTTATCCAAGATATTACAAATATAGCCAAAATTTAAAAATAAATAAATGATTAATAAACTTTTAATTTCTTTAAAAACGCTATCTAGTCCGTAAGTCGATAATCATGTTACGTACAATTTATATGTGAAATTGATCATCTACTTTAAAGTGTAAAATATTTTCGTTTATTTTAATTTTGTATGTGTAACTGATTTTCTTATTTAAACCTCGACGCAATTCGGCATGTGTATTTATAAGCTTTTTTTGTAATCTATATTTTAATTTGATTATATCGCTAGTCCATGAATTTTTGAAATTTTATTTAATTCAAACTGGCACATTTTATTCTATTTTTTCATCATTATTGTTATTATGATATATTGTTAATATTTTTATTATATAGTAGTAGTAGTAGTAGTAGTAGTAGTAGTAGTACACTCACTAAAAGTTCTCAAACAGGTTATTGTAAGAGATTGCTCACTGACACCAACCGGTAGCGTTCCCTGGAGTCATTACGTCTCCTCTGATTTCTAATACTCTCCACTTCTGTTGGTAGCCTTTGCAAAGTAATTTTCATCATCGCAACATTCGCTTACCATTAACTTCGTACAAGCAATTAGCATTTGTCTTCACTGGAATTTGGATGGCAAAAAGCCTCCCCAAATCCCTTCGAACTTATCCAGTGAAGATCTGATTAGTATTCTCTCTCTCTCTCTCTCTCTCTCTCTCTCTCTCTCTCTCTCTCTCTCTCTTTCTCTCTCTCTTTCTCTCTTTCCGTCCTCGTCGACTATTTGGTGTGGTGTCAACACTAAAATTTTAAGCGTAATGGTAGATGTAAAGTTTAGTTCAATTTTGCGATTTCAGTTTTCTTGCTTCTATGTGTCTAGAATATTTTGCAGAATATTTTAATCAATGTCTACTAATTTTATTTATCAATTTGAATGACGGAGCATAAAATATATAAATTGTTTTCAAATTTTATGTTGTTATATATAACTTTGTTTATTCCACGAGCTTTCGACTAACTTGGCGTTATACTTTCGAGGCATAGGCAAACATCCCCAGGAACCCTAATAAAACGCATGTGAATTTAAGGAGATGTTTTTAGGTCTAACTAATTAATACACAAGTATGAGTTTCATTATATCTCATTTAAAAATTCCAAAACTATACTTTCGTTGCAAATAAATTTATTCTAGTGGAAAGACCAGAAGAAAACCACAAGATAGTACTCTTAATAAAAAAAAGAAACCAAAATATTGAGCAGGGGAATAACTTAGATAATCAAACGTAAACAATGAAATGTCACTTACGTGAAACAGGAACAGTGGCAGGGTGTGTGTCTGGTGAGGAATAAACTGCAAAATCTGGTTCTGCTTTGTCGATATTGGCAGCCATTGCCATCGAGAGAAGAGCCGTGAAAACGAAAAGAGATTTCATTGCTGCAAAACCGCAATAAAACCGTATATATATATATATATATATATATATATATATATACATATATATATATATATATATATATATATATATATATATATATATATATAGTCTTTGAAGTTTTTAACCTTTAAAACTATACAAAAAAATATTTTTATCATTCGTTAGAAACCCATCCAGTCAGTAAGTCATTTAATCACCTGCAATCACTGCATCAACTCGCTCTAGAATTTACTATAGTACTAATAATTTATTTTATATTATTTTATATATATATATATATATATATATATATATATATATATATATATATATGTATATATTTTGTTTTCCTGCACGTCACCAATTAAAAACGAATAAAGAAAAGTTATAAGCTTTTATACTTTTCGCATTCTTTTTTTATTCATATATATATATATATATATATATATATATATATATATATATATATATATATTATTTTATATATATATGCATATATATATATGAAGAAAAGGTAAAAGAGAGAGAAAGGGAGAGAGAGAGAACGAAACAGAAAGTGTCACAAATAAAATTAAAAACAAAAGTAAGGTAAGCAAATCTTATACAATAAATGACATGTATTAACTAATGAACGATTATGGCCATCACTTGACAAGAATTCAGAAATACCTTGATTACCCCAGCAATGCTAGTGTTAATATTATAGTCGCATACGGCTTGCATAGTATTGCAAAGATTATACTTAGTTGAGTTAATATTTTGCCATGATGTTAAATCTCTCGAAAGCAATAATAAAAAGTTGTCAGAAATTACAAGTTGCATTTTGTCAATTTAAAGAATTTTATCGAAAAAAGTTAACTTATAATTCTGAGAGTTTCAATAAATATGATTTATAAAACAATAATCATATTTACTTGTTAATATTCTGCTTTAAATCACAGGAATTGAAATCAATTATTAACATTCTCCATTTTATAGTGAAATTATGTAGAACGATTAGTAAAATATTTTAACCAATGAGATCATCGATTCCAATCTTTAATCTAAAATGATCATTTTCTTCCGCATACAGATTAACAGATGGTTTTCTTCCAGAAACAAAATATTTCCTGGTATGAAAACCTCATTCTTTATCTGTTATAAGAATTTGCGTTCATATCATTTCAATTATAATTGTTTTATACCCCTCTCTCTATCTCTCTCTCTCTCTCTCTATCTATCTATCTATCTCTATCTATCTATCTCTATCTATATCTATCTCCCCTTCTCTCTCTCTCTTTCTCTTTCTCTCTTTCTCTTTTTCTCTCCTCTCTCTTTCTATTCATTACTTTCTGTTTTTCTTTTAACGTTTTCATCATTTCCTCTTATTTTTACTTCTTAGTTTTCTTCTTTTTTCTTTATAAAAAGACAAAACACTATTGTTGTTATCTTGTGATTATCATTATTTTGTCAGTAGAAATCATTTTCCTGTATTCTTTCTTCTTTAAAGCGATATAAAGATAAAAATTAAAGATTCAGTTCGACGATCTGATTGGTTGTAACGTTCAGCCAATCAGTTTCTTAAAGTTTGTTCACGTTGATCTAATTGCTTAGAATATCCGACTAATGATGTTTCACTAGATATTATATAATAGAGAGAAAATTGCATTGATATCACTTTGAAATATTATCACATAAATATATTTCCAAATTCACTGTTTAATCAAATATATCAATTGTTTTATTGCAGAAATGAAGTCGCTTTTCGTCTTCGTGGCTTTCCTCTCAATGGCAATGGCTGCCAATCTTGATTCAACAAACAAACATTATGCTGTTTATACTTCACCAGACACGCATCCTGCCACCATACCTGTTAACCGCAAGCATATTTTTTATTATATAGTTTATTTGTCTAACAGTTGTTTAGAAAAATTCCATTCAAAAATAATTCATCACGTTATAACATCTCACACATTGGTGTCCGGTATGATATTAGTGCAGAGTATGCTGACTTTATACTTGGACTCTGTAACTTACTAATTCTAATACATGCATTCATAAGTAAATATGCAGACCCACACACACATACACACACATACGCACGCACACACACACACACATATATATATATATATATATATAGATAGATAGATAGATAGATAGATAGATAGATAGATATGTTGCTGATTTTTTAAAAACGATAACATGATTAACTTAGCACATTCACCTTGAAGATCTTGTTTCTTATGAAATCATCCATTTTTTTATTTGGATGTGAACAAATAATATTTTTATTTATTATATTTTAAAACAGTAATCTACGGACATGCATGTTTCAGGGGCCCACCCCTCTTAAGCGTAGCTTGACTATTTCTAGGAATCGAATCCCAGTCCTTATACATTAAAGTCCGGCGCGTAATCGATTACGCTACGATGCTATAGGCAATTTAACTGCTTAGTTTTATCGCTTATAAACTTACGTAGATTTGTTGTCAGTTTTTTAAACGATAATACGGTTAACTCAGCGTCTTCATATTGAAGATCGAGGTTTTTAAGAAATCGCCTATATCGCTGAAAAGGGGGTAGGGCCTCGAAACATACATGTCCGTAGATTACTGTCTTTATATATAATAAACAAATAAATAAAGATATTATTTGCTTATGTCCAAATAAATTGTGGGCGATTTTCTAAGGAACTCGATTTTCAAGATGAAGACGCTAAGTTAACCGTATTATCGTTTAAAAAATCAACATCAAGCAAATAAGCAGATTGTCTATTGCATCGTAGCGTAACGGATTACGCGCCGGGCTGTAAAGCATAAGGTTCAGGGTTCGATTCCTTGAAACAGTGGGTAGGGCCCCGAAACATACTTGCCCGTAGATTATTGTTTTAAAATATAATGAATAAAAATAATACAACAGCTGTACCCGACCACGCGTTGCCGTGGCTCAGTTTGTTAAAATGGAACACATTCCTCAAGAAAAATTGCATTTTGTATTTTTTATTTACTTTTATTATTTTTTGCATTTTTTTTATAAAGAAAAGTTGTTTTTTTCCATAAAAAAAATTTATTTTTTACTATAAATTGTTAGGTGAAAGTTTTTTTGTTTTCTTTTGGGGTTTTTTTTTTTTCAGGAAAACTTGCACTTTTTTTTAAAGAAAGTTAGCAGTAAACGTTTCTTTTTGAAAACGGAATTTTTATTATAAAAAGAGCAGATGAACGCTTTATATGAACACTGTGAATGGTTAGGTGAACAGTAGAGAGAAGTTTGATTTTTTTCAAGAGAATGTACAAATTATTTTTTGTCATCAGATATTAAGAAAATAAACAGAAAAAATACTCCCATCATTAATTAATTATGCAAAAAAATAAATAAAATGTTGATTTAGTTTTTCAACATTTGAACAACTCTCGGTTGAATACGGTGATTGTCGATCGAACCATAACCATAATTGGAATCCATGGGGGGGAGTCAGGTCAAATTCTGCATAAATACAATTCTTTTTAATTTCGTCTTTTGTTCAATTTTTGGAGTGGGCTATCAGCGATTGCAAACTAACAAATTTAACCAAAATGCAAATTCAACAATTAAATAATTTTAAAAAATGTTCAGCTTCTAATACAAATCCTAGTAAATCAACCCCCTTATTGGAAACACTAAAGGGAAGGACAAAATCAAATTATTGCCAGTATGTTTGGGAGAGGTTCTATTTTTTCCGTTTTTTTATATTTTAAGTAAATTTGACACTCAGCTACCAGATTTTTATGGGTCGCTCGGTTTTTTAATATAATGTAAGTTGATCTAGATGTTTATAACTTACGATAAAACTTGCTGAGTATGCGCTGTTTTACGGTTGTTGTAAAAATCGAACGAAACTTAAATTTCGCTCCGTTTTAATCATTTTTTTAAATGCGCCCCCCCCCCCCAAAAAAAAAAACGAATATAATGAAAAGAATAACATTCAACAATTGTACTTTGTATATAGAAAACACAAAATATTTAAAAAAAAAAAAAAAA
The DNA here is from genome assembly GCF_053919585.1 of Euprymna scolopes. Lineage (NCBI taxonomy): Eukaryota > Metazoa > Mollusca > Cephalopoda > Sepiida > Sepiolidae > Euprymna > Euprymna scolopes. Next base: position 12,928,413 of record NC_136490.1, read on the forward strand.
AAAGTTATTAACAAAAGGGAAATAATTCCATTTTTAAACGAAAAAAAGTCAGTTTGGTATATTTTTTTGTTATTTTTTTACACTTTTTTACATGGAGTTCACCACTTACCAAGGCCCAATGGCCACTCAGGGATAAGGGTTATAATATATATATATATATCCAACTTACCGTTCACATTGGAAATGTCGACATTTATAGGTTCTCGGGTACGTTTACAAGGAATAAATACTCTAATCTACCCATGTTAAGAACGGCTTTCGGAATAGACACCCCAACCTTCCCATGTTAAGAACGCAAATTTTATTTAACTTAGTGTATTAATGTTATTGTTTAAGCAAAAATAATATTTAGGTTTAGATATAAATTCCTAAACTCATTTCACACTAAATAATTTAGGTGACTGGAATAGGAATCTAATTGGAATCTACCCATGTTAAGAACGGCTTTCGGAATAGACACCCCAACCTCCCCATGTTAAGGACGACTTTCGGAATAGACACCCTAACCTTGTCAGCATACCCGAAAACCTATAAAAGTTGACATATCGAATGTGAACGATGAGTTGGACGTAATGTAAAAACGTACCGAATTTAAAAGGGAACGGAATTTAAATTTCCGTTCTATTTTTACAACAACCGTAAAGCAAAATATTCAATGCAAATTTTACCTAACTTAGTGTATTAATGTTATTGTTTTAAGTAAAAATAATATTTAGGTTTAGATATAAATTCCTAAACTCATTTCACACTAAGTAATTTAGGTGACTGGAATAGGAATCTAATTGAATCTTTAATTTCCTGAATAGTAAAAAGATGATCCACAATGGTCGATTTGCTGCTAATATCCATTTTTTAGGTACGGGCAAAAATAAACGAAGAATAGGAGGACCTAGTTTTGAAAGCCGATTTATCATAATTTTTTTGATTTGACAACTTTTTGATTGTATTTGAAAGATGAAGGACTAAACTTAATTTCTCAAAGGAAAAAAATATTTGTACACGTGAAAAAAAGTTATGGTAAATGTTTTCACGGCGAGCTTACCAATTCAGCTAAATTTTGAAGTTAAATAAATTCATTGTAAAAATCCTCTTAGAGATTAATATCAGTTTTCTGGGTCTATTTCAAAGATAATTAGCAAAGTCCTAAGATATTGAATTAAATGAAAAAAACACTTTGTGCTAAAAATAGCTGAATTAGCCCCACAACTGAGTGTTTTTGTCGTGCGCATAAGCACAACAAACCGTACGTTTGGAAATACAGAATATACAGATGCCCAAATTCCGAGGCAGTCGAAAAACTGTCTGAGAATGATGTCATAAAAGGAGGAGGGGTGCTAGGTTTCTTTTTTTTTACCCAGACGGGCATCCCCATCCGTACAATTCTATTGTAAATGTTTGTATAAATTTTATCATTTTTTAATTTAATTATTGTTCTATGTTCCTGTTTTTAAATTAATTTTTTTTAATTACTAGCTAATATTATATAAAAATTATGTTACGCCGAAAGTTTCACATTCTTGCGGGCAAGGAAATTATTAAACTCTTGCATATAAAAATTCTGCGGAATCTGTAATTTTTAAAAAAAAGTAGAAATATTTTTGCTATTATAAATTTTTTTATATAAAAATATTACATGAACAATGTTTAATGCAATGATAATATCGGTAGTTCGAGAAATTCATTTTTCTTCGAGTTATATTGAATCCATTAATATGGACTTTAGGGACATTTTTCGTAATATTCCTGTAATAATTTTTTTATTGTTACGAATCACGATGCTTTATTTATATAAAGAAAGCAAAAATAAATTCTTGGGGTTTTTATTTACTACTGAAAACCATATCTTTAGTAAAGGTATGTTTTGTTTAAACAAAATAATACATTTTCACTAATGATTTAAATAAAAAAATAATTCCGCCATCATCATTTGATAAATACTGAAATTTTCATAAACATTGGTTAATTTCCTGATTTTTGGTGAATTCTTAAGTAAAGGGAGGGGTCAAAATGTTTCTACATTTTGTACTTCAGCATTCATTTTGCCCGTAGGAAAGCGACCACATGTGGTTAATTTAAATTAAATTCCAATCACATGGTTACATTATAAATAATCACGTGATTAAATCCATTTAAAATTTACCAATTAGAATCTTATATTTAAAAAAAATTATTTCATACATGATAAGAATTTGTTTACATTAAGGTAGACCACGTAATACATTTACCATCCAAATGAATGCATTGACAATGATACGTAAGACTTTTAGGAGTTGAACCATTAAAAGATACATCTGCCTTACCTCAAAAATGTTAGGTTTATTTTTGATGTTTTTAGAAAAACAAAACCCACCCAATATTTTTGCTGATGAGGAGACTTTGTTTCGAAAAAGTATATGATTAAATTATTGTCCAAGACTCAATGTCTATCACAATAAAAAATATCATTTCCGAAACGATCGTACAATTTATTGATTTTGTTTGTTCTTCCTTATGAAACCGATTTTTATTTTTAATTTTAATTATAAATTATCTATCATCTTACTTTATATATACATATATAATACATTTTATGTATATTTATGCATAAAAATTAATACGCGCTCATGTATATATATTCATACATACATACATACGTGTGTATGTGTGTGTGCGTGTGTGTGTGTGTGTGTGTGTGTGTGTGTGTGAGTGGCGTTCTATGTAGAGATGTATGCTGATTAATAAAAGTTATGATCTTCAGTTTCCTGTGAGGAATTTAAAACATCAGAATGAAATTGTGTGCACCATTCCTTGTAGAATTATGTTTTGGTGAGAGTAAGTGTAGTCAGATTATATGTAATGATTATTAACCGCGCAAAGAATTTTTCAGAGAAATACGTTTTAGTAGTAACTATAAGTGGTTAATAATAAAGTTTTATAGGAAATATTTATTAGTGTTTCTATAATATCGGAAGTGATACTGGGGAAAATCGAAATCACTTTATTAATACAGTATTTTTTGTTTGTTTTTGTTTTACGGCATATCAACCCTTTTCAGGTTATTTAATGCCGAATCCAAAGATTTTGAAGAAAAAATTTGTAATGGAATATTTGTTGTTTTCAAGTTTGTTTCTATTTAACCCATAGTTGGGAACCTAACAGGTACTACCACTCCGGGTCAGAGTGGACCTGGGAGCAATGGCAATTAAAAGGTGGCTCCACACTCCCTAAAGCCTGCAAGCTGGGGCCTCACCACTGGATATAGTTTAAGGTCATATCCAGGACCATTAATATAGTAGATAGAATAGTAAATTAGTGGATTAGTTAATGCATAAGAATACTGAATGTTTTATTAAATAAAATTGTCTGCCTTTACCTGTGACCTTTATTAGTAAAAAGAAAGATGTGTGTGGGGAGGCAGACAATCATCAAAACAAAGTACTACTGATTTAAGAGAGTTAAATGTACACGTGACCTGTATGGACTGCATGATCCACAATTTATTATGTAAATACCAAAAGACAAATATTTGTCTATACATTTTATGTGAATTTCTAAAGATTCTGATATTCTTTGCACAATTGTTTTGTAGTTCCTCAAGCCTTAGCCATTCTGTGCAATGGCCATCCGTTTGACTGTAGCGGTTATTGCTATCAACATTTCAATCCAACAACTATTTGCTCTGGTCTATGCAATATGTAAGTATTAACCTATTTATAAATCCATGAAAAATAACGTTGATATGAGGATATTATTACATAATTATTCTAATAATAATGACAATATAAAATAATGAAAGATATTAAACATAATATGAATCTAATATTTCAAAATGAACGTGTTTGCTTAGACATGCAAACGCCTGAATATTTTTTCAAGAGATAATGAAATTTTCCTATTTTATGAAGCGTTGTTAGTAATGAAAGGTTACGTAATCTCCAAATCAACTTTTTTTTTTCAAATCCAATACGGCATTAATTTATTTATTGCGGACTATTATCCTCATCTTTCTTCGTTGTTTCACGACGTTTCGGCCAACTATTCCTCTGGCCTTCGTCTTGTGGTAACTGCGACGGGATAGGAACTCCGAATCTCCTAACTGCATTCTCAGCAATTGCTGCCATACATAGTTGTTGTCGTAAGTAAGCCTCTGGCTGGGTTTGGGTAGGATTGAAACCGCTATCTTCAGACAATTCTCCTCATAGAACCGTAGATATTCAACGTCTCTATCCACTGCGCCACGGGTCTCGAAGGGCGATCAAGGTTAGATTTTTTTTATCTTATAAATCCACGTTTTTTATTTATTATCTGATTTTCCATGGTCGGGTCCGTACCGAATGGTATATATATATATTATCTAATTGGAATTCATTATTGAGATGGATATTATTTATTAATTTATTGCGGACTATTATCCTCATCTTTCTTAGTTATTTCACAGCGTTTCGGCCAACTATTCCTGTGGCCTTCGTCAGGTGGTAACCGCGACGGGATATGAACTCCGAATCTCCTAACTGCATTCTCAGCAATTACGACACGTCAGATGAGAGAAATGAGTGAAAGAATATCTGAATTAGCGAAGAACATCGTATTTCCTTTAAAATAACTGCTTTACAAATACGTATGTGTCCAGTATACCTTATTATTTCATCTATAGTAAAGGGGGAATCGGGTTCATGACTTTTCGAATATTTAAAAATCTTACAAAATACACTTTCATTTTTTTATTCAAGATTTCTGTCATTCCCCTACGATTACATATATAAGAACTGGACAAGCTAAACGTTGCTTAACAAAACTATGTTAGAAACAGGTACATGTACGAATGTGGTTGGATATTCTTTTTCTGTTTGTCGTAATGTTTTTAATCTGACATCTGAAATTTGCGTATTATCTGGTTTTTCTATTTGTTTTTGTTTTTTTTTCTTGTGATGGTTTTATCACATTGCTTCCGATGAATATGAACAGCGTTGAATATTCATAGCATTAATTCATTAAATTCTGAAAAATATCATCTAGGACCGGGCTGACTGGTTTCATCATACATTCCAACCAAATTCCAATAAATAGTTACTATAACTTTTTTTTCCACATTGGAAATTGTAAATATAATCTTTCGGTCAAACCAACTGCAAAATTATGAAATAAATGAATAACAAAAAATAACATTTTAATAAACAATGCTGAATGACACTTTAATTTATGCAAATTATTGTGAAATTGTATTTTAAAGTATGGAGCATCACAATCCCACACATTCATCTAAGTTGCATCGAAATGCTTACATTAAATGCTGCATCACATTTTTCGTAGATTTAAGATTCTCATCTTAATTTTTGAAAGGCATGGAGATTATCTATTCTGGAAAAGTTGGCCAGTCCAAATTAAATCTTATATTTTTTATAATTTAATTCTTGTCAAAAATGAGAAGAAACCATAATCTTCCAAATTGTATCAATGTAAAAAGAAGCCAAATAATTTTATTATATTTTATTACATAAAACAAAAGTAATTGTACAGATTTCTAGTTTGTGATTTACGTGACTTTCATGTTATAAGCTTTTTCTTTCTTTTTCAGATACAGAGAACACTGTGCTTAAAATGGTGAAATAAATCCAAACAAAGAATTGGAACTTACTGTAATTGAATCCGAAATAAAATTTCTATAAATCTTATTAATAAAGTCGTTATTATTTATTTATTTATTTACAGTGTAAATAATTTTAGTTGATTTAAATAAATCACATGTATATCTGCTGACTTGTAATTTCTACTTGCACTTAACTGTCATCAGCGATATTTTGGAAGGGATAAGACACAGCTGGTGAATTTTATCAAAAAGTATTTAAATATGTTTAAGTCATGTCTTGGTATATACTATTGAAATGCTTACAACCATTAATTATCTGTCACGAATATTTTTGATCAAAAATGTTCGAAGTTTATGTTCGTTCATTAAATCTGTTTTTAGTTAGCCACTAATGCATCAATTTATTGTTTTTCTTTCTACATTTAAAACATAATAAAAAAGACAATAAAAGATGGGAACAAATATAAAAGTAACTACACTTTTTTGTAAAGTTGTAAATCAAAATAGAATTATGGAAAATAGAGGGACATATGGAAATTGCACAGCAAAGTTTTTCATATACATATATCTTTCACATTAATATTGGCATTCTATGGATGTTCAGTGTAAATAGAGACGGCCTTATATTATTGTAGCTCTTTTGCTAAAATTTCAAAATTATTTATCTAAGCAAGCAGGGACACCCGGTGTAGTCCGATTTAAATACGCTTAAATATATTATTTTAATATTATAATGTATATTTTAATATATCTATATGACTTGGGTGCATCAGCTTGAATCGAAACCAAAACCATAACAAAAACTCATAAAGAAATATATATATGTATGTATATATATATATATATATATATATATATATATATAACTTGATTTCCTTCAGATATAATCGAAACTGAAACCAAAACTTATGAAGAATTCTTGGTAAAATTATTTATTACAAGAAATGGAAGGCCATAACAATTAAACGATGGTCACTCGAAAGAAAAAAAGATGTAAGCCTGACGCACAAAATAACACACTCTATCGTATTAATATATAGATAATCTTTTCGTGTCGTTACGAATGCAAGATGGCGACGGTGATTTACTCTTCATTAATAATGTAAGATTTCTAGTAAATTTAAAAATGCTGGAGTTAAGAATAAACTTTGTCCGTTGTGATAAATTTATAAGGGCCATTCCAAAAGTCAGTTATCCTATTTTTTAATTTAAAAAAATAAACATTGAAGAGTTGCAAAGACGGGAGTGGTGCCATTAAAACAAGCGACATTTCGTGCTCCTGAATTTATTTTTCTACATAGTCACTACCATTTCCAGTGCATTTTTCCAGCCTATTTGTATGCCTCCGTCGTAAAAGTCTGGAGCGCGTTTTGTCACTCAAATCTCTGTCGCTTCTCTGAAATCGATGAACTCATCTCCTAACTGTGTTTGCATCAACTGCATCGACTTCGTAAATGTTCAACAGGCATCGGTGAATGTTGCTCGGTGTAATTTCTACTAGATGGAGAAATTCCATGTCGCATCTCTGCTACTAACGCACGTCCATGATCGGGTTTGCTTTTTTAGAGTCTCACGCCGTCAATATCTGCAACAGGTCATGAATGCATAAGTTATCATAACAATGCAATTTTCAATCTCATCTTATCCATTCGAATGAAAAATATGAGTCATTACTTTTGGAACGTCCCTCGCAAAATATATTTAAACCAGTATTATGATAATTTTTAAATTATTTAAATTATTTAAACTCCGAAGTATATAGAAAAAATAGAAACATTACTTTTTATTAAGGACTTAAGCAGTCACGTAAAAGATTTTTACCCATTGTAGCGTGTGATATAAACTCAAGCCATGAATTGAAGATAGAATGACATGTAACGTTTTCTTAATTAACTTTAATTAAATGTTTCTGTAAAAGATGGCTAAAGACGACTGAGAGTTTTAATATTTTGTTTTGGGAGATTACTTTTTAACACATGAGACTAGTATTCTCTTAACTATTTTATTAACAATAAAATAGGTGGACACAGTGAACAGAGGTTTTCAGGGACATTTCGCTCTTAGCGATTATCGAAGTTTTCCTTTAAATTATTTCTGCATTATTGTCGATCTGCTTCGCATTACGTCCCAAACTGACCTCAACCCCTCGTTTTTCTGTGAACAATGATATTTATGACGTCATGCGTCAACTTCTGGTGTTTTCTTTTTGTTTTTACTATAAAGAATAATTAATTAACTAAAATTAAGTAACTTAATAAAAGGATTCTTCTCAGCCTTTGTGCGACATTGTAAGTTCTGACCTGTTCAATTCGGTTCCAACACTTCGACCTCTCTTGGTCTCTCGACTTTAGACGAAGTCTCATTGATACACAAATCAATTAACATAAAACTACATCCCCCCATGATCCTTAAAAATCATCTCACATAACCCCGTGCTCAGATTGGCACTCACATCAACTTCAAGACACTACTAGCTTCTCAAACACTGCTAGACTTTACTAGTTTCTCAAACACTGCTAGACTTTATTAGTTTCTCAAAACCGCTAGACTTTACTAGTTTCTCAAACACTGCTAGACTTTATTAGTTTCTCAAATACTGTAAAACTTTACTAGTTTCTAAAACACTGCTAGACTTCATAGTTTCTCAAACACCGCTAGACTTTACTAGTTTCTCTAACACTGTTAGAATTATTAGTTTCTCAAACACTGCTAGACTTTACTAGTTTCTCAAACACTGCTAGAATTCATAGTTTCTCAAACACTGCTAGACTTTACTAGTTTCTCAAACACTGCTAGAATTCATAGTTTCTCAAACACTGCGTGACTTTACTAGTTTCTCAAACACCGCTAGACTTTACTAATTACTCAAACACTGCTAGACTTTACTAGTTTCTCAAACACTGCTAGACTTTACTAGTTTCTCTAATACTGCTAGACTTTACTAGTTTCTCAAACACTGATTGCCTTCACTGGTTTCTCAAACACTGCTTGACTTCACTAGTTTCTCAAACACTGCTAGACTTTACTAGGTTCTCAAACACTGCTAGACTTTACTAGTTTCTCAAATACTGCTAGACCTTACTAGTTTCTCAAACACTGCTAGATTTGACTAGTTTTTCAAACACTGCTGGAATTCATAGTTTCTCAAACACTGCTGGATTTTACTAGTTTCTCAAACACTGCTAGACTTTACTAATTTCTCACACACTGCTAGACTTCACTAGTTTCTCAAACAATGCTCGACTTTACTAATTTCTCAAATACTGTAAGACTTTAGTAGTTTCTAAAACACTGCTATAATTCATAGTTTCTCAAACAACGCTAGACTTTACTAGTTTCTCAAACACCGCTAGACTTTACTAGTTTCTCAAACACTGCTAGCATTCATAGTTTCTCAAACACTGCTATACTTTACTAGTTTCTCAAACACTGCTACAATTCATAGTTTCTCAAACACCGCTAGACTTTATTAGTTTCTCAAACACTGCTAGCATTCATAGTTTTTCAAACACTGCGTGACTTTACTAGTTTCTCAAACACCGCAAGACTTTACTAATTGCTACAAACCCTGCTAGACTTTATTAGTTTCTCTAATACTGCTAGACTTTACTAGTTTCTCAAACACTGATTGACTTCACTGGTTTCTCAAACACTGCTTGACTTCACTAGTTTCTCAAACACTGCTAGACTTTACTAGGTTCTCAAACACTACTAGACTTTACTAGTTTCTCAAACACTGCTAGACCTTACTAGTTTCTCAAACACTGCTATATTTGACTAGTTTTTCAAACATTGCTGGAATTCATAGTTTCTCAAACACTGCTGGATTTTACTAGTTTCTCAAACACTGCTAGACTTTACTAGTTTCTCACACACTGTTAGATTTGACTAGTTTTTCAACCGCTGCTGGAATTCATAGTTTCTCAAACACTGCTGGATTTTACTAGTTTCTCAAACACTGCAAGACTTTACTAGTTTCTCACATATTGCTAGACTTTACTAGTTTCTCAAACACTGCTAGACTTTATTTGTTTCTCAAAACCGCTAGACTTTACTAGTTTCTCAAACACTGCTAGACTTTATTAGTTTCTCAAATACTGTAAAACTTTACTAGTTTCTAAAACACTGCTAGACTTCATAGTTTCTCAAACACCGCTAGACTTTACTAGTTTCTCTAACACTGTTAGAATTATTAGTTTCTCAAACACTGCTAGACTTTACTAGTTTCTCAAACACTGCTAGAATTCATAGTTTCTCAAACACTGCTAGACTTTACTAGTTTCTCAAACACTGCTAGAATTCATAGTTTCTCAAACACTGCGTGACTTTACTAGTTTCTCAAACACCGCTAGACTTTACTAATTACTCAAACACTGCTAGACTTTACTAGTTTCTCAAACACTGCTAGACTTTACTAGTTTCTCTAATACTACTAGACTTTACTAGTTTCTCAAACACTGATTGCCTTCACTGGTTTCTCAAACACTGCTTGACTTCACTAGTTTCTCAAACACTGCTAGACTTTACTAGGTTCTCAAACACTGCTAGACTTTACTAGGTTCTCAAATACTGCTAGACCTTACTAGTTTCTCAAACACTGCTAGATTTGACTAGTTTTTCAAACACTGCTGGAATTCATAGTTTCTCAAACACTGCTGGATTTTACTAGTTTCTCAAACACTGCTAGACTTTACTAATTTCTCACACACTGCTAGACTTCACTAGTTTCTCAAACAATGCTCGACTTTACTAATTTCTCAAATACTGTAAGACTTTAGTAGTTTCTAAAACACTGCTATAATTCATAGTTTCTCAAACAACGCTAGACTTTACTAGTTTCTCAAACACCGCTAGACTTTACTAGTTTCTCAAACACTGCTAGCATTCATAGTTTCTCAAACACTGCTATACTTTACTAGTTTCTCAAACACTGCTACAATTCATAGTTTCTCAAACACCGCTAGACTTTATTAGTTTCTCAAACACTGCTAGCATTCATAGTTTCTCAAACACTGCGTGACTTTACTAGTTTCTCAAACACCGCTAGACTTTACTAATTGCTACAAACCCTGCTAGACTTTATTAGTTTCTCTAATACTGCTAGACTTTACTAGTTTCTCAAACACTGATTGACTTCACTGGTTTCTCAAACACTGCTTGACTTCACTAGTTTCTCAAACACTGCTAGACTTTACTAGGTTCTCAAACACTACTAGACTTTACTAGTTTCTCAAACACTGCTAGACCTTACTAGTTTCTCAAACACTGCTATATTTGACTAGTTTTTTAAACATTGCTGGAATTCATAGTTTCTCAAACACTGCTGGATTTTACTAGTTTCTCAAACACTGCTAGACTTTACTAGTTTCTCACACACTGTTAGATTTGACTAGTTTTTCAACCGCTGCTGGAATTCATAGTTTCTCAAACACTGCTGGATTTTACTAGTTTCTCAAACACTGCTAGACTTTACTAGTTTCTCACATATTGCTAGACTTTCCTAGTTACTCAAACACTGCTAGACATTATTAGTTTCTCAAAACTGCTAGAATTTACTAGTTTCTCAAACATCGCTCGACTTTACTAGTTTCTCAAATACTGTAAGACTTTACTAGTTTCTCAAACGCTGCTAGAATAGTTTCTGAAACACTGCTAGAATTCATAGTTTCTCAAACACTGCTAGACTTTACTAGTTTCTCAAACACCGCTAGACTTTACTAGTTTCTCAAACACTGCTAGCATTCATAGTTTCTCAAACACTGCTAGACTTTACTAGTTTCTAAAACACTGCTACAATTCATAGTTTCTCAAACACCGCTAGACTTTATTAGTTTCTCAAACACTGCTAGAATTCATAGTTTCTCAAACACTGCGTGACTTTACTAGTTTCTCAAACACCGCTAGACTTTACTAGTTTCTCAAACACTGCTAGACTTTACTAGTTTCTCTAATACTGCTAGACTTTACTAGTTTCTCAAACACTGATTGACTTCACTGGTTTCTCAAACACTGCTTGACTTCACTAGTTTCTCAAACACTGCTAGACTTTACTAGGTTCTCAAACACTGCTAGACTTTACTAGTTTCTCAAACACTGCTAGACTATACTAGTTTCTCAAACACTGCTAGATTTGACTAGTTTTTCAAACACTGCTGGAATTCATAGTTTCTCAAACACTGCTGGATTTTACTAGTTTCTCAAACACTGCTAGACTTTACTAGTTTCTCACACACTGCTAGACTTTACTAGTTACTCAAACACTGCTAGACATTATTAGTTTCTCAAAACCGCTAGAATTTACTAGTTTCTCAAACACTGCTAGAATTCATAGTTTCTCAAACACCGCTAGACTTTACTAGTTTCTCAAACACTGCTAGCATTCATGGTTTCTCAAACACTGCTAGACTTTACTAGTTTCTCAAACACTGTTAGAATTCATAGTTTCTGAAATACCGCTAGACTTTATTAGTTTCTCAAACACTGCTAGCATTCATAGTTTCTCAAACACTGCTAGACTTTACTAGTTTCTCAAACACTGCAATACTTTACTAGTTACTCAAACACAAAAACGTCAGTCGAATCATAATTCTCCATTATACGACGACGATTAGTAAAATGTCTGATTCGAATCACATTTAAATCTTACATTTCTAAATATTTTCAATTTTAAAAGTTTGACAGGAAATTTTTCCATTTCTTCACGCTTTCAATTTTCAAAGATCGATTCGACCTGCTTCCCTTTCTTGGCGCTTTTAATTTTCACAAAACCCACTTTCGTTTCGATCGCATCGTTTTTATATTTCACGCCGAAATAGCTGGCAATTAAATAAAAAAGGATTCTTAGCATTTGTGCGACATTTTAAGTTCCGACCTCTTCAATTCGGTTCCAACAACTCGACACCTCTGGGCCTCTCGATTTTAGTCTTTTATAATGTTTTTTGTTGTTGTTTTTGTTTGTTTGTTTGTTTGTTTTTGTGAGCAAAACCTCATTGATATGTAAATCAATTAACATAAAACTACACTATATTTGACGTCTTTAACTTGACGAAATCTTTGTTTGTCTCTTTCATGAAACGCGTATATGTCTCACACTTCTTGTCACTTCGATCTGTACTTAGTTTGACTATTTTCAAGAGGAACTTTACTTGATACATTCGCTATTACACATAGAGCCGTCCATTAGGCAACAGAACATATTTAAACTAGTATTACGATAAATAATTAAAATTAAATACGTGCATCGCTAACACGAAGGGAAATGTCGAAACTTTGTTGAGGACGTTAGCTCCTCTTCTATTTTGATGGTAAGAGAAAATTTCCTATATATATCCGTATCCTTAGTTTGAATAATTGCATAGAAAAAGAGACTAAAGCGATATATATATATATATATATATATGGAATTTGCCAGGTGATGGTCGAATGACGGCATTACGAATATGCATGGGTAACGTAATAGCTATTGGTTCATGTATTCATTTTTCAGCAAACATGTCTTCATAGCTTAGTAATTAACGTCAAAGGAATAAGTAAATCGCAAGTTAAACGTTTTGGTTTCTATTCTCGATGCGGTGTACGAGTCACTTTTTTCAAACGTTTAAAATCATTACTATATATTGGGTCCAATATAATATAATTATAATTACGAAACCTGCATTAATCATATTTAAAGTTAAGCGTATTTTACAACCAGGCAATGTCGGGTGGCCAGCTAGTATATATATTTTTTAATTCGTACTTATTTTTTCGAGTTGTCAATTCTAAAAGACTATATATCAGTTTGTTATATATATATATATTATGTAAACTAACTACATTGCAGCCCTCTAATTTTTTATTTAACATTTTAGTAATTAATTTTTAAATTTTTTATTATGTATAATTCTAGATATTAATAACTAAATTTTCTTTGCATTTTTACTTTGGTGTTCTTTGTAATGTTTAAATTGAATTCAGGGGAGATAACCTGGAATTTAGACATAGCTTTTTGGGTTTCCGTTTTGTTTCGATGTTTATATAAAGGCGTTTGTGGAATGTCGTGTTTTAAAGGTTATAGATAGTTCAAAATTGACACATTTCGTTTTTTCACTAATTCAACCGTTTCATTACTTTATTTCACATTGAAATGTTAAATTACTTCTGTCTTGGTAAAGTGGTTTCTGAAATCTGGAAGCTAGTTTAAAAAAGGATGTTGCAATGTATATTTTCATAATTCATTTCTGTTTGGTCCTTGGCAAATATGCTACAATAGAAAAAATTGTTGGCGATTGGAAAGAACAGCATTTGTGAATGAAGAAATGAAAAAGTTCATCACAATATAATACACACATTTCGTTTTAAACTAATTCAAAAGTTTCATTGCTGTGTTTAACATTGAAATGTTTAATTACTTCTGTCTTAGAAAAGCTGAACGAATAGACTTTGTAGCCTCATAGGACATGTCCTTTTTTTTTTCAGTTCCGCTGGAGACATGTCTTAAACTGTGTTTGGATTAGAATAAATTCTACACACAATTAAATATTTCCGAGTGTTTTAGAGTCGTAGCCTTGACTCCTCTGTAACACTCTTTTTACGCTGCCCACAAATCTTCCCCCTTCAGGCTAGATCTTGGTTATTAAAATCGTACAATGCTGAAAAAAAAGACAGATATTTGCAGAAATATTTTAAATTTCTTTTCATTTTTACACTTATTGATTCAAGACGTTTCATTGCCATATTCAACGCTGAAAATGTTAAATTACGTTTGTCTTAATTTATTTATTTATACCAAATAGATTACAATAGACAAGTTTGTTGGCGATTGGAAAGAACCAAAAACATGGACACGAAAAAGCACAATAATAAATAGACAGACGTTAATAAAATAGTACTAATCACTAAAGGAATTCTAATGCCGTACTCACTCTATACAGGGTAAGTCCACATGGAAAAAAGGAGACTATAGCAAATAATTGTTTACAATATAATATAATTTCTCGTGATATTTGCATATATATATTTTTGTTTTTTCATTTAAGAATTAGGATACAACAGATTTTCTTTCTTTCTCGCAATTGTTCTTTTATTAATAGATTTAAATACTTTGTTTGTTTTCTTTTACGGCATATCAACCCTTTTCGGGTTACTTAATGCTGAACCCAGTTATTTTTTAAATAGAATTCATGTTGCATCCAGTTATTTTGTAGATTTTCATTCTTCAAGCTCTGTATCTTTAATAACTAGTTTGTAGTGTTTGGTTTTGGTTTGGTTGTTTTGTAGTGGATTTTATCGTTTTTGTACCTTGCCCTGCAGAACATGAATGAGTTTTGAAATGGGAGAGGGAAAAAGGTTACAGTATTAATGTTTGGTACATTTTAAGTTAGAAAACCAGTCAGGAAGCGAAGGAGATAGAAAGAGAAAGAGGAAATGGAAAGAAGGAAAAGGTGGGAAAAGAGAGGGTTGTTGTTTTTGGTTTTGGTTTTGCAGAACATAATTAAGTTTTGCAAAAGAAAGTAGAAAAACAAAAAGCATCAATGTTAAGTGCATTTCGTCTCAGGGAGCCAATATCTTCAGACAGCCTGATCTGGTAGCACCAGTAATATATATAAAAGACCTGTATGTCGAATCTGATCTGAAATGGAACGTGTACATCAAATCTGTTGCCAAAGCCGCTGGAAAAATGGTGGGATCCTTTTATCGATCCAGTAGATATCTCACTGCTGATGAAATTCTATATCTATATAAGAGCCAAGTTAGTCCAAGGATGGAGTACTGTTGCTACATCTGGGCAGAAGCTGCTAGAAAGGACTTATCTTGCCTTGATAGAATTCAAAATAGATTTCGTAGCCTCATAGATGATGTCCGTTTTTTTTCTCTGCAACCTCTTTCTCACAGAAGAGATGTAACGAGTTAGTCTTTGCTTTATCGTTATTTTCATGGCAAGTGCTCGACTGAGCTTCAATCTGTGGTCTCCCCCTCGCCAAACTTTCACAAAAAACACTCGTCTAGCTGAAAGCATTATCAATAATCCCCCCACTCTTTATCTGTGCCTAACCCTAAACGTAGATTCCATGAATAAAGCTTCTTTCTTAGAACTGCACGCCTGTGGAACTGTCTTCCGTTTTCCTGCTTTCCAGCTGACTACAATATGGTTGTCTTCAAATCCAATGTAAACAAGTTCTTTATAAGCCGTTCCACTTAAGTTAATAAATTTACTGCATTTCCATTACTGGCAATTACTATGTTGGCCAATTGACTACTGTACACTCTTTAACTCTCATCCTCGAGTGGCCCCTGGGCCTTGATAAGTGGTGATGCCTTTGTAAAAAAAAATTGATACATCATTTTTTGTGTGTGATATTTGGGACTTAATTGGTTTAAGCGTTTCTTATGTTCAATTTTTTTACCTTTAAACATAGATTATTCTGTCACGTTTTCTAGAGTTTGTTACTAGTTTCAAAAGTTTTTTCAATTGCTTTAGTTTTTAAAGAAAACTTTTAATCCGGGTTTGAAAATTTTCTTCTTTTAGTTATGTTTTCTAACGTATTATTTTGTGGGTCTCGGCAACATCTTGCCAAAAACTGGACGAATTGCATTTTTAAATATCAGTTCGACCGCTGATATGCTCGAAACCTTGTTTGGGTTAGAAGTGAGTCAATAGACGAATATTTGCAGAAATATTTAAATTTTTCTTCGGCTTAAACTTTATCCAATTGCCGCTTATTATTATTTTAGTCACATCAAAGAGATTAAAACCTTAATTCATTGTGTTTGTCGTAATGTTAAAAAAAATCTGAACTTTTTAGACCAAATGATATAACTCTTACAAATATAATTAAAGGGTCCACCATATTCACTGGGCACTTTACTCCTACAGAAAACTGTTTTGGAACAGGATGAAATTTCGCTAGCCGTTGCTTTACTATAAGTTGAAAACCTCTACACGCTTTTAAAATTTTTCGATATCCGGGTCCAACTTAAGCCAAAAAGTTGGTCTACGTATAAAGTTTTACATACTTAAAATACGGTAATGACTAATGTGAAAGTTACAATTATATATAATTAAAAAAGCGTTGTACTACTATTTTTTAATCATAATATTTTATGACAGATATAGAAAATAGTAAGTTTTTATGAGTTTTTATATCTTTCTAGTCAGTTGCTTTTTTATTGTTCTACGAAATTCATAATTAACTGCTTCTCTATATCTTCCAAAGCTAATTGTAATTCACGGACAGTATCACATATATAGATATAATTATTCTCTTTTGATAAATCTTACTGTGTCCTCTAAAGACTTTACGGGTATATCTAGACAGACCACTAGTGTGATAAAGTTTCTTTCACGTTACTAATTCTATTCTGAAATTTTAATAAATTAAAATTATCCTCTAGCACTAAAGACTATTAGGTGTGTGGCTGGAAATATCGTTTTTAGATCCGTAATTGATAGCAACTGTCAATTATATATTATATGCAGATTTTTTAGATGAGGGTCGATAATTCGTATTATTTCGATTAATCAGACTACTGTCCTCATCTTGAGTGTTATTTTCACAACGTATCGATCGGTATTAGCGCCGACCGTCTTCAGGTGTATCTTGTTGAACTCGGAAATCTTTCAAATCTGCAAAGAAATTTCGAACGAAAACCTTTACTAATCCATATCCCGTTCTGTCAGCCATGATTGGGTAGAAAGGATGAGTCACTGAAAAATATAATTATAAAGTTTGTAGGACTGCTACTCCCGTGGATTAAACAACGGATTCAATAAACAGTCTGTTTCCACTAATACCCCAGTTGTAGAACACGTTGCCACAAGCTTGCTTCTATGCGGTCTACAATATGACCAATTTTCAAATGTGATATGAAATTGTTGGAAAATTCTATCACTATCAAAAAATCTATAAGAAGCCTTAGCATCAACGAATGCAGTTCAATGTTGTATATTTATGGCATTGATTTTGGTTGTAATAGAACGGTTGGAGATATTTATGGAAATCGCTCGAGACAAGGCATGAAGCCACTTGATATAAGGAGCTAACAATAACAGAACCTGATTATTTTAAAGACGATCTTTTTCTAAAAAAAAAAAACAATGCTGAAAGTAGAAGGAAAACAGGGAGCCGGAAGAGAGTTTCACAACCTTGCAGTTCTTGGAAAGAAGCTACTGGAATAGGAACCTGTATCACAATGAGGTATAAAGCAGTGAATTAATGGAGACAGCTAGATCAACGAGTAAAACGAGCTGGAACAAAGGAAGCAGAGAATAGCTAAGACAATTTTAAGGAACACAAGCCATAATAGTATTTGTAGAAAAGACTGAGACTAGCAACATCACGTCTGTAAGAGAGGTTGCAGTGAAGAAGAATATGTGTTACCAATAAAATTACGGATACGTGTCTGCTACTAACCAAGAACCTTCAAATGAGACACAGATTCATTATCCCAAATATGACAACAGTACTTCATACATGGTTTAATAGTAGATTTGTAGAGATAGAGAATAGCCTCAGATGTGAGAAAGTGTTTAGAGCGATAGAAAGAACCGATTTTATGCAAAGCAGAAAAAGCAATTGATTTAATATATAGACTCCAAAAAAGATTTGATGAGAAAGAAGCAGCAAAAAAATGTTTTAGTCGATTTTTCATCAAGAGTAGGACTATCCATAAGAACCTAAAGAAGGAAAGGGACACGCCTGTGATTGAAGGACAATAGTTGAATCTTAACAGAATGAAACGAATATGTTGGATACATCATAAACAACAGATCAGTCAGTGTCAAAAAGGGAAGGGTATAAAAAGAACAAACTAGATGTGGAGTGCAGCAAAAACAACTGCAATAAGATAAGAAGAACTTCATGAGATTCAAGACTGAGGACATTTACAGTGGGGAGATCCTTACTAAGAAAAACAGCAAGACTATGCAAATGCGTGGAAGAGTCTAAACATTTCACTCTGATGATGATGATGATGATGATGATGATGATGATGATGATGATGATGATGATGATGATGATGATGATGATGATGATGATGATGATCGGGTCAATTTGGAGTCTATTAAATTTAATTTGGAAAATAATAATTTTTGTCATTTCTATGACTTTAAACACACGCAGATTGTTATAAAAATATGTCGTTATTGTATTTCTGTGCATATAATTTTTAATGAAAGATTGACAAATCAGATGGCCACGTGACGGGGGTTGGTGGGTGGTGTGTAGAAGACTCGTCTTTGTTGTCGTCCTTTCTTTTCGCTGTATGTCTCTTTTTATGTGGCCTAAGATGACGATTTCTGATCGGCCGACTTTCCAATTGGGATTGTTTCGCAAGAATATGATAACTCGCTTAGACGTCAACTCCCGAGCTCTCCTAGACTTGTGACTGACATTTTTGTTTGCCGTCCTTGACCACACAAAGATTCCGCACGTGACCCTTGGTCACGTTTTCTGGCCAAATTTACTGTTTAGCCTCCTACCAGGGGTCTCTTATGACACGGTAACACTCCACATGTAGGTTATTGTTATCGACAGAAGAATCTAAATTTGTCTCAAAAGGAGGAATAATGTGAAGGTATTTGTGTAAAATAAAGAACTGAACATAAAGGAAGTTTGACCTGTGACTTCCGGTGTTACCGTACGAAATAATAACGTGCTTGTGTGGACCTGTAGGAGGCATGATAAAATAGACAAATAAAAAAGAAATAAAGGTAGAATCACTAAGACAAATAAAGTCTGGAAGAGCCCTCACTACCAGCATTCAATCCCCTGCATTCCAAACAGGCTAACTAAAAAGGTAACCCCCTTCAAGAGACTAATAGAGAAGGAAGGGGTTACTAGGCCTTCCGAAAAAAAATCTACACCTAAACGATATGATCAACTATCATATTCATCTGTTATGTTTCATTATATTTGTGAAAAATAAATTCATGTTTAACACATTTGATATTAGAAGAAAGTTTGTGAAGTAAGCTTACACATTTAGAAAGGAAAAAAGAAAGAGAAATAGTTTTCTATGAATTTTATTCAAGAATAAATTGTAATCGTTTTCTGTTGATTTTTCCTCGTAATAAATCGACGATTTTAATCGCAATTCTTTCTGTGTCTGCAAAAGAAAATAAGCAAATTTACAGAATAAAAATGAATCGATAAGAAGAATGAAGTAATTTTACCAATTCTATAATAGTGTAGTGCGTGGTAGATTTTAAGGAAATGATCTTTAGGAACATTATATGAAATTAAAAAAAGCTTTGTTGGGACGAGATCATATAAAATGATCATTACTACATTAAAAGCTAAATATGAAATTGTGTTTAGATTTAAAACGAACAGAAGATTTGCTACAACCTTGAACATAACGGTTGAACTCTATAAAACACATCTAGCGATTATTAATTTACATTAACAAAACAATTGTTGCTTCGTTCGTATTTAATGTTATTCATGGAGGTACATGAAGCAACTCAACAGGAAGTGAACCATACTGCTACATTCAAAATATTCTTTCTCCCTTTGGTTAGATTATTTTCACACTTCCGTTTTTTCAGTTCGCATTTATGTCAATCATAACCCCTTGACCAATAACATACTAAAAAAATTCTATTTCAAACTTCACCGTCTAACGGACGGAGACTTTTGCAACGATTTAATGACGTATCCAATCAGTCCGGTTTCTGGTAACGAATACACCCTTTCCTTTTTAAACCCACTTTTAAACTGGAAACATTATGCTCAACATTTTGAAGTGACATAAATTAATTGACTTACTAAGCGTTCAAAAACAGTTTTAAAAATGTTTCTATTTCTTTGTTATAGACATTTACATATTCTATGGCAAGAGTAATCTCCCTTGAAAAGTAAAATTAAGCACTACTTACAATGCACAGAGGTTGGGACAAATGTATACTGGGTTGAAATGTTCATCACAAAACACATTACAATCCTTGGGAGTTCCACGCAATTCTTTACATAAAATGGCCAACGCTTCACGAACTAAAAGAAAAGTGTTTCAAATATAATTATTACTTTTATTCAATGCATTTTTGTGTATTGAAATTGTGACATTAAAAAATGTGATTGTTTCAGAATGCTAATCTGTCATTTAAAATTGTCAGTTAATGCGAATGTGTACTAAGGCATCTAGTGGATATAAATGTGATGTCCACTCATACCACACTTATCAGTGGACATCACATTTAAATCACAACCCCAAGGTAAGGAGGCATTGCTCAAAACGACAAGGTCCTACCAAAGGGCTGACTTGGAAGCCATCAGAGAACATATCAGTGATACCCCATGGACCAAAATCTTCTCTCTCTCTCTCTCTCTCTCTCTCTCTCTCTCTCTCTCTCTCTCTCTCTCTCTCTCTCTCTCTCTCTCTCTCTCTCTTGTGCAGACATGATGTGAAAATCACTCCTTCTCGTGTCTGCGATATCATAAAAAAAGCTTAGACACCTCCAAAGCGTGTGGGCCTGATCTCATTCCTATTAGACAAATAAAGAAGTGCGCAGCTGAGCTAGCTCCCGTACTTTCCAAGCTCTACAATAAATGCTTGGCTGAATCTTGCTTCCCTAATAGCTGGAATATGGCCTTTGTGTTACCAATGTACAAGAATGCTGGTGAAAGGAGTGACACTCTCAATTATCGCTCTATCAATCTCCTCCACTATTTCGTTAAAATCTTTGAAACCTTAATTAATTAATACAGCCACCACCTCGAAAAAGCTAATCTTTTCTCTGACAAACAGTATGGCTTTAGGCAATCTCGCTCTACTGCAGATATTTTAACAGTCATCACTGAACGCATATACCATGCACTGGATAACGTGGGCGAAGCCAGCACTGTAACCCTTGATATATCCAAGGCCTTTGACAAAGTCTGGCACGAAGGGCTGCTATTGAAAATTAAATAATACGGTATGGACGTATACTAAATATAATTAGTTCCTTCTTAGACAATAGAACAATCCTGGTTGTCATTGATGGACGTACATCCAAACAACATAACATTAATGCAGGAGTGCCTCAGGGGTCGATCGTTGGATCACTATTATTCCTGATATTTATTAACGACCTCCCTGATAATATTGTGTCTGAGATGGGTATATTTGTTGATGATACAACGCTCTAGAATATGTACGAGGGAAGAACAGATGTACATAAATCCAAGACAATGGCAGAATCGTTAGAAAATGACCTCCAGACTGTAGTGGAATGGGGCCGAAAATGGATGGTAACTTTTTATGCTAGTAAGATTAAATTGCTCTTCTTTAACGTTGTTGCGTCTTTGTGCCTGTTTTACAAATATCTTAATGGAATGTGCGTTGATCAACTCGTTGCATTTGTGCCCCCTCGACGTACATATGCCCGACAAGCCCGCTTAGCAACAAAACCACACCTTTTCCTTGTCTACAAATGCCAGAAAGCTTTCTACTCTAATAGTTTTTTCCTTCAAACGGCTAGACTTTGGAATTCCCTTCCTGCTGCCTGCTTCCATGACTGTACTGATATACAGAAGTTTAAATTTAACGTAAACCAACATCTTGTTTATCTTTCTTAGGCATGGTACTAAATAGTAGACCATTATGTCCAATTGGTAATATGCCTTGTTAGGCGTGAACAGAATTAAAAAAAAAAAGATGTTGAAGATCAGTTCCTTTCATTGCGGACAAATTTTGCCAACATGAATTTATATTTCTATATGATCATGCTTTAACCAGCAAGGCGAAATCTGAAAGAAATGGTCCCAGAAGAAGAGAACACTGGTTCTTGATTGGCCAGCCATAGACCAGATCAAAAAATTAAAAAAAAAAAACGTTGGATCATTAACAGAAAAGTAAGAATGTCCATCAATTTTTCATGAATAAAAACAAATCATTATTGAACGATCAGCTTTTGTGACGCAAGAGGATTTTCATTCATTAATTAGTTCGTTACTATATCTAATAAAAGAAATAGTAAGTAAAAAATGTACTACAATTATATATGATGGTTTCAATCAGTGGTTGAAATTATATTCATAAATAAATACTTTGTTTTGATAGCTAGATTTAATAATTATAAAATATCGAGGGAAACTTGTATTCAGTGAAGTACAGAAAAATATATATAATAAAATAAAGTTTAAAGAAATTTAACTTCGAAAAAATGATGAAAATTATAAAAATGGACTAAATTAAAATAATAATACCAAATTGTTACATATCCTTCAAGAACCTACATTTAATTCCTTACTATAAAATCCAAAATATTGTTTTCTCCCGTCGATCTCGACGTATGATGTCTAGCCACAACTAAGTTGCTTGGAAATCCACACAGATGTTTTGTTTATAGTGGTGAAGGCTTTGTGTAGAACCAACCACACTTTTAGGTATTATTGCTAACTTTTGTCAGTGCAGATGACTGCCACAGGACAGAGCATACAGTAGACCACAGGTTTTTGCATCAGAGTTTTCCTTCTCGTAGATGCATGTCTTAACGTCACAATCACGCTGACACACCGGTTCTCGCCAGATCACCTAAGTTAAGTAACGATGAACCTGACTAGTACCATATAGGTGACCATTTGTATGTAGAAATTTCCAAGTTAGTATCTAGGGACGCATTTAATTTAGAGGGGGGGGGAGAATATACACCCACGAATCAAGACGGGAAGCAACGGGAAACTGCCGTTTTTATTTGTTTTCCCAAGACTAACATGGCTCCACAATTTGGAGAGCCGTGGTCGCTGATGCTGTTAAAACAGTAGAATCATTGCATATATTCATTTTTTTTTACATGGAGTTCACCACTTATCAAGGCCCAATGGCCACTCGGGGATAAGGGTTATGGTGTGTACAGTACTCAATGGGATAGTGTAGCAATAGTATTGGAGAAATGATAAGGTGTCATTACTTAGGGGAGCGGTTCATCAGGAATTTGTTTGTGTTGGACATGCGTACTGACCGGTAGTATCGGGCACATTCATTTTAAAATTGCATCATATTTCAACCATATATGATGCTTCATAAAATGTGAATATATGGAGAGGATGCATTAACTATATATATATATATATATATATATATATATATATATATATATATATATATATATATATATATATATATAGGTACGGGCAAAAATGGACGAAAAAAGATAGGGGGACGTACTTTTGAAAGTTTATCATAATTTTTTGAAGGCTTCTGACTACTTTTTGATCAAATTTAAATTGGCGATATGCCTTATTAGGAGTGACGAGGAGTAAAGTCAATTTCCAAAAGGAAAAAAATATTTGTACACGTGAAAAAAAAAGAAGTTATAAAAAATGTATTCACGGCGAACTAATCAATTCAGCTAAATTTTGAAGTTAAATAAATTCATTGTAAAAATCCTTTAAAATATAAATATTAGTTTTCTGGGTCTATTGCAAAGATAATTAGTGAAGTAAAATCCAAAGACATTGAATTAAATACAAAAAATAGTTTAATTAGCCCAAAAAGCGAGCGATTTTGCGAAGAGCAAAATCGTTACAAACGGAATATACGGAAGCCCAAAATTTCAGCCAGTTGAACGACTTTGAAAATGACGTCATGTAATTAAAAGGGAGGAAGGGGTGCGAGTTTTCTTTTTTTCACGTGCACCCGCACATTCCTATCCTGGACGTTTGTATCATTTTTACCATTTTTTAACTTAATTATTTTTCTATGTTCTTGTTTTTAAATTAATTTTTTTTAAATTATTGTTCAAGATTATATAGAAATTATGTTATGCCGAAAGTTTCACATTCATGCAAGCAAGGAAAATATCAAAGTCTTGCATATAAAAATTATGCGAAACCTGTAATTTAAAAAAAAGCGTAGAACTATTTTTTGCTATTATAATTTTTTGTGTGAAAATATTAGATAAAAAGTGCTTAATTCAATGATAATATCAGTAGTTCGAGAAATTAATTTTTCTTCGAGTTATATCGAATCCATTAATACGGACTTTAGGGGCATTTTTCGTAATGTTCCTGTAAAAATTATTTTTTACGATGCTTCATTTCCATAAAAAATGCAAAAATAAATTCATTAACTTTTTTTTTTACTACAGAACACATTAAGGTAATTTTTTAAGCAAAATAATACATTTCTACGAAGATTTAAATAAAAATAATGATTTAAATATATTCCGAGATCATTAGTTGATAAATACTGAAAATTTCATTAAAATTGGTTAATTTCCTAATTTTTGGGGATTTTTTAAGTAAATGGAGGGGCTAAAATGTTTATACATTTTGAGCATCGGCATTCATTTTGCACGTACTCCCCCCCCCACACACACATATATACCTACATACCTACATACATACAGATATATATATATATATATATATATATATATATATATATATATATATATATATATATATATATATATATATATATATATATATATATTGGGCGTGTGTATTTATAAGCGTTTCTTTTTGTAATGTAATTTGAATGTATTTCACCCCCTGTTTATATTGACCATATATTATTATTATTATTATTATTATTATTATTATTATTATTATTATTATTATTATTATTTCTTCTCAAACACGTCATCGTTAGAGATTGCTCATTGACAGCTGGAGTCAGGGTGACAATAAATCTCTCCAGATTTCCATTACTCTTCACCTCCATCTCTGTCGGTAACTTTTGCAAATAAATTTGCATCATCGCAACAGCTGCTTACCATTATCTTCTGACAAGCAATGACCATTTGTCTTCGATGACATTTGGGTGGTAATAAGCCCTCGTAGTCTCTTCGCACTCATTCTGTAGAGGCCTGGTAAGTGTTCTTTCTTTCCTCTGTTTTTCCATCTTATTCGACTATTTGGTATGGTGTCAATCGATGCCAACACTACAATTTTGGCGAGAGGGGGGGGGGTGAAGTATATTTCAATTTTTTTAGTTTTAGTTTTCTTGGTTCTATGTATCCAAAATAATCTGTGAAATATTTTAATCAATGTCTACTGATTTTATTTATAAATTTGAAAGACAAAGTATAAAATATATGAAATATTTTCAACCTTTTATGGTGTTATACAAAACTTTTTATATTCCACGAGCTTTAGACTGACTTAAAGTTATCCTTTTGAGAGATGGTTTAACATTTTTATGAAGTCTAATCAAACACAGAAGCCGAAAATGTAGAGTTGTGAATAAAATTTGATTTTAAGGAGATTTTGTCAGTTATTCAGGTCTAATTAGTTAATACACACGTCTGGAAGTATTGTTTTTATTATATTCATTTGAGGATTCCGAAATCTACATTGCAAATAATTTTCTTATACCTGAAAAATCAGAAAAATCCACAAGATACGTATTCTTAAAAAAGTAAAACTGAAAATATTGAGCAGATGAATAAATTAGAAATTCAAGTGTAAATGATGAAATGTTACTTACGTGAAACAGGAACAGTGGCAGGGTGTGTGTCTGGTGAGGAATAAAGTGCAAAATCTGGTTCTGCTTTGTCGATATTGGCAGCCATTGCCATCGAGAGAAGAGCCGTGAAAACGAAAAGAGATTTCATTGCTGCAAAACCGCAATAAGACATTATCTCTCTCTCTCTCTCTCTATATATATATATATATATATATATATATATATATATATATATATATATATAGAGAGAGAGAGAGAGAGAGAGAGAGAGAAAGACAAAGAGAGAACAAAGAAACAGAAAGTATCACAAATAAAACTAAAGACAAAAGTAAGGTTAGCAAATCTTATACAATAATAATTTACATCTGTTAACTCATTAAACGATTATGGCCATCACTTGACAAGAATTCAGAAATACCTTGATTACCCCAGCAATGCTAGTGTTAATATTATAGTCGCATACGGCTTGCATAGCATTGCAAAGATTATACTCAGTTGAGTTAATATTTTGCCATGTTTCTAAATCTCTCGAAAGCAATAATAAAAAGTTGTCAGAAATTACAAGTTGCATTTTGTCAATTTAAAGAATTTTATCGAAAAAAGTTAACTTATAATTATGAGAGTTTCAATAAATATTATTTATAAAACAATAATCATATTTACTTGTTAATATTCTGCTTTAAATCACAGGAATTGAAATCAATTATTAACATTCTCCATTTTATAGTGAAATTATGCAGAACGATTGGTAAAATATTTTAACCAATGAGATCATCGATTTCAATCTTTAATCTAAAATGATCATTTTCTTCCGCATACAGATTAACAGATGGTTTTCTTCCAGAAACAAAATATTTCCTGGTATGAAAACCTCATTCTTTATCTGTTTTAAGAATTTGCGTTCATATCATTTCAATTATGATTGTTTTATACCCCCTCTCTTTCTCTCTCTCCCTCCCCCTCTCTCTCTCTCTCTCTCTCTCTCTCTCTTTATCTCTCTTTATTCTTTCTTTTCTTATTTTCTTTCTATTTTTTTCATAATTTTCTTCTATTTTTACTTCTTTTTCTTTCTTATGAACAAACAAAACACTGTTGCTCGCATTGTTTTATCTTGTGGTCATCGTTATTTTTTTATTATTTTTTTTTTCAGTAAAAAAACATTTCCTTGTATTCTTTCTTCTTTAAAGCGATATAAAGATAAAAATTAAAGATTCAGTTCGACGATCTGATTGGTTGTAACGTTCAGCCAATCAGTTTCTTAAAGTTTGTTCACGTCGATCTAATTGGCTAAAATTTGACTAATGATGTTGCACTAGATATTATATAATAGAGAGAAAATTGCATTGACATCACTTTGAAATATTATCACATAAATATATTTCAAAATTCACTGTTTGATCAAATATATCAATTGTTTTATTGCAGAAATGAAGTCGCTTTTCGTCTTCGTGGCTTTTCTCTCAATGGCAATGGCTGCCAATCTTGATTCAACAAACAAACATTATGCTGATTATACTTCACCTGACACGCATCCTGCCACCATACCTGTTAACCGTAAGCATATTTTTTTAATGTATAATTTATTAGTTATTTTAATTTTTATCTTTTTTATATATAGTTTATTAATCTAAAAGTTATTAAACAGAAAGAAGTATACTTTTTATGTACTTTATTGGTCTATAACTTGTTTAAAAGAAATCCATGCAAAAATAACTCATCACGTTATAACATCCCACACATTCGGTATCGGGTAGGGTATTAGTGCGGAGTGTGCTGACGTTTGTACTTTGACTTAATGCAAAAACTTATTTGACACTGTAACATTCATAAACACATATGCACACACACATATGTGTGTGTGTCTGTGTGTCTGTGTGTCTGTCTGTCTGTCTGAGCAAGTGTAATTATCAAACTCTTCTGTCAATTTTTGGTCTACACACTTTAAACTTAACATGAAGCAGATTCGGACTTATGGAACAAACTTGATTTGGTTTTTAACCGGTAAAAATAAATGCAAATAGGGTTAAAATTTAAAATTACTGGAACTTAGCAAGCGTAAGTCGACTTAAAGTCTTCTTGTAAGCATACGCTTATAGACATATATACCTTGTACAGTGTTATCTTCTTAGTTTTACTTAACTAATATATATATATACATATATATATATATATATATATATATATATATATATATATATATATATATATATATATATATATTAATAAAAGCATTGATCTTCAGTTTCTTGTAAGAAATTGGAAACATCAGAATGAAATTGTATGCACTTTTCCTTGTAGGATTACGTTTTGGTGAGAGTAAGTTTAGTCGGATTTTATGTAATAATTATTAAAGGCGCGAAGAATCTTTCAGAGAAACATGCTCCAGTAGTAACTATTAGTTGTTAGTAATAAAGTTTTTATAGGAAATGTTTATTAGTGTTTCTATAATATCGGTAGTGATACGGTGAAAATCAGAATCACTTTATTAATATAGTAGGTAGAATATTAAATAGTTAATGCATAAGAATACTAAATGTTTTATTCAATAGAATTTTTTGTCTTTACCTGTGACCTACATTAGTAACAGGAAAGATGCGTGTGAGGAGGCAGACAATCAGCAAAATAAAATACTGGCGATTTAAGTAATGGAGACAGACTTTGATGTCATATATTTAAAAAGATCCACCCTGACCTAAATTCAATGAACTGCTCCTAATTGATAAATGTAAATTAAGTATAAATTCCACCCATCTCTACCTTATTCAAATTGTCTGAAATATTGCTTTCTGGCCTTCTCATATACCCTACCCCACTCGAACTCTCGTCCCTTTTCATTTATATCCCTACTCTCTCTCTCTTTCTCTCTCTCTCTCTTTTCTTTCCTCTTCTCTCCCTAACTAGCTACACGAACCCTCCGCCCTCTCGCTTCTAAAACTTTCCTCTCTCACACTCCCTTTAATATCTATACATTATCTCCACCAACAAATTTTTGTAGAATTTTTTGCTTTTACCTGTGATCTTCATTAATAAAGAGAAAGACGTGTGTGAGGAGGCAGACAGTCAGCAAAATAAAATACTGCCGATTTAAGAGAGTAAAATGTACATGTGACCTGTATGGACTGCATGATTCACACTTTATTATGTAAATATCGAAAAACATTTTTGTGTATACATTTTACGTGAATTTCTAAAGATTCTAATATACTTAGGACTTTTCATTTATTAAATTTGCGTGATTGTTTTGCAGTTCCTCAAGCCTTAGCCATTCTGTGCAATGTCCATCCGTTTGACTGTAGCGGTTATTGTTATCAACACTTTAATCCAACAACTATTTGCTCTGGTCTATGCAATATGTAAGTATTAACCTATTTATAAATCTATGAAAAATGACAAGGTTCAAAAGAGAGTCGCCAACCTGATAGGCCCTGACCTGGCATCTAAGCTTTAGCCTCTGTCCCATCGACGAAACGTTGCATCCCTCTGCCTGTTCTACAAGTATTTTAATGGTGAATGCTCTAACGAACCGCAAGCACTTGTGCCACCACGACGTGAACACCCTCGACAGACCCGATAGGCTGCAAAATCCCACTCCCACACTGTAGAGATCCCTAGATGTAAAAGATCTTTCTACTCCAGTAGTTTCTTCCCCAGAACCGCTAGACTTTGGAATTCCATTCCAGGTCCCTGCTTCCCCAACTGTACTGACGTGCAGAAGTTCAAGTGCAACGTGAACAGACATCTTGCTGCCCAAATCCCTACATAGTGCCCCAGTAGTTGTTGCCCCTGATAGTAGCCCTCTACACCAAAGTGGCAATGTGCCTTGTTTGGGGTGAAAATGTAATTTAAAAAAAATCATCATAAGATTACTCTAATAATTGTGACAAAATTATGAAAGATAATCAACATAAAGTCAATCTAATAATTTCACAAAAGAACGTGTTTGCTTTGATATGATAAAGTATAAATACGATGCTAACGCTTAAATACTTTTTTTTTTACATGGGGGTCACCACTTATCAAGGACCGAAATCCACTCAGGGATAAGGGTTATTGCGTGTACAGTAATCAATGAGATAGTATTGTAGTAATCATTAGTATTGGGTGTTAAGATAGAGTGTCTTACTTAAGGGGGGTGTTTGTCAGGAGTTTGTTTATGTTGGACTTGAAGACGTCCAAGTTGTAGTCAGGTGGGAAACAGGCAAGCGGCAGAGAGTTCCACTGGCGTGAAATTCTAAGAAAGAAGCTTTGCTCATGGAATCTACGTTTGGAATACTTTTTTAAAAGACAATGAAAATCCCACGAAATGTTTCTGTTGAAGTAAACATATAGTTACACAATCTTTAAATTTTTCTGAAATCGTATACGTCGAGTGAGAAGGAGAAATAACATGCGTTTTCAAATATTAGAAAACCTGAATTCAAATACGTTTTCATTTTTAAATTCAAGATTTCTGATATTCCATCAACGGCCACCCATAGAGGAACCGAACAATCGAACATCGCTTTAATAAACTATGCTAGTAGCAGCGTACGAATATAGTTGAATATTCGTTTGTTTGTCGCACCGTTTTCATCTGACATCTGGATTCTTACGTATTAACTAGTATCGCTATCTTGACTTCTGCGTTACTGTTTTATCGCATCGCTTCAGATGAATATGAACAACGTTATATATTCTTTAATTTTTACTAAGGAGTCACCACCTTATCAAGGCCCGGAGGCCACTCGAGGATAAGGGTTAATGGGTATACATTAGTCAATGGGATTATAGCGTAGTAATCATAAGTAGTGGAAATTTTGTAAATTGGATTACTTAAGGAGACAGTTCATCAAGAACTTAAGTAAACACTTCATCAAATCTCCACACTAACGTAATGTACTTGCAATAACCCTTATCCCTGAGTGGCTTCCGGGCCTTGATAAGTGGTGATCACTGTGTAAAAAAAAAAAACTCAATTATTAAATCATTTCTTTCTGATAGATTCATAAGAGTAGTAGTTGAGGGGCAAAAATCAGAAGCTCACAATATTAATGCCGGTGTCCCTCAGGGATCCATCCTGGGCCCAACTCTTTTCCTGATCTACATTAATGATCTTC
This sequence comes from Euprymna scolopes, assembly GCF_053919585.1. NCBI lineage: Eukaryota > Metazoa > Mollusca > Cephalopoda > Sepiida > Sepiolidae > Euprymna > Euprymna scolopes. Next base: position 12,959,448 of record NC_136490.1, read on the forward strand.
CAAATCATATCCTTACATCATTTGTAGACATTTATGCTGACGACACTACCATTTATGGTACCACATCTAAGACAGTAAACGAGCAAGTTCTCTCCAATTCTCTCTCCTCTGATCTTGAGCACGTAGTACAATGGGGAAAGGAGTGGCTGGTTACTTTTAATGCATCTAAAACCAAGCTTCTCTCTTTACATCATCAACATTCTAATCCACATTTGTCATCAATTGAAATGAATGGCTCTCGTCTTCAGGAGGCCTCAAGTTTTGACAAGCTTCTGGGCTTGACCATTACTCCTGATCTTAAATGGAACACGTATATCAAATCTGTTGCCAAGGCCGCTGGAAAAATGGTGGGATCTTTCTATCGATCCAGTAGATATCTCACTGCTGATGCTATTCTCTATCTATATAAGAGCCAGGTACGTCCAAGGATGGAATACTGTTGCCACATCTGGGCAGGAGCTGCTAGAAAGAACTTGTCCTGCCTTGATAGAGTTCAAAATAGACTTCGTAGCCTCGTAGGAGATGTCCTTTTCTCCTCCTTGCAACCTCTATCTCACAGAAGAGATGTTGCGAGTTTGTCTCTGATGTATCGTTATTTTCATGGAAAGTGTTCAACTGAGCTTCAATCTATGGTCCCCCCTTGCCAAACTTTCACAAGAAACACTCGTCTAGCTGTAAACACTATCAATAATTTCCCCCACTCTTTATCTGTGCCTAAACCTAAACGTAGATTCCATGAACAAAGCTTCTTTCTTAGAACTGCACGCCTGTGGAATTGTCTTCCGTTTTCCTGCTTTCCGGCTGACTACAATATGGTTTTGTTCAAGTCTAAAGTAAATAAGTTCTTGATGAGCCGTTCCATATAAGTTATTAAATTTACCAAATTTTCATTACTAATGATTACTATATTGACCAACTTCTACTGTACACTCTTTAACCCTTATCCTTGAGTGGCCTCTGGGCCTTGATAATGTGGTGATGCCTTTGTAAAAAAAAAAAAAAAAAAAAAAAAAAACGTTGGACTTGAAGGCAATCAAATTGTAATCAGCTGGAAAGCAGGCAAACGGAAGAGTGTTCCACAGGCATGCAGTTCTAAGAAAGAAGCTTTGTTCATGGAATCTGCATTTAGGTTTAGGTACAGATAAAGAGTGTGGGAAATTATTGATAGTGGTTTTGGCTAGACGGGTGTTTTTCGTGAAAGCTTGGCGGGGGAGGAACCATAGATTGAGGCTCAGACGAGCACTTACCATGAAAATAACGATAAAGCAGAGAGAGGCTCGCAACGTCTCTTCTATGGGAAACAGGTTGTAGGGAAGATAAAAAAGCATCCCCCACCAAGCTACGAAATCTATTTTGGACTCTGTCAAGGTAGGATAAGCTGCTTCTAGTAGCTAATCAATTCATTTAATTCTTAAAAAAAAAAAAAAAAAGACTATCATCTACGATCAGGTCGATTTTTTGCATCATATATTCCAACCAAATTTCAATAATTATTTGCTATCAGGTTGGCAAGAAAGTTCTTGCAGTTTTTAACTTTTAAATTCAGATGAACATATCCCGGATCAAACAAAAAATTTTTGATCTAAATAAGCACCATAAGGATCAAAACACTTTATGCCAATAACGTAAAAATCTTGCGTTCTGGTGGCGATGATGTCGCTGAAGGCGTTTCTGATATTGCTTAGGATTTTAAAGCATTTCTCGCATAGAAAGTTGTCAGGATGCTTGAAAGAGTGGTAGTCGGTAGATGAGAGGTTTGGAGAGTATGGCAGATAAAGCAGAGTTTCGTAGCCCAATTCGTTCAACTTCTGCAGGATTGGTTTAGCAGCGTGCGATCGGGAATCATCTTGGAGGAGTATTGGTCCTTTTCTATTGACTAATGCTGGGTGTTATTGTCGAAGTTTCTGGTGCATTTCATTCATTTGCTGACAGTACTTCTCCATCGCCTGCATTAAAAAAAAAAACTGTAATGCATGAGACCAGTCGCAGACCACCAAACAGTCAGCATGACCTTCTTTTGGTGCAACTCTGGCTTCTGAAGCTGTCGTGAAGCTTCGTCGGTGTATAAACACTGAGCTGAGTGTCGCTGGTTATCATAAAGAACCCACATTTCATCGCCAGTCACAATCCGGTCGAGAAACGGGTTAGGGTTAGAGTTAGGGTTGCGTAAAGGAAAGATAAAATTTCATAACGGCATTTCTTTTGGTTGTTGTTCAATTCTTGAGGCACCCATTAATTAACTTTTTTTTGTGTGTGTCTCTTTTCAATCTTTCTCAAGTGATTAGAAATCGTCGTATACATTACGTCTAATTCAGAAGCAAGTTCTCGAACAGTTGTGTGTAGATTGGCATCGAATAAGACTCTTAATTGATCGTTGTAAACATCCGATGGCCGACCACTACGCTCATCATCTTCAAAGGTTTCGTCGCCACCACGAAATTTCTTAAATCAGCTTCGTTTATATCGCGAGCTGTTTCAGCAACTTTTCAGCTTAGCTTGAATTGAAATAAAAAAATAATGTACGAATTTGCTTTTTTATGTTATATTCAACGTTATGAAATGAAGACATCATTGCTTTAAAACGATTGTAATTTAAACGATTTGATAAAGCGAAAAACACTTTTATAAATGACATGTAAAGTAAAGTTATTATAACGAAAACTTATTTAAAAATACATCATTTGAAATCAAAATTTAAAATTCATAAGAACTTTCTTGTCAAGCTAATATAATGTTATAACATTTTTTTTTTCAACTCGGAAATTGTAAAACTATTCTATTCCATTAAAAATTTAAAAGAAACAGAATAAAACCGATATAAAACCGATATAAAACCGAATAAAACCGATATCAAAATTTAGTTATTATAAACAATACTGAGTGACACTTTCATGTGAAGAAATTATTGTGAAAATGTATTTTAAAATGATGTATTTAAAAATATATAACAGATAAACGGAAAGATTTTTTTTATATTTAATCCATAAAACAATAAATTTTGGTTCGATTTTTACTAATGAGCTCGATATGAAAAAACAAATCAAATCGTTTTCTTAGAGGATGATTAATAAATTGATTGTGAGTTAAGTTACTATTTAACGGATAGCAAAGGATTGAAGGCTGCTTTATGCGGGTTCATGCCTTTCCTGATATTAGACAACATGTGTTTAAATCCACTTTTTAAAATGTAAGATTTATCGATCAAATGAGGTCGATATTAAAACACATAAATAAAAGGAGGAAACACGTGATCTTGATTAATCGACTAGTTTTTCCTATCTCTCAGACAACCTTCATTATCAAGAGTTTCGTTATGGAAATCGCTCCAAATAAGGCGTAAAGCCACAATGAAGGAACTAAAAAGAACGAAAGATGATTATCGCAAAGGCATGAGATGCTTGTTGGCCTTAATCTTTAAAATCAAGGTTAAAAGTAGGAAGGAACCGTCAGCAGGAGTTCCATAAGCTTGAGGTTCTTGGAAAGAAGCTACCGGAATAGGAAGCCCTATTACCATCCATCCAGCGCGGCCATGGCCGAGATTGAATTTACTACACAAGTTTGTAGTGTCATTAAAATCTTGTCGGTAGCTGAATACTTGATGCTTCGCCAAGACTATCAAGGGTATTTTTTATCGTGACATCTTCACTAAACGTGGTGCCTACGACGGCTTAAGAGAGTCCCATCTACCCTCGAGAGAAGGATAGACTGCGCCAGTTTCTCAACCTGGTATTTTACATCGCCTCGCCTTCCCAAATGGTCAACCATCTGGTATTGGCCAGACTCAACGTTTCTTAACTTCGGTAATCTGGCGAGAACCGGTGTGTCAACGTGATTGTGAAGCGCTATTACAATGAGGTATAAAAACATCGAATTGATGGAGACCGACAACTCTAATGAGTTTTTTAGCTTTTTACAAAATAAAAATAGAGTTACACATTTATCCAAGTTGCATCAACATTCTTACATAAGATGCAGCATCACAATCTTCGCAGATTGAATTTGAACTTAATTCTCTGGAACAAATCGAGATGATGAATTTGAAATTGTTCCTCAGTACAATCGGATATAATATTATATTAATCACACTTTAAAGTTAGAAGAAACTCTAATATACAAAGCGAGTCGGTAAACAAAAGAACGTATCATTATTAGAATCTATATATAAAAGTGAGAATGTTTGTGTGAAGAAAATTCTCAACCTACATACTCAACGAAGTTTTGATTGGTTGTTTGGTTTTGTTTTGCGGCATATCAACCGTTTTCATGTTATTTAATGCCGAATCCAGTGATTTAGAAGAAAAATATTTAATAGAATATATTTGTTTTTTTGTTTGTTTTTTTTTGTTTTTTTGTTTTTCGTTTTTGCTTTTTTCAAGTCGGTTTCTATTTAACCCATAGTTGGGACCCTAACAGGTATTACCACTCCGGGTCAGAATGGACCTGGGAGCTATAGCAATTAAGGGGTGGCTCTACACTTCCCAAAGCCCGCAAGCTTGGGCCTCACCATCGGATATAGTTTAAGGTCATATCCAGGACCACAAAGTTTTGAGCTAAAGATTTGATATTGGTATAGAGTATTCAGGCATTTGAAAAAATTTTAATCGGTTTTCATCCGAAAAAATGGCGGCTAAAGGGTTAAAATTGAAAAATTTGTACGTGAGGGTTATCGAATTTTTATCTTTTTTTTCAACTGTTTAACGAATGCGCATGTGTGAAGCGTTCACGTAAAAGATTCCTTATGTTAAGAATAAATAGATTTGAACACACTTTTAAAGGACGTGTCAGGCTGGCCTAATGGTTATCGTATTTGACTCACTGGTTTTAGTTTTTTATTTCGATCTCAGCTCGAGTACTTTTTTTACTTAGAAGAGGTGAAATCTTTAGAAAAAAAACATAATACTTGCATGCACATGTCTCAGTTTCTGTACGAATTAAAATATAATATGTGTGCGTATTTTACGACCGGGAAACGTCGGGTGGCATGCTAGTATTACATAAAACGAAAGAGACTGTAGAGATTTCGTTTTCTTTCCGTCTTTATCAATTTAACTGATATTCAAAATGGTATTTAATTGTGATTTCAATAAATGATTATGTTTCAATGTTTTTTTGTTTTTTGTTTTGTTAGATTTTTGGGGGGGGTCATCTTATAATCATAAGATTCAGCATCACGGTTTTCACAGATTTAAGATTCTTATCTTACCGTTTTGGAACAAATGGATATAATCTATTTTGGAAAAGTTGGTCAGCCCAAATTAAGTCTGATATTTTTTATAATTTAACTCTTATCAAACATGAAGAAAAAACATAATCTTCCAAACTGAGTCAATGTAAAAAGAAACATAAATAATTTTATATTTGATTAAATAAAATAAAAGAAATTGTTCTAGTTTGTGACTTATATTAACTCAAATCATATTCAAAATGGCTGAATGTTTATGTTTAAACGTTGAGTTTTTCATGTTATAACGTTTTTCTTTCTTTCTTTTGCAGATACAGAGAACATTGTGCATAAAATTTCGCACCAAATCCAAGAAGATGAGCGAAAGTTCTTGTAATTAAATTCGAAATAAAAATTTCCATAAATTTTATTAACGCACTTGTTATTTATTTATTTATTTACATTGTATATAAATTTAGTAAATTTGTAGCTTGGTCTTTGGCTTTGGTAGATGGCATCTTTGGACGACGCTAGCATTTTTGTGCTTTGCCAAGAACTACATGAACATTTAAAAGTGGTTATAAATGTTATGTTACAGCGAAGAAATGAAATGAAAGACATATATGGTTGTGCATGCATATTAAAAATAAAGCAAACATTAAGAGAATAGAAGGGTCACCAGATAGTAAGTGCTGGAAAATCTCATCAGTATGCCCTGTATTTAAGAATTCAGGTGATCGCTCATCCCCCTTTCAGTACAGGCCAATAAGTCTCCTGTGCGTCATGAGTAAGTTGCTGGAGTCTGTGTTAAATACAGAAGTAATCAACCATCTCAACAAAAATAACCTTCTTAGTGACACTCAATATAGTTTCCGTTCTGCTAGATCTACAGCAGATGTGCTTACAGTTATATCTCATAGGATTAGCAAATCTCTCGACGGAGGCAACCTTTCAGGGCAATTGCTCTTGATATATCTAAGGCCTTTGATAGGGTATGGCATAAAGGTTTAATTCACAAGATCTCTAGCTATGGTATATCTGGAAATGTCTTCTCGATTATTAAATCATTTCTTTCTGATAGGTTCATAAGAGTAGTAGTTGAGGGGCAAAAATCAGAAGCTCACAGTATTAATGCTGGAGTCACTCAAGGGTCCATCCTGGGCCCAGCTCTTTTACTGATCTACATTAATGATCTTCCAAATCACATCCTTACATCATTTGTAGACATTTATGCTGATGACACTACCATTTATGGTAGCACATCTAAAACAGTAAACGACCAACTTTTCTCCAATTCTCTCTCCTCTGATCTTGAGCACGTGGTACAATGGGAAAAGAGGTGGCTGGTTATTTTTAATGCATCTAAAAACCAAGCTTCTCTCTTTACACCATCAACATTCTGATCTACATCTGGCATCAATTAAAATGAATGGCTCTCGTCTTCAGAAGGCCTCAAGTTTTGACAAGCTTCTGGGCTTGACCTTTACTCCTGATCTTAAATGGAACACGTACATCAAATCTGTTGCCAAGGCCGCTGGAAAAATGGTGGGATCTTTCTATTGATCCAGTAGATATCTCACTGCTTATGCAATTCTCTATCTATATAAGAGCCAGGTACGTCCAAGGATAGAATACTCTTGCCACATCTGGGCAGGAGCTGCTAGAAAGGCCTTGTCCTGTCTTGATAGAGTTCAAAATAGACTTCGTAGCCTCGTAGGAGATGTCTTTTTTCTCTTCCCTGCAACCTCTATCTCACAGAAGAGATGTTGGGAGTTTATCTCTGATGTATCGTTATTTTCATGGAAAGTGTTCGACTGAGCTTCAGTCTATGGTCCCCCTTCGCCAAACTTTCACAAGAAACACTCGTCTAGCTGAAAGCATTATCAATAATTTCCCCCCACTCTTTATCTGTGCCTAAACCTAAACGTAGATTCCATGAACAAAGCTTCTTTCATAGAACTGCACGCCTGTGGAATTGTCTTCCGTTTTCCTGCTTTCCGGCTGACTACAATATGGTTGTCTTCAAGTCTAACGTTCTTGACGAGTCGTTCCATATAAGTTAACAAATTTACCGAATTTTCATTACTAATGATTACTAAATTGTCCCATTTCAACTGTACACTCTTTAACCCTTATCCTCGAGTGGCCTCTTGGCCTTGATAACGTGGTGATGCCTGTGTAAAAAAAAATGAAAAATGAATAAAAACGAGATTTTATAAGAAAACGTTTTATACAAGAGATTAGAATATAAACATTATTTATACAAATGCTTGTTTGGTTAAGAAATTTGGGTTAGAAGTCACAAGTCAAAAATCTTCATAGTGTGAATATATGGGTATCTAAATAAAATATGTATGTGAGTATTTGGCAGCGTGGCATTCTCTATGTGTGTACCATGTTCTTGTTAATATGTGTATAGCTGTGAGTAGTAATTCGTTTCTGTTCGCCTGACTGTTGCTAGTGTGTAATAATGTCTGAACGAAGTGAAGAAAAGCTTGTAATTGAGTCATTAAGTCCTTTCTGCCTCTCTAGGCTCAAAAATGTTTTTGAGTTCTTGTATGCAGGTGCGGTTGGTGATGTTTGGTGAAAACTGATTTTGTTGACCAGATCTTATAAGATTTTCTGATTTCGCATCGATTACCATTTTCACGTGTACTTCTTGCTTATGGGGTTTGAAATCAATTTTATTTAATGGAAAATGTTCTGAGTTCACACGTTCCTGTGAAAACTTACTTGGGATTGAGGAAGAAAGCGAATCCAAACGAAACCAAAAAAAGAAAGCAATTAGAAACATTTGCTTTTTAGATATGATATTTTGGAAAAGAATAAAATCCGTGTCGTGGGTTTCCGTGTACTTGGCCAAGTGAGACTATTGTGTGTGTGTGTGTGTGTGTGTGTGTGTGTGTGTGTGTGTGTGTGTGTGTGTGTGTGTGTGTGTGTGTGTGTGTGTGTGTGTGTGTGTGTGTGTGTGTGTGTGTGTGTGTGTGTGTGTGTTTGTTTTGAGTATCGCCCACACTGGGGATTGGACTCTCAACCTTAAGTAAAGTCTAATTTACAATTGAAGTTCCGAAGTATTTTACCCACTACGTTACTAGTTCTTGTGCAGTGGAAAAAGTACTTGGTAAAATTCAGTTGTAAGTTGCACTCTTCTGGGGGTTGACGTATTACAAATGCATATAACCCTTTAACAAATCAACATGTTATAACCATGTATGTACAACAAACGCAGTAAACATGTATGTATCATACACGCTGCGCAGTTGTCATGTGTGCATATAATTGTCTAACGTTATATAATAATTCGGAATGTTTGCGCGAGTGAGTGGACAGGTGTTTAACTTAAAGGACAGTTCACAGGAACATCAATAAACAGTTCAATAAAATACGGCCATCCGGCAGCAGACTATTAATCTCAATTTGCTGGCAGTTAGTACTTGACTTAAAACTCTGTAATAAAGATACTTCCAACTTCGATGCAATTACCACAAGAAAAATTCTTGTTAACTTTAAATCTCTTTTATTTTCGTTCCATGTCCCCGTGTGACTGGTGTCGCAATGCCAGATTCTTTTTATTATTTTTCTTTTTTACATCTTGGGCTGTAAACGTCCTCTTAGCTTCCAGGACGTATATTGACAATCTGTCACCAGCGAATTTCTCGGTAACTAAAAATAAACTCTTCTTCGATACGGTCGTCAAATATCATAAAATATTTCATTAATAAACAGTTCAATAAAAGATAGTCGTCCGGTAACAGACTACTAATCTCAATTTGTTGGCGGTTGGTACTCGACTTGGAACTCTGTAATAAAGATACTTCGAACCTAATATTATAATTTAAGATTAACTCTTGTTATTGCTATAATAAATGCTTACTTCATTCTTTTCATTTTTGTTTATTCTTTATTACATTTTTGTTTTTTGTTTTCAACACTGGTTTTCTAACATTTTTTCTGTCTAACTATACAACCTGCATATTTAAACTAGCTAATGTATCGGAGGTTACGTCGAATAATAATGAGAATAACACTCAAGATTAGGAAAATAGTTTGAATTATCCAAATAATACGAATTATCAAATCTTATATAAAACACTCCAGTTCCTCGTTATGATATTTTAATTCAAAATTTATACCATCTGTTACATATAAGAATGTGCTGTGATCATCAAGCTTCTCTTGGCCGTATAAACGAAAAGTTATTTCGTGTTAAGATGAATACGAGACACTTTTTATGTTTTCAATACAGATTTGTTTATTTACACATCAAAATAAAAGTGACAACTAACATCGGAGCGCGGTGGAGGTTAGTGGAGAAGGTGGGTTACAGAACTCTGTGTCGACCTGTATTTTTGCTTTGTCTCTCCCCCATCTTTTCTCTCTTCTTTTTATATTTATGACTCCTTGGCTTAATGATCTTTTTCTCGCCAGATTTGTTTATTGTACTTTTGCTGGTTTTGGTCTAACCCATTTTATATCAGTTAGCTTTTCTGGCCGATTGACGTAATATTGACGCATTCCAGATACCATGAATACAGATCACTTTATTTATGATATTTCAGTACTTTTTGAGTAATTTTATATCTCAATCTTTTCGTAGGTATCTGTTTATTTTGTAGGCTTATAAAATAAATTACACAGAATTTATTTTTTTAATCTGCCAAAAAGTAAATATTAAAAAGTTTAAAGCTTTGAATCGTTTAGATTTTTTAATGATTTTATTTTTGTCAGTAAAATCCAAGTAAAGGATATATTACTAACAGATATGAACATGGGATAACAAAGAAATGCCTTTTTCGTAACCACACTATTTCTTTCAATAACACTAGCCAACAGATCAGGGATCAGTGAATTTGTGAATTGTACTTACCTTGCTTGCTTCAAAGTAATGCTGGGTGATCAAGATAAGGCACGGTCACCCCATACTGCATGCAAGCACTGTGTTGAGCATCTTCGACAGAGGACAAAAAGAAATAGAAAGTCAATTCGCTTTACAATTCCAATGGTCTAGTGTAAAGAGAAAAACCATTTCTGTGCAGTCAAAACGAAGGGAATCAACAGGAACACGGATTCGTCGGTTTATCCAAACCTCAAGTCAGCAATTAGACCAATTCCACACTGCAATGAAATTCCTGTTCCAATGTTTAAAGGTTTGCCCTAATTGGAATTGTCTGGTTTTGAACAAAATTAAGCCTCTGTTTTGACCACTGACAATAGTTAAGCTACTGTTTCAGATGTCGGGTTTCCTTCTTTTTTTTTTTTTTTACACGGTGGTCACCACTTATCAAGGCCCGGAAGCCACTCAGGGACAAGGGTTATTGCAAGTACAGTACGTTAGTGTGGAGATTTAATGAAGTGTTTACTTAAGGGGGCGGTTCATTAGGAATTTGTTTACGTTGGACTTGAAGACATCCAAGTTGTAGTCAGGTGGGAAGCAGACAGAGGGAACAGAGTTCCACAGGCGTGCAGTTCTAAGAAAGAAGCCCTGTTCATGGAATCTACGTTTTGATTTAGGCACAGATAAAGAGTGGGGAAAAATTTTGACAGTGGATTCAGCTAGACGGGTGTTTTTCGTGAAAGATTGGCGAGGTGGGACCAGAGATTGGAGTTCAGACGAGCACCTGCCATGGAAATAACGATAAAACAAGGATAGGCTCGCAACGTCTCTTCTGTGGGAGAGGGGTTGCAGGGAATAGAAAAAGGCATCCCCCACTAAGCTACAAAGTCTATTTTGTACTCTGTCAAGGCAGGATAGGCTGTTTTTAGCAGCTCCTGCCCAGATATGGCAGCAGTATTCCATCCTTGGACGTACTTGGCTTTTTATATAGATAGAGAATTGCATTAGTAGTGAGATATCTTCTTCTCCGCTATCACAGCTTTTTTTCTCAAGAAGAACTTAATAATCTGATTAGAGAACTTAATAATCTGATAAGAGACCTGAACCTTTCCAAAGAATCTTCTGAACTTTTAGCTTAGCTGCACAGCCATCTTTGCCCGTTTTCCAGAAAATGTAGATGATGTGACAAGGTCGTTGGGATGCTACCATGCTTGCAGACTACTGTTGGTCTATCAAGCACGATGATGTCGGAGTACCTATACTAGGAAATCAGTAAAACGTCAATTTATGGATGATGATGTCTATACTTAGCATTTTTTTACAACTTCAAATTTTAATTGTGAATATTTTGGTGTGATTTTATGAATATGTGTCTTAAAGTTACATAAAAATATTGTTTCTTCGATTTGCCTGCTTTTACTCTAGCTATCGGCTTCCTATAGAGGGTGGGTATATCATATCAGAAAAACTAAGCCTGATAGAAAAAAGTGCCCTATTTCTGGAATCAGCGCCCTTAAATTAGGTAAAAATAGGTAAAAACATTTGTAGACATCATAGGCACAATTACAATTTTTTGTTGTTCGCTAGTGTAATTGAACTCTTTATAGGGTGAATTAATGAACTATGATTGTCCAATGATCATAAAATCGATTTTCTAATTAAATATATATTTATAAGTGAAATAGTCTAAGCATATTAACTTATGTTGAACACAAAAAATCTATTGACTGAAATAGAATTGTGAAAAATAAACGCGTCTCATATAATCTGTTATATCCTTAATGACATTCGTTTGGAATAAATGTATATTAAAATATGCCCCGTGAAAGGGATATATTTGTTTTAAGAATCAATATTATGTAGAAGCCTCCGTCCCCAGGGGCCTGACATTTGATGGGAGACAGTTGGGCGGCGCTACTTCGATGTGGCCTTTTGAACAAGCCGGAGCAGAGCAAACTGACCATAAGTCCGAGTGCTAGGACTAAAGTTAAACCCAAAATGATCAAAGATGTAATAGGAGCCATAGTATTGAATTAATCGATTCTTTCCCAGATTAAAAAAAACAAATGCGAAATATTGTTGCATTCATTTTATAATTTGTTTTGATGACTAAATAATTTAATCACAATCTCGAAAATTTCACATTTTAATGAAAACCTTGTGTCCGTGAAATATTGCCAGATGAAAATATGACATGACCAATATTCAAATATAATGTTAAAATGTTAGAAAATTCAATCATTATTAAAAGATATATAAGAAACATAAGCAGCAACGAATTTAATTCTTTAATCCATGGCAAGACATTCTTGAGCATGTTTGGATCTCTTGACATGAGTAATGCCCCCCCCCTGTGAATTTCATGCTCTCTTTTCGAACATTACTGTTATGTTTTTATATTTTTATCATTACAATAACCTATTTCCTACAGGTCATTTGTCATAGGAGAGATATTGGTAGTATTTCTATACTTTATCTCTTTTTCCATAGAATGTGCTCGACTGAGTTTCAGTTTCTGATTCATTCTTGTAAAATCTTTACAGCAACAACTTGATTTACTATCACCACTTTAAATATATGTCCTTCTTTCCCACATGTATCTAATATCAAAGGAAATTTCTATGAACAGAGTTTATTTCTATTCGTACAACACGTTGCTACAAGACTGTATCTCTGCGGGCTACATCACGGCCAATCATCAAATCTAATATGAAACTGTTTGAACATTCGATCATTATTTAAAAAATCTATAAAAGGCAATAGCAGCAGCGAGTATAGTTAAATGTTTGAATTGACTTTGGTTTTAATAGAATTGTTAGAGATATGATCAACTATCATATTCATCTGTTATGTTTAATGATATTTCTTACGAATCAATTCATGTTCAGCATATTTGATGTATGAGAAAAATTTGGTGACGTCAGCAAGTAAATAAATAAAAAGAAAGAAAGAAAGAAAAGAGAAATTGAGTTTTCTAGAAATTTTATTCAAGAATAAATATCAACCGTTTTCTGGTGGTTTTTCTCGTATCAATCGACGATTTTAATCACAATTCTTTCTGTGTCTGCAAAAGAAATATCAAATTTATATTATAAAAATCAATCATTGAAAAGGTCGAAGTAATTTGACAAACTACGAGATTGTAAGGAAATGAATTTTAGTAACATTAAAAATAATCAAATTCTACTCAATTTAACGATTACTAAACTACCACCTTAGATTCATTAACTCTTATCCTTGAATGGCTATCGGGCCTTGATATGTGGTGACGTCTAAGTAAAAAAAAGATATGAAATGTAAAAGAAATGGTTATTAAGCAATTTAACATTCGCCGTACGAAATAATCATTATTACATTAAATGTTAAATTTGTATTTATTTAAAAATGGACAAAACTTTTGTTACAAGCTAGTAAATAAAGATAAACAAATGTGCTACTATAAAAAAAGTCTTATGTATAAGATTGAAGCATAATGTCACGTGGGAACGTGATATTGTATAGTGGGTCTGTTCGGGGTTCCACTTCTAAAGGCAAGCTTTTATTTGGACAATGTTTGTCACATCTTATGCCACATAATCATTGTGGCCGGTTATTCGAAAATGAGTTTGTTCAGTCTACATAATGTCAACAGGAATTTTTGCCGCTGGTACAAATATATACACACACTGACAGGAAAGTAAAAATCACAACACAGTTGATCTACAAAAATATATTGTTTTTATTTCATACCGACAAATCTAATTTTAGGTAACAAATTATTATTCTGTGTTTTGACGTTTCTGAAAGGTGTGGGGTGCGTGGTTGTCGGATGTCAGATGTCGGATGGTGAACAAATGGCGACGCATGCCGCGACTCTCTCTCTCTCTCTCTCTCTCTCTCTCTCTCTCTCTCTCTCTTTCTCTCTCTCAAACCGGATGACTGATTTTTTTCTCTGTGAAGATTTTATTTATAAAATATTTTTTTCCTATTGGAATGTTTAATAATTCCTTTGTCTATTATTTCAACGTTTGACCGATATTTGCTCACATATTTCTGGGTCAAATTATGCATTCCGTTAGACACTAGTGGAAAGTCCTGAATTCTTCACATTTGAATCCACTTGCATACGCGCACCCATCGATTTTTTTTTCTTCACGGGACTGCCAATAAAAATGATTTGTCTTTCTTGGCCTTTTGGCTAAGATCAAAGGATAGTATCTGTTCTTCATGTGCTACATTTCAATTTCTTCTCTCTCAGTGGAAGAGAAATCCGTTACGACTAAGACAATTTTTTCTCCATGTTAAAAAACGACCCTGGTGTCTAAATCTGTCCGTGGGAGGAGGCATTGTGAATAGGTACTATGTTTAATGTAACAAAGTTTTAATATTAAAAAAGTAACTGGAAAAAGTTATTTCTGAGTTAATTACAAAATGCCCTGGAAATGTCACTTCTGATTAATTATAAAATGCCCTGAGAAATGTCCGTTCTGATTATATTTTTTTTGTTTACTTGCCTCCCCACAAGGGCGGAATTGGACATGAGGTCGGTTAAAAATTTAGGAGGAAACCAGCTCCCCAAAAGGGGCACTCTGGTCAATAACAAAAATAAAAATTGTATCAGTAATGAAGGATTTCTCCTCCATTAACCAATACTAAAAAGGGGGGATTTAAGTCACTGGAATCTGAAACTGATACTACACTCAGAAATTCATGTTGAAGCAATGGTTGCCTAATCTCTAACCGGTTTAATGTTTTTATTTATTACTTTCGAAAAGCTGCTGAAACAGTTTATGATTTAACCATTACTTTATTTCAAGTATATTTAAACAGTGGATATGAACAGTGGATATAACAGGATATGAAGTCAGTCCCGGAAATTACTCAAACCGTTTACGATTTAAACATTACTTTATTTCATGTATATTTTTAACAGTGGGGTGGGGGATATTAAATCGGTCCCGAAAATGGGTGAAACTATTTACACATTACACATTACTTTATTTAATGTATATTTTCAACATTGGGGTGGGAAATATGAAGTCGGTTCCGGAAATGGATGCAACCATTTACGTTTTGGACGTTACTTTATTTAATTTATATTTTTAACAGTAGGATGGGAGATAAGAAGTCGGTCCCGGAAATTGCTGAAAAAGTTTACGATTTATACATTACTTTATTTCATGTATATTTTCAACAGTGAGGTGGGGATTATAAGTCAGTTCCAGAAATGGCTGAAACAGTTTACTATTTAGACATTACATTATTTCATGTACATTTTTAGCAGTGGGTTGGGGATATAAAGTCAGTCCTGGAAATGGCTGAAACAGTTTTCGATTAAAACATTACTTTATTTAATGTATATTTTCAACAGTGGGGTGGCGGATATGAAGTCAGTCCTGGGATTGAATGAGATGTGCAAATATATACTATCAGAAAGCTTCGCCCAGTATTGAATGAGATAGGTGGAAAACATATAGTAGAAAAATACCCAGCGTCGCCCGGGATCGAATGAGATAGGTGAACGATATATATTAGCAGAATATACGGCGTCACCCGGGATTGAATAAGATAAGTGAAACATATATACTATGAAAATACCCAGAATTGATTGATTTGCTTGTAATGAAATAATCAGCCCAGGCAATATATCAAAGTTATTAGGTAAGTAAGGGGGAGCGACATAGTGGGTTAAAGTTATGAAAATTATTGTGGAAATTAGTAACATATCCAAGAATTATGAAAAATGATGAAATGTGAGTTACTTGATTGGTGTGTTTGTAATGATATAATAAGCCCAGACAATATATCAAATATATTATATAAGTAGGAGGGAGAGGCATAATGTGTGTTTTTAATTATAAAAAATATTGTCGAAATTAGTAACATATCCAGGATTATGAACAAAGATTAAATGTGAATTAATTGATTGTGTGTTTATAATAAAATAATCAACCCAGGAAATATATCAAAGTAATTATGTTAGTACGAGAGGGCGATAAGGATGGTTTAAATTATGAAAAATAATTGTCGAAATTAGTAACATATCCAAGAATTATGAAAAATGATAATGTTATTTAATGCATTAGTGTTTTTGCAATAAAATAATCAGACTAGACAATATATCAAAGTTATTATTTTAGTAAGTGGGGCGATGATGTGGGTTAAAATGATGAAAAATGATTGTCGACATTAGTAACATATCCAAGAATTATGAAAAATGACGAAATGTAAGTTAATTGATTGGTGTGTTTGAAATGAAATAATCATCCCAGAAAATGTATCAAAGTTATTATTACAATAGTGATGTGTTGATAATGTGGGTTAAAAATATTAAAAATAATTGTCGAAATGAGTAACATATCCAAGAATTAAGAAAAATGATGAATGTGAGTTAATTGATAGTTGTGTTTTTTATGAAATAATCAGCCCAGACAATATATCAAAGTAATCTTTTACTAAGAGAGGGCGACGATGATGATTTAAATTATAAAAAATTATTGTCGAAATTAGTAAGATATCCAATAATTACGAAAACTGACGAAATGTGATTTAATTGATTGGTGTGTTTATAATAAAATAATCAGCCTAGAAAATATATCAAAGTTATTATATAAGTAAAGGCGAAGGAGATAAGACGGGCTTAAATTATGAAAAATTAATGTCGACATTAGTAACATATCCAAGAATTACGAAAAAATGATGAAATATTAGTTAATTTATTGGTGTGTTTGTAAGGAAATAATCAGCCTAGACAATATATCAAAATTATAATTTATTAAAGAGGGAAGGGCGAAAATGCGGGTTAAAATTATGAAAAATGATTGTCGAAATAAGTAACATATCCAAGAATTATGAAAATGATTAAATGTGATTTCATTCATTGGTGTGTTTGTAATAAAATAATAATCCCAGACAATATATCAAAGTTATTATTTTATTAAGGAGAGAGCGATAATGTGGGTATAAATTATGAAAAATGATTGTCGAAATTAGTAACATACCCAAGAATTATGAAAAATGATGAAATGGAGGTTAATTGATTAGTGTGTTTGTAATGAAATAATCATGCCAGCAAATGTATCCAATCTATTATTTTGATAAGTTTGGGCGACAACGTTGGTTTTAATTATAAAACAATATTGTCGAAGTTAGTAACATATCCAAGAATTATGAAAAATGATGAAATGTGAGTTGATTGATGTGTGTGTTTGTAATGAAATAATTAGCATAGACAATATAGCAAAGTTATTATTTTAGTAAGGTGTGCGATATGTTGAGTTTAAATGATGACAAATTATTGTCAAAATTAGTACCATATCCAAGAATAATTAAAAATGATGAAATGTGAGTTAATTGATAGTTGTGTTTTTTATGAAATAGTCAGCCGATACAATATATCAAATTTAATATTTTAGTAAAGGGAGGGGCGTAATGTGGGTTGAAATTATAAAAAATTATTGTCGAACATAGTAACATATTCAATAATTATGAAAAATGATAAAATGTGAGTTAATTGACAGGTGTGTTTGTAATGAAATAATCAGCTCAGGAAATATATCAAAGTTATTATTTTAGTAAGGAAGCGATGCAGTTTTAATACAAAAAACTAGAATAATATGATTGTGTCTTCATTCAGGCTGAACAGAACGCTCACAGCATGCCCAGCATCAATATATTACATATGAAAAATGCTGCTGTGGAATTTCCACATGCCCCGCTAGTATAACACTAAAACTTGTTGGGTCTGAATGAGTGAAAGCCATGGAAGCTTCATCTTGCTAACCAAAATACTTCTCGTTGCTCAACTCCCTACATCTAATTTTTATGTTATTCGTCGCTGAACTAATCTACGCTGGTACATTCGAAATACATTTTCTCACCCTCAGTTCGTTTGTTTCCACACTTCTGCTTTCTCAGTTTCCATTTATGTCAATAAATATCTATTGATCTGTCGTGGTTGTGTGCTGGATAAACCCAGCTACCCTTAGAAACGGCGTTTTCCACCGCCGCAATAAAAATCATTGGTGTCACGTAAGCAAAAAATAAGGGAATTGAAACATGCGGACGCGGTTTGCCAATCAGTGGCCTGTATTAGTTTGATTGACGTGTATTTCGGCTATGACAGATGTTAATATGGGCTAGCCAGATGACATAGCTGAAATGAACACAGAACGACCATGTATGTAATCATGAAGAAGTCGGCACCTCAACGGGATGGCACAAGGCCATCAGTTACGAGTACGTAGAAGATGGAAGAAGGAGGAAGAAATATGAAACAATATTTTCAACCTGTAAATAATAAGACGAATGGATTCATTGCACCGTGAAGAAATAAACGTGACTTCCCACGAGGACCAGCGAACATTCGTTCTAGTCGGGTTCTTATTGTGTTGTGCGTCAAGATGGACTCTACCCAGACGAGCATAAGGCTTCATGTCTCCTATGAACCATCTTTATATATATATATGTGTGTGTGTGTGTGTGTGTGTGTGTGTGTGTGTGTGTGTGTGTGTGTGTGTGTGGATTAATATCTCCTAGGTGGCTTACCTAATGGACAGGTTGGCGCGTTATACTTCTCACTATATGCAGAGTGACCCTAAAAAACTCTAATTAGGCCCCGTTTCTTAGCGTTTTGTCCGAATGAAATGAATATGTTCTACAGCATATGTTCTACAGCATATGTTCTACAGCATATGTTCTAGATGGCCTCCATTTAGCTGTATATGCATCTCTCCTTTAAAAAAAAAATTTTTTTTTAATAGAAAATCCTGCATTATATTCAATGTCTGTTAATCGGATTTAAATGATTTTAAAATTAATGTGTTCATGTCATGTGCTTGATCCCCGTGTGTTGTATTCC
Organism: Euprymna scolopes; assembly: GCF_053919585.1. Lineage (NCBI taxonomy): Eukaryota > Metazoa > Mollusca > Cephalopoda > Sepiida > Sepiolidae > Euprymna > Euprymna scolopes. Next base: position 12,978,282 of record NC_136490.1, read on the forward strand.
TTCTTGCAACTATACTTTGCTCAGCAAGAAATCTTTTCGACTGGGGAGGTTATTGATTGTCCGTTTCCTTCATGTGAATTTAAGCCCCGATGGGCCTTCCTGATACTGAGAATTCTGACTGACGCTTTTCTACCATATTTTTATAAATGTATTTCTGTCGATATCATGTTTTGTTGCAGCATTGATGAGTTGTTCATTGTCAAAATAAAAAATAAAAACAAGAACCAAAAAAAATGATAAAACTTAATTCTCTGGTTTTGTTTCCTCCTTCCCATTTTTCTTGCTTTGTTGAATTTTTATGCTTTTTACTAACCTTCTAAACAACTGCCGTTCTTGCTTCATTTTTCACCGTATGCACAAAAGATGTGAGTACTTTAGCTCATACTCAACTCGGTATCATGAGGATCTCTGCCCCCGTGGGTTTGACATGTGATGGGATATAGTTGGGTGGAATATTTCTGATAGTGGAATCCCCTGCCCTTGATCAAGCAAGAGCAGAGTGAAACTCACTCTAAGTCCGATGCTGGGACTGAAGTTAATCTAAACGCTCGGAACAGGATAGGAGATGTAATAGACCCATAAAAACTACCCCCTATGGTTATGTTCCAGGAATAAGCCAAAGACATACTAACAAATGTTCTATTTGAAACTTGACCATCTTACAGACAGAGTTTCTTGGTAATATGCGATGACAGATCCAGTCAGTTTGGCTTCTGGCAACGAATACACCATTCCATCCCTGACTCGGCATTTAACTGGAAACGTCAGACTCATTTTTTTTTTTACCTCAGACACGTTAAAAAACTACTAATAAAGAAATGTTTTCGATAATAGATGTTTATTGTTTTGTTTTGAGCTTGTTTTTTTGTTTTTGTTTTTCTTTTGTTTTTGTTTTAGTTGCGTGTGCGTGTTTTTTTTGTTGTTGTTTTGTTTTGTTTTGTTTTTGTTTGTTTGTTTGTTTTTTGTCACCGAAAACCAGGGTATATAAAACATTCACATTTCCAATGTAAATAATAATCTCCCTTGGAAAGTAAAGTTAAACACTACTTACAATTCACAGAGATTGGGACAAATGTATACTGGGTTGAAATGTTCATCGCAAAACACATTACAATCCTTGGGAGTTCCACGTAATTCTTTACATAAAATGGCCAACGCTTCACGCACTGAAAAGAAATAGTTTAAAATATAATTATTACTTTTCGGGATGAGAATTGATAATTTCTTTTATTTGAATTACTCGAACTTCTGTTCTCATCTTGAAAGTTTATTTTTCAACGTTTTAGCCGATGTAACCTCCGACATTTTTGAGATGTATCAGATTTTTTCTTTCGAACACGGAAATATTTTTTCATACTAGAATTGTCCGCAATGACCTGTGACGTTACAGATAAAGTACTAGGTAAAATTCTACTTGGGGTTTACAGTTCAATACTCAGTGCAAGCAAAACTAAGAATATAATTGCAAATTACTTAAGATCTATTGGCCAATAAAAACTACTCCTAGGGAATAAAATAAAGACATATTAACAAAAATTCTACTTGAAACTTGACCGCCCGACAAACAGAGCCTCTTGCTAATATGCGATGACAGACCCAGTCAATCCGGTTTTTTGGCAACGAATGTGCCATTTCATTCTTAACTCGGCCTTTAAGTAGGAATGTTAGACTCATTGTTTAAGTATAAGGATCGGTCATGGCTGATTGAACAAGAGCATGTTACCCCCGTAGATTAAATAAGATGTTTTGTTCGAAATTCCATGCAGATTCCCCAAGACAGCAGAAAGATTCCCAAGTTCAACAAAATACAGCTGAAGAAGATCGGAGGTTATATCGGCCAAAGTGCTGTGAAAATAACACTGATGGTGAAACTCGAATAATCCAAATAATACATAATTATTACTTGTATTAGCATTTGTTCGAGCATTGAAATTTTGACAATAAAACGTGATTTATGGGATTGATTGTCGTTAGGATGTCCTCAATCATTTTTTTTACCACATTCATCAGGGACAAATGTATCAGATGGCCATGCGTTACTTTATAAAATGAAATTTGTAACAGAATAGTTCAGAAAGACAAGAACACTTGTTTGTGATTGTCCTGCAAATATCTAGATGCAAATACCCAGATTAAAATATCCAGATGCAAATATCCAGATGCAAATACCAGATGCAAATACCCAGATGAAAATATCAAGATGCAAATACCCAGATGAAAATATCTAAATGCCAATATCCAGATGCAAATGTCCAGATGAAAATACCCAGATGCAAATACCCAGATGAAAATATCCAGATGGAAATATCCAGATGCAAATACCCAGATGCAAATATCCAGAGGCAAATACCCAACTGCAAATATACAGATGCAAATATCCAGATGCAAATATCCAGGTGCAAATATCCAGATGCAAATACACAGATGAAAATATCCAGATGCAAATACCCAAATGCAAAAACCCAGACGCAAATATACAGATGCAAATATACAGATGCAAATATCCAGATGAAAATATCCAGATGAAACTACCCAGATGAAAATATCCAGATGAAAATATCCAGATGCAAATACCCAGATGCAAATATCGAGATGCAAATACCCAGATGCAAATACCCAGATGGAAATATCCAGATGCAAATATCCAGATGCAAATACCCAGGTGCAAAAACATAGATGCAAATATATTCATGCAAATACCCAGATGAAAATATCCAGATTCAAATATCCAGATGCAAATATCAAGATGGAAATACCCAGATGAAATATCCAGATGCAAATACCCAGATGCAAATATCCAGATGCAAATACCCAGACGCAAATATCCAGATGCAAATATCCAGATGCAAATATCCAGATGTAAATACCCAGATGCAAATACACAGATGCAAATATATAGATGCAAATACCCAGTTGACAATATCCAGATGAAAATATCTAGATGGAAATATCCAGATGGAAATAACCAGATGCATATACCCAAATGCAAATACCCAGATGCAAATATCCAGATGCAAATATACAGATGCAAATATACAGATGCCAATACCCGGATGCAAATATACATATGTAAATATCCAGATGCAAATATTACGATGCAAATACCCAGACGCAACAAATATCCAGATGCAAATATCCAGATGCAAATACCCAGATGCAAATATCAAGATGCAAATACCCAGATTAAAATACCCAGATGCAAATATCTAAATGAAAATACCCAGATGAAAATTTACAGATGCAAATATCGAGATGCAAATACTCAGATGCAAATATATAGATGCAAATACCCAGATGAAAATATCAAGATGCAAATATCCAGATGGAAATATCCAGATGCAAATACCCAGATGCAAATATCCAGCTGCTAATATTCAGACGCAAATATCCAGATGCAAATATCCAGATGCCAATACCCAGATGCAAATATACAGATGCAAATATCCAAAGGCAAATACCCAGATGAAAATACCCAGATGCAAATATATAGATGAAAATACCCAGATAAAATATCAAGATGCAAATGTCCAGATGTTAATATTAAGATGCAAATATGCAGATGCAAATATCCAGATGCAAATATTGAGATTCAAATATCCAGATGCAAATATACAGATGCAAATACCCAGATGCAAAAATCTAAATGCAAATATCCAGATGCAAATGTCCAGATGCAAATATCCAGATGCAAATATCCAGATGAAAATGCCCAGGTGCAAATATCCAGATCCAAATATCCAGATGCAAATATCCGGAATGCAAATACCCAGATGCAAATACCCAGATGCAAATACCCAGATGCAAATATCCAGATGCAAATACCCAGATGCATATACACAGATGCAAATACCCAGATTAAAATACCCTGATGAAAATATCCAGATGCAATGTCCAGATGCAAATACCCAGATGAAAATATCAAGATTCAAATGTCCAGATGCAAATATCCAGATGCAAATACCGAGATGCAAATACCCAGATGCAAATACCCAGATGCAAATACCCAGATGATTATATATAGATGCAAATATCCAGATGCAAATATCCAGATGCAAATACCCTGATGCAAATATCTAAATGCAAATACCCAGATGCAAATATCAAGATGCAAATACAGAGATGCAAATAGCCTGATGTATAATACCCAGATGCAAATATCCAGATGCAAATATCCAGATGCAAATACCCGGATGCAAATATCTAAATGCAAATACCCAGATGCAAATATCCTGACGCAAATATTCAGATGCACATATCCAGACGCACATATCCAGATGCAAATATCCAGATGAAAATGCCCAGATACAAATGTCCGAATGCAAATACCCAGATGCAAATATTCAGATGCAAATACCCAGCTTAAAATACACAGATACAAATATCCAGATGCAAATATTCAGATGCAAATATCCAGATACAAATACCCAGATGCAAATATAGAGATGCAAATATCCAGATACAAATACCGAGATGCAAATACCCATACGCAAATATACAGATGCCAATATCCAGATGCAAATATCCAGATGCAAATATTCAGATGCAAATATCCAGATGTAAATACCCAGATGAAAATATCCAGATGCAATATCAAGATGCAAATACCCAGATGTAAATATAAAGATGCCAATACCCAGATGCAAATATCCAGATGCAAATACCCAGATGAAAATATCAAGATGCAAATATCTAAATGCAAATATCCAGATGCAAATGTCCAGATGAAAATATCAAGATGCAAATATACAGGTGCAAATATATAGATGCAAATATCCAGATGCAAATATCCAAATGCAAATATCCAGATGGAAATATAGAAATATCAAGATGCAAACACCCAGATGCAAATATCCAGATGCAAATATATAGATGCAAATATCCAGATGCAAATATCCAAATGCAAATATCCAGATGGAAATATCCAGATGGAAATATCCAGATGCAAATACCCAGATGCCAATATCCAGATACAAGTACCCAGATGCAAATATCCAGATGCAAATATCCAGATGCAAATATCAGGATGCAAATACCCAGATGGAAATATCCAGATGGAAATACCCAGATGAAAATATCCAGATGCAAATATTCAGATGCAAATATCTAGATGCAAATATCCAGATGCAAATACCCAGATGTAAATATCCAGACGCAAATATTCAGATGAAAATGCCCAGATGCAAATACCTAGATGCAAATATCCAGATTAAAATGCACAGATGCAAATATCCAGATGCAAATATCCAGATGCCAATATCCAGATGCAAATATCCAGAATGCAAATACCCAGATGCAAGTACGCAGATGCAAATATCCAGGTTAAAATATCCAGATTCAAATACCCAGATGCAAATATCCAGATAAAAATATACAGATACAAACACCAGATGCAAATACCCAGACGCAAATATACAGATGCACATATCGAAATGCAAATATCCAGATGCAAATATCCAGATGCAAATACCCAGATGTAAATACCAAGATGAAAATATCCAGATGAAAATATCTAGATACAAATACCCAGATGCAAATATCAAGATGCCAATACCCAGATGCAAATATCAAGATGCAAATATCCAAATGCAAATACCCAGATGCAAATATCCAGGTGAAAATATCCAGATTCAAATACACGGATGCCAATACCCAGATTCAAATACACAGATGAAAATATCCAGATGCAAATATTCAGATGAAAATATCCAGATACAAATACCCAGATGAAAATATAGAGATGCAAATATCCAGATACAAATACCCAGAGTCCAATACCCGGACGCAAATATCAAGCTGCAAATATCCAGATGTAAATACCCAGATGAAAATTTCCAGATGCAATATCCAGATGCAAATACCCAGATGCAAATATCAAGATGCAAATACCCAGATGAAAATATCCAGATGCAAATATCCTGATGTAAATACCCAGACGCAAATATCCAGATGCAAATATACAGATGCAAATACCCAGATGCAAATATTCGAAGTCAAATACCCAGTTGCAAATATCCAGACGCAAATATTCAGATGCAAATATCCAGACGCACATATCCAGATGCAAATATCCAGATGCAAATACGCAGTTGCAAATATCCGGATGCAAATATCAAGATGCAAATATCCAGAGTGAAAATACCCAGATGTAAATAAGCATATGCAAATATCCAGGGGGAAATATTTAGATGCAAATATCCAGATGCAAATACCCAGATTCAAATACACAGATGCCAATATCCCAATGCCAATATCCAGAGGAAGATATCCAGATGCAATATCAAGATGCAAATACCCAGATGCAAATATCAAGATGCAAATAGCGAGATGCAAATATCCAGATACAAATATCCAGATGCAAATACCCAGATGCAAATACCCAGATGCAAATATACAGGTGCAAATGCCCAGATGCAAATATCTAGATTCAAATACCCAGATGCAAATATCAAGATGCAAATATATAAATGCAAATACCACGATGCAAATATCCAGATGCAAATATCAAGATGGAAATATCCAGACGCAAATATCCAGATACAAATATCCAGACGCAAATATCCAGATGCAAATATCCATATGCAAATACCCAGATGTCAATATCCAGGTGAAAATATCCAGATGCAAATACCCAGATGCAAATATCCAGATACAAATATCCAGATGCAAATATAGAGAGGCAAATATCGAGATACAAATATCCAGACGCAAATACCCAGATGCAAATATCCAGAATGCCAATACCTAGATGCAAATACCCAGATGCAAATATCCAGGTGAAAATATCCAGATGCAAATACCCAGATGCAAATATCCAGATACAAATATCCAGATGCAATTATCCAGATGCAAATATCCAGAATGCAAATACCCAGATGCAAATACGCAGTTGCAATTATCCAGGTTTAAATATCCAGATGCAAATACCCAGATGCAAATATCCAGATACAAATATCCAGATGCAAATATAGAGATGCAAATATCCAGATACAAATACCCAGATGCACATATCCAGGTGAAAATATCCAGATGCAAATACCCAGATGAAAATATCCAGATACAAATACCCAGATGCAAATATAGAGATGCAAATATCCAGATACAAATACCCAGATGCAAATACCCAGACGCAAATATACCGATGCCCATATCCAAATGCAAATATCCAGATGCAAATATCCAGATGCAAATATCCGGATGTAAATACCCAGATGAAAATATCCAGATGCAATATCCCGATGCAAATACTCAGATGGAAATATCCAGATGTAAATATCCAGATGCAAATATCCAGATTCAAATACCCAGATGCAAATATATAGATGCAAATACCCAGATGCAAATATCCAGATGCAAATATACAGATGCAAATATCCAGATGTAAATATCTAAATGCAAATATCCAGATGCAAATATCCAGATGCAAATATCCAGATGCAAATATCCAGATTCAAATACCCAGATGCAAATACCCAGATGCAAATATATAGATGCAAATACCCAGATGCAAATATCCAGATGCATATATCCAGATGGAAATATCCAGATGGAAATACCCAGATACGAATATCCTTATGTAAATACCCAGATGCAAATATCCAGATGCAAATATCCAGATTCAAATACCCAGATGCAAATACCCAGATGCCAATATCCAGATGCAAATATCCAGATGAAAATACCCAGATGCAAATATGTAAATGCAAATACCCAGATGCAAATATCCAGACGCAAATATTAAGATGCAAATATCCAGACGCAAATATCCAGATGCAAATATCCAGATTTTAATGCCCGGATGCAAATACCCAGATTCAAATACACAGATGCAAATATCCAGATGAAAATATCCAGATGCAAATATTCAGATGCCAATATCCAGATACAAATATCCAGACGCAAATATACGGTTGCCAATATCCAAATGCCAATATCCAGATGCAAATACCCAGATGCAAATATCCAGATGTAAATACCCAGATGATAATATCCAGATGCAATATCCAGACGCAAATACCCAGATGCAAATATCTAAATGCAAATATCCAGATGCAAATGTCCAGATGCAAATATCTAGAATGCAAATACCCAGGTGCAAATACGCAGATGCAAATATCCAGGTGGAAATATCCAGATTCAAATATCCAGATGCAAATATCCAGATTCAAATACACAGATGCAAATATCCAGATGCAAATATCCAGATTGAAATATCCAGATGCAAATACCCAGACGCAAATATCCAGATACAAATACCCAGATGTAAATATCCAGATGCAAATACCCAGATGCAAATATCCAGACGCAAATATTACGATGCAAATACCCAGACGCAAATATACAGATGCAAATATCCAGATGCAAATACCCAGATTCAAATATCCAGATGCAAATATCCAGATGCAAATATCCAGATGCAAATACCCAGATGCAAATATCCAGGTGGAAATATCCAGATGCAAATATCCAGATGCAAATACCCGGATGCAAATACCCAGATACAAATGTCCAGATGCAAATACCCAGATGCAAATGCCCAGATGCAAATATCCACATGCAAATATCCAGATGCAAATATTCAGATGCAATATCCATATTCAAATATCCAGATACAAATATACAGATGCAAGTATACAGATGCAAATACTCAGATGCAAATATGCAGACGCAAATACCCAGATGCAAATATCCTGATGCAAATATCCTGATGCAAATATCCAGATGCAAATGCCCAGATGCAAATACCCAGACGAAAATATCCAGATGCAAATACCCAGATGCAAGTATCCAGATGCAAATATCCAGATGCAAATCCAATTCTTAAAAAATGGCAAATCAGCAAGCGGAGATTAAGAAAAACTATTCATCAAATCTTTATAAATCTTTGACATTTTGCTCTCGCATTATTTTAGCTAGCAAAATAATCATTCCCGAAACACGCTAGGTTGTACATCGGTTTCCAATTCAAAAAATTATAAGAAAGATGTTTTATCAACGTATAGTTTTTTGTTTTGTTTTGTTTTTTGTTTTGTTTTTTTGTTTTTTGTACATGCGTATGTGTCTCTCTATCTTGCATTCGGCCAATTGCAATTACTTTGCTGCTTCGGTCTTTAAATTAGCAAATATTACTATTTTGATTACACGTGCTTCTCTCAACGGCTTGACACAATAACATTCAACTACTTTGAATATGATCTATATAATAAAGTAAGGTCTATTTTAACGTCTACATTATAACATAATCGCTTAGTAGATAAGACCTTTATATGATGATCTGTTCTACTATCCAATATTATACTTGAGACGTGTTCAATGAATATATAGGTGTGTGTGTGCTTTTATGGGGAAAATATGCTTATTCAATTATATTTCACTACTTATAACAATCTTTTAATTTATGAAGCTCGATATAACTACAGAGCATATACAAATGAATGACAAAAGGTCTATATTCCAAATTCCAAGATATTGTCCATATTACCGTTTAAGAATTGACATGCTTAAAGAAACAAACGGTAAGATGGCCATCGTTTTGGAACTCGAAATATAGACTTTTGGTCATTCATATATATATATATATATATATATATATATATATATATATATATATATATATATATATATATATATATAGTTACTTGGATTGATGTAGAATGTTTTTGGCTTTGTTTCGTTGTTATTTGTCTTAAGAAGGTTGATTTAAAAGTAAATGCTAAGGTAATTGTTATTTGAAAATTAAAGTTGGGATTGATTTCTAACATTGCATATAAATACCTGTTGTGGGGGGACAAATCACCCCTATTTCAGAACTAAGTGTAATCAACCAGTCCTATGAATACCACTGGTTTCAGAGACTAAATGGAGACATTCATATCGTTTAACCGCATGCTACAAACACGTTCCTCTCATATCACTTTAGTGGCTCCTGTATTCTTTATGATAAATACATATTAAATTTTATACAATTTACACTACTTGTGGTTTCTTTCATTTGTAACCCCTAGCACGAGTCTACAACAACTGGCTGATGAGGATGATTCGACAATTTCCCGGATCAAGCTACAACAATTGTTTACAACAACGGAATGACGAATATTAGGACAAGGACTCACTCTAAAAATAAAACAGCCATTTGAAAACAACATTTGATGACCAAAAGGATTCAAGAAAAAAGAACACACGCGAATATTCGAAATAATATTTTCCTACACTAAAGAACGGTGAAGAACGGGGAAAACTACTTGTCTACGTTAAAAAAAACAACATTCGAACGTAAAAATCCACAAACACGGGATAAAGAAGATTTCGAAGAAGGACAATAATTCTTGACGAAAAAAGGATTCAACAAAGACGTCGTCAAAAGCCTTACCTTGCTGTTAAAAAAGCTACTAAACTACGTTGAAACAGAACTCAAGAGAATTGCATTTAGAATTATTACTACTGAATTAACGATACCAAGTTTTCAGTAAGTACAAACAAAAATTTTTTTTCCATCTCTATAAATACAAGTAATGTTGAAAAAAAACTTTGTCGTTCAAAAAAGCATGTTTCTTGTTAATACGTCTTATGGTTAAAAGGTATTAGCGTTGGGAAAAGAAAAAAACTCCTGCAAAAATAAATGATATTTTATTTTTATTGGCTAAAGCGAGTATTCGCACAAATTAAAAAAAGTCGGATTTTTATCCGATTAAAATAAACTTTTCACGGGTCGACGGGACTGCACGTTGAAGAAGAAAAAACGACAAAAAAGCTAAGTGTTCGTTCTAAGGAACGCACCGAACTTATTCGGGACCGATTGGATTCAGGAATTTGAACTATGGGACTCGCGAATTAGTGATTCTTATTATAAAGTCGAAAACCTAACGGCCGAAGCCGACAAACTCAAAAAAGATCTTAAAAAATCTTTTCCAAGCTTTTCTCTGAAAAGTTGGGATGCTGTACAAAGATAAAGGCGAGATTCGAATTGCTGGATGAAGCAAAAACAATATTCAAAAAGCCACGGAGCGTACCGTTCGTTTCGAGGGAAAAAATTAAAGAAGAATTAAAAAGACTAGTTAACACTGGGATTTTTATCCCTATTAACTATAGTTAGTTGGCAGCCCCCACCGTATACGTGAAAAAAAATCTAAAGAGTATGTGCAGACTTCTCGATCGGATTGAATTGCGGCGCTCAAGAACCATCACTACCTGCTACCAAACCCAGACAAAATATTCGCTAACTTAAATGGCGGAATTTTTTTTTCCAAAATAGACTTAAGCGAGGCGTACCTAAAAATACCATAGAGGAAGATAGCTCGAAACTTTTGTGCATTTCAACGCACAAATGACTTTATAAATTCAATACCTGGTCATATAATAGATAAGGACGGGAGGAAACCCGATCAGGAGAGGTCCACAGCTATAAAAGACATGCCAGAACCTCATAATGTAACTACATTGCAGAGTTTTTCGGGTTCACAAACTATTATCAAACGTTCATTAAGAACATGCATGAATTGTGTGCACCATTGAATGTACTATTAAAAAAGGACAAAAAATGGGACTGGACGCCTGAGTGCCAGGCAGCGTTTAAGAAATTAAAAGATGTATTAACGTCAGATGTATCCCTGACTCATTTCAATCCGAAACAAGAAATTATTGTCGCAACTGACGCAAGTTTTTATGGGATCGAGGTGTGCATTCTACACAAGAGGGCTGATGGGTCCACTAAGCCGATCGCCCATGCGTCAAGAATTTTATTGCCTGTCGAGAATTACTCCCAAATCGAAAAGGAAGAACTGGGGATCATATTCGAGGTTACAAAATTCCACCGATTTGTACACGGTCGTAAATTTAAATTGCAAACTGACCATAAGCTGCTTATAACCATCTTTGGCTCTAAAAATGGTCTGCCAACTTACACAGCCAACAGACTGCAAAGATGGGGGACCATTCTTCTGAATTACGATTTCAGTGTGGAATTTCTTACATCTGCGAAGTTAAGTCACACAGACGGATTGTCGCGGTTGATCCCGAAATCAAGGGAACCGCTGGAAGACAGAGTAATAGCATCACTACAAAGTGAAAAGGACTATACACAAATACTATGTAATACGATCAAGGAACTACCAGTCACATTGGAAAATATAATAAGGGAGGCTAAAGAAGATAGTTTCATCAAAGAAATCAAACAAAAAATTCAATCGGATGAATCGGCGGCGGAAGCTTATTCTATGTGCAATAAGGTACTGTTGTACCGAGAAAAAAAAGTAATCCCAGCCACACTACAAAAGAAGATTCTAGAGGATTTCCATACGGGGCACCCTGGGGCTATGCGAATGAAGAGCCTCATGAGGTCCTACGTTTACTGGAAGAGATGGACACTAATATAGAAGGCACAGTAAAGTCGTGTAAGGGATGCGCATTGGCTGCAAAAGCGCCCCAATACAATTTAGTCCGTGGCCTAAAGCGGACCACCCATGGCAAAGAATACACGTAGATTACGCCGGTCCATTGGATGGAAACTATTATTTAATAGTGGCAGACAGTTTTTCAAAATGGCCTGAGGTATTTTGATGTAAAACTTCAACGACGGATTTTACAATCAGTGCTCTTCACGAATTGTACGCTAGGTTTGGTGTGGTTGATTGTCTAGTCAGACATTGTTTTTATACAAAACTAACCAAAAAGAGGTAAATTAATAAGTACTAATAAATACTCAGAAAGTAATATTGTGCTACATAGTTCAATACAAATAATAAACTCATATTGTAAGAAACGATTTTTAATTTACTCCTTCAGTCCAACACCTCTAGGCAGGCAATCTTTTTTGCCATGTTTCTTTCGAATGTTCCCTTTTTAATGCTTTGCTGACTTTTTTCTCGGTGAAGAAATATTCCAGGCCCAAATTCCTTTCTCACAAAATTACAACAATGTACCATATATCATTATAATAATATTCGAAAACGGAGCAACATCAAAGAGAGTTCACTCTCATATTATTGTGTAGGATTTACAATTGAACTTTTTAAAGCTAAATTTCGCGAATTCGGCCTTTTTAGAAAATTGTGTTTGGCCTTTTTTCAAAGCGTAACGTACTAACTAATTAAGGAAGGAACAAGCAGATTATTATATAGATAACCCTGTCAGTTACAGAAAAAAATTCTATTTATTGTTTTGCGTAGATAGACGGTGGGGTTAAAAGGAATAGTAAAATAGGAAATACGTTATATATATTATATAATTCCTGGAAACATTCATGAAGGTTTTGACTAATAGGATGGTAGAACAGATTAGCATATAAAAGGTTTTGGTTATTAAGCTATTATGTTTAAATGCTTACAGGAAAATCGACTTTACTTTATTATATGGATGATACTCAAAATAGGTGAATGCTTCCTGTTAAGTAAGGATGGATGTGCATAGAAAAAGCAGTATTAAAGGAGTTCTGCGGGTCAATTAAATTTTACTTTTAGGTAATTAAACGTGTAAGCAACTTGGAGAAATCGCCAGAAAGAAAATATTGAAAGTAAAAAGAAATAAATGAATATATATATATATATATATATATATATATATATATATATATATATACTATCATTTCAGCCCGGCGTTACCCGGGTATTTTGAGGTGTATGTTGAGCAAAAAAAAAAAAGCGGTCAATTTTTTAAACTTCGGTCCCTATTATCACCCCTTAAAAATTATTGTTTTGGGCTCAAATCAAGTTATTACGTTAGATCCATGTCCAAGGAACCTATATCTAAAATATCAAGTGTTTAGACCAAAAATTGTCGGAGGAGTTTGGTAGAGTTCTCAAAAATCAAATCGTTGAACTTTGACCCCTTAATCGCCAAATTTCTGGCTGAAATCCGGTCACATCGATTTTCCCAAATCCCAGTACCCTGTATATCAAATTCTGAGTCTGTAAACTTAAAATTGACAGAGTTATTGCGTAGAGAAATGTACACACACATACACACACACACAGACACTTTCACTTATATATATATATATATATATATATATATATATATATATATATATATAACAAAAACACAATAAAACTCCGCTTAGCTGGTGTTCTGTCCTTTCAAAGAATTACTATTTTCGAATTTATTTTCTTCCTTTTCAAACCATTGGTAATATGAAGAGATATCATTAAGGCACTATTTTTACCATTTAAAAGAGTTTTCTTAACTAATAAAAAAAAACGTCTTCTTCATTATTCATAAAAATAAGACATGCGTAATGATAGCGTTTTTGTTTTGTTTTTGCTTTTTCTTTTAAACTTATTTTACTGCGCAATGTTATATCGAAGGAATATACTTATTTCTAACAGTAATTCAAGAGCGTGAGCAAACATCTCAAGACGGTCTAAAGTAATGTTAGGTTTATACGCTCATAAGTTACTGTAACGGAGCGTGTATGGGCGCGTGTAAGAAAATCAGTAACAGCAACTGTTAAAGCACGTATGCAAATTAGCAAGTGTGCGCGAGCTTGCGTCACAAGAAAAAAAGAGAGAGAAATACCTTATGTGGTCGAAGAAGAAACAAAGTTTACCGGGGAAGGTGGACATGTAAACACGAGGGCGACAAAGCGTTGGCTGATGTTAACGTCAGATGGCGGGGAAACAGAGACTTTTAAAAATCACATGTGTATGCGAAAAGACTTTGAAAACATAATGAAATCCGTTGTTTTGGAAGAACCACGAATAAATGCATTTCATTTGCACTTTAAAAAAATGCCGAGTCAGATTTTAATTTATTTTCTTCCTTTGTTTGTTCTTGCGATGTTAGACCACCATAAACTGTATCATTCATAGACTAACGAGTCAAGGAAGCGGGTAACAGATCAGACAATTCTGAAGAACACATGTCATAATTGTATTAATAGATAAGTCTGCGATTAGCAACATCACGTCTGTGAGAGAGTGGCTGCAGTGAAGAATAAATGGCGGGCCAATTAAACTGCAGATACGTTTTTGTAATTTATTAAGACAGATTTACAAAAGAAAAAAGAAATTGTCAGTAATTATTGATTCTTAACTGATTTAATATAAAATGGCGAAAGTTCATTTGCTTTTCATTAATTTTAATTTTTCTTTTCGATAAATTATTGCTAACAACATTGTTTAATTTCGTTTTCAACATAGGGTGTGACGGTTGCTTCAAATGTTCGTGAAGATAGCTAAAAATTGCGTTCTGTATATGTGAATCATAGAGCATATGGTTGTAGGATAGCTGACTAGCGATAATATTAGCAGCAGCCGCCGTCTTAGCATACATGCAAATTAAACAAGTGTGCACGCGTTGATGTTACGGGAGGGAGGGGAAAATGCAGAAATAAAGACAGTAAATGGTCGAGCAAATGAAGCGATCGGACGATTTTTTTTAATCGTGTTCGGCAAGAGAGAAAATTCGCTGCGTGGTCGAAAAAAATGAAAATACTTTTGAAAGATAATGAAATGCGTTATTATTAGAAGACTCTATCTATATAAAAGCCAAGTCCGTCCAAGGATGGAGTATTGTTGCCACATCTGGGCAGAGGCTGCTAGAAGCAGCTTATCCTGCCTTGACAGAGTACAAAATAGGCTTCGTAGCCTAGCGGGGGATTCCCTTTTCTCTTCCCTGCAACCTCATTCCCACAGAAGGGATGTTGCGTGGCTGTTTTTGTTTTATCGTTATTTCCATGGCAGGTGCTCGTCTGAGCTCCAATCCCTGGTCCCCCCTCGCCAATCTTTCACGAAAAACACTCGTCTAGCCGAAACCACTCTTTATCTGTGCCTAAATAAGAACGTAAATTCCATGAACAAAGCTTCTTTCTTAGAAGTGCACGCCTTTGGAACTCTCTTCCGTTTGCCTGTTTCCCAGCTGATTACAATTTGGTTGTCTTCAAGTCCAACATAAACAAATTCTTGATGAACCGCCCCCTTAAGTAATCCAATCTACCAAATTTCCATTACTAACGATTACTACGATATTATCCCATTGATTACTGTACACTCAATAACCCCTATCCTCAAGTGGCCTCCAGGCCTTGATAAGTGGTGACTCCTATGTAAAAAAAAAGAAAGAAGAAAAAGAACCACAAATAAATGCGTTTCATTTGCACTTTTTAAAAAAATGCCGAGTCGGATTTTTATTTCTTTTCTATATCCCCCCCCCCTGTGTGAGTATCAAACAACGTGCGGGTCTGAGTGTTTGAATTGTAACGACACGGTTCAAGTGTAACGGCCACGTTACACATATATGTTAAAAAAAACTATGTTGTAACTATTTGTTTTATAGATTAAAAATCAGAAGAAGGCCATAAGATATGTATTCTTAAAAATAAAGACGAAAACAAAAATACGAAGTTGAATTTAAAAAAAAAAAAAAACGTCTACAAAATTAGAGCCGTACATTAATCAAGTATTGTGTCATATTTGGCAGATGAATAACTTAGATAATCAAATGTAAATGATGAAATGTAACATACGCGAAACAGGAACAGTGGCAGGGTGTGTGTTTGGTGAGGAATAAAGCGCAAACTCTGGTTCTGCTTTGTCGATACTGGCAGCCATTGCCATTGAGAGAAGAGCCGTGAACACGAAAAGAGATTTCATTGCTGCAAAACTAGAATGAAACAGATTTTCATGACAGTAGATAGATAGATAGATAGATAGATAGATAGATAGATAGATAGATAGATAGATAGATAGAGAAATGAAACAGAATGTATCACAAATAAAATGTTAGGGAAAAATGAGAGATAGCAAATCATATACTATGTATGACGTCTGTCAACCCGTTAAACGAGTTGACCAGCGCTGAAAAATGCAAAACAAAATCATTTAATATGGCGATAATTCCCGCGTTAATGTTCGCATACAGCTTGCATAACGCTACAATGAATTAACTCAGCCAGGTTAAATTTCATTTTAATCCATTGTATTGATATAAACAACTACTTATAGTGTTATGGTTTTTTCTGCAAATAAATAGTTATATTGCATACGTATTGAAAGTATATATAATTTAGAATTTAAGATTTAACGGTTAAATCTTAAATTCTTAATATCGAAAGCTTTTCAAACAGTGGCTTTCCTATTATTATTGACACATGCGTTCGACCAACGTTAACACTGTTACCGGATATTTAAATCTGATTCAGCCTCAATTTCTAACCTCTGAGTATGTGCCGGGTGTTACCTCTACCATGACACGTAATAATACTACTACTACTACTAATAAGAAGAAGAAGAAGAAGAAGAAGAAGAAGAAGAAACTATTCGTATTTCCTGAAGAAGAATATGTTATTATTCGAAAAACACTTTTTAAAAATCGAGTTTAACAAATAATTTATTAAAATCAATTTTGCACTCGTCTGGTCTTTCAACCGTTAAATCTTAAATTCTTAATATCAAGTGCTTTTCAAACAGAGGATTTCCTATTATTATATATAATTTAGTTTTAAAAAAATCTGTTTTATAGAAAATGGAAATTAGCAGCAACGTACGGGTGCAAATCCTTGTAAAATATGGGAAATGCTGATTGGATTTAAGATAGTTCCTCAGTCTTAAACATAAAGATCTTAAATGTGATTTACTAGCATCTTATTTAATTTCGTACCGTATCGCTTTCGAAGTGGGACCTTATTTCGCGACAAAGCAAGACTGGATTACTAGTAGAGCTGGCATGGTGTTAAAAGATGCAACAAAAGCAACGAAGCGAGCACATTACTGACGACACACTTTTAAGCAAATCTGCAAGTAATAATTCTATTGCACACGTTTCGGAATAATATATACAGAAATTTCAATAAGTGTTTTTTTGATAGAAAGTACGTTGTATCACAAGTTTCATTCTTTTTCAATTTAAGGAAGTTGGTCATATGCTGAGGTCATAAGCCAATAAGTAGGGATAATGTTAACTAGTATGAAATTCGGCGAGGGTTACAAAAGTACATGTCAGGATAACCTGACGACAAACAGAAATATACCATCTGCAGCTAGCGTGATTAAGACGAGGGTTCAAAGGTTAGTTCTCTAGAAAAAACGCGCTAAAAATACAGATGTTGAATATGACACAATGATTATGTCACGTGATCGAGGGACAGAACAGAGTTACTAGGCAGTTGGACTCGGGAAGCGAGAGGGACGACACGTGCTTTGAAAATGTAGACAGAAACTAAATGTCACCTCGATTATGCCGTCTGCGTATCTCAATCTCCAAATTAAAAAAAAAAGCTAAAAAGTAATAATAATTAAATGTTGGTCTCTCCTTTCAAGAACAACCATTCTCTAAATAAAACCTTTAAAAGCCAGCAAGTCTCCATTGTGTTTCCGTGCACGAGTAGATTCGTCTTGAGTTAAACAGAAGCCCAACAACAACGAGCGGATCGCGGCCCACATATGAAAAAGCGATGATAAAAGAAATGAAAGACCAGCGACCGCGCACGTATGTAAAAAGACTTTGTTTGCTGACTTCTCACTGTTTCTTGATTTCTTACTGGTAGAAACACCCGGGTGCACACGTACGCGTTTGTTGGAACCGACAAATAAGAACTGTTCGTTTGATGTTTGTTTATGAAGATGCTACATATTTTACCAAAGAAATTAAATTGTATTTACAAACGTTTCATAAATATGGTTTATAAAACAATAAGGTTTTTACTTACTTATCAATATTCTGCGTCAACTCACAGGAATTGTAATCGATTGGTAATATTCTCCATTATATAGTGAAATTATGCAAAACGATTGGTAAAATATTTTAACCAATAAGATCGCTGATTCGTCCTGTAATCTCAAATGTTTGTTTGCTTCCGCGTATAGATTAACAGATGGTTTTCTTTCAGAAATAAAGTATTTCCTTGTATGAAAACCTCATTCTTTATCTGTGTAAACTTTTTGTATTGATATCACTTCATCAATTATTCTTTCAAGCATATATATATGTATATATATATATATATATATATATATAGAGAGAGAGAGAGAGAGAGAGAAAGAGAGAGAGAGAAATAGATAGATAGATAGATAGATATTTTTTCGTTTTTATTTTCTTCTTCTTTGTCTATTATTATTATTATTATTATTATTATTTATTTATTTATTTATTCTTTTATTTTTTTTTTTTTTTACTCACTAGAAGCAGTCACATAGGACATCATCAAAGATTTCTCTTCGAGAAAAGCTTGTGGTCTTCTCAAGCTAATCAACGTTTGTTTCCTAAGATCTTTTTCCTATCTATTTTTATAACATAAAATGCATGCAAAAATATATTTTAGTTCTGGGATTCAGTTATGTTTGTAATAATTCTATTTTAATTATTCTACTTAACTCTAATTTATAATTAACTAAAGATGTCATCCCCCCTCTCTCTCTCTCTCTCTCTCTCTCTCTCTATATATATATATATATATATATATATATATATATATATATATATATAAATATATATATATATATATATATCGCTCTCTCTCTCTCTCTCTCTCTCTCTCTCTCTCTCTCTCTCTCATTTTCGTTTTTCCTTCTACTTCTTTTTCGTCTTTTTCCTTTTTTCATTTTCATACACTATTTCTCTCATCAATTTTCTCGGCGCATAGCTATAGGAATTTGCGTTGTCATCGTGGAAGGTGTGTGGTTTATTTCCAACCGTTTCCAAAACTTTCCGTTGCATTCGAGATATTCAACGTTTTTACAGATCGTCCATTGAAAATATTTACACACGCCATTGTGTTGCATGGTATAGTAACCATTCCCCGGCAGGATGTCAGGTGGCTCACACTTTATACTTCGGTGCACTTGTTGTCATCGCTGAAACCACTCATCTTCTTACTTTTTTCATTTTACGTCAGTCGAAGTTCTCAGAAATCAAAGGCTCTCCTTCCTGCCAACACTTGATCTATACTTGCGTCACATAGATATTCGAATATTCCATTAAAGTTTTCCTTGTGCTTCTCAAACACTGGATTAATAAAGAAGTTGAGAACATAATTTCCCTCTCCTCAACTGACCATTTTAATATGTTAGAGTATTCAAATAAAATAAAATACACATTAAGTGCGTTTGAAAGCCAAATCACAACGTAATATTAGGAAAATAAACAAATATTTTAATTGTTTGAAATTTATAATATAAATATATTTCGGAGCTAAACTCCATCCTCGGTATGTTGTTTTCTTTCTTTTTTTTTTCTCTTCTTTCTTTATGCGTATTTTATTTTATTCAAATTAAACCAACATTTCTATGATGGAACTCACACCCTTGACGTTAATCTCGTGTTGCCAACGCACAGTTTCAACATTTCAAAATACAACCGCTGAGATACAACGCGCGGCTCTTTAGAAACAGACTTTTGGTTCTCCAACTTTGCAACATGGCAAGAAAGAAGAAGAGAAGAAAAAAACAACATACTGAGGATGATGTTTAGCTACAAAATATATTTATGTTATAAATTTCAAACAAGTAAAATATTTGTTTATTTTCCTAATATTACGTTGTGATTTGGCTTTCAAGCACATTTGATGCATATTTTATTTTATTCAAATTAAATCAACGTTTCTATATGGAACTCACACCCTTGATGTTCGAGTATATCTTTTTTGTGGTCTTTTGGTTTTTCCTGATTCCAGGACAAGAATTCATCGAGTCTGGTGAAGCATCCAGCTTCACGCTATTACTTGAGTATCATCACTTGGAAAAGATGCACCATTCCTCGTAAAAACCAGTGTGGGTTAGCCATATCGAGGAGATTTAGGCTGCGAATACGAAATGTTATTTTCAATGTGTAGTCAGGATTTACTTGTAGGAAAAATATCCTCATGCCAGGTTGTCTTGACAAACTCCTGTACAGAGAGACCTTAAACACTTAAGAATAGTGTCTAATAAGCATCCAAGTTCTCTCCAGTAGGCGTTCAATGTGTCCGTATGTGACTTTTTAAGATAGAATTTGTAGAACATGCTGATCCACAAGGTCTTTCTTTTTGTTTTAATGTTCTTTGTTTTTTATGAGGACATGCCATATATGTTCATATACTATCTTAAAGGTTTGGATTCTGGAAGCTCATCATATATTGCCTGGTGTTCACAATAGTG
Source organism: Euprymna scolopes (assembly GCF_053919585.1). Lineage (NCBI taxonomy): Eukaryota > Metazoa > Mollusca > Cephalopoda > Sepiida > Sepiolidae > Euprymna > Euprymna scolopes. The sequence goes on from NC_136490.1 coordinate 12,999,341, forward strand.
GCTTGGTGCTGATGGTTAATCCTTGAGAGAGCCATACCACCTGCTCCTCTGGACAGATACAACCTTGGTAGACACTGGTTTCTGTACAGTACAATGTCAGCATTTTCTTGTTTTAGTGTCTAATATGTCAATGTCTTTTTGTGGCCAGACAATAATGCAAAAGCTATAAGTTACTACTGCCATCGCAAGGTGGTTAATGGCTGTTACTTTGTTTTTATTTATGAGCTGCTTTTTACAAAAATTCTCTAACTGGTAAACATATCTGCCCATTTTTCTCTCTCATTTTGCCATGTTGCTAAGGTATTTGTACTGGTCCTATTTTCTTTTTTTTGTTTTTTTTTACACGGTGGTCACCACTTATCAAGGCCCGGAAGCCACTCAGGGATAAGGGTTATTGCAAGTACAGTACGTTAGTGTGGAGATTTAATGAAGTGTTTACTTAAGAGGGCGGTTCATTAGGAATTTGTTAACGTTGGACTTGAAGACATCCAAGTTGTAGTCAGGTGGGAAGCAGGCAGACAGAACAGAGTTCCACAGACGTGCAGTTCTAAGAAAGAAGCCCTCTTCATGGAATCTACGCTTTGATTTAGGCACAGATAAAGAGTGGGGGAAATTTTTCACAGTGGATTCAGCCAGACAGGTATTTCTCGTGAAGGATTGGCGAAGGGGAACCAGAGATTGGAGTTCAGACGAGAACCTGCCATGGAAATAAGGATAAAACAAGGATATGCTCGCAACGTCTCTTCTGTGGGAGAGAGGTTGCAGGATAGAGAAGAGGGCACCCCCACTAAGCCACGAAGTCTATTTTGTACTATTACGTTGAAAAGAAAGTTCTTGCGCGGTTTTTAACTTTTAAATCCAAATAACCATATCTCGGTTCAAACAAAAATTTATTGATCGAAATAAGCACGATCAACACACTTTTTCCAACGTAAAAGAAGTGTATTTATGCCAGTAACATAAAAATTCTTTTGTTCTGGTGACGATGAAGCCACTGAAAGCGTTTTTGATATCGCTTAGGTTTTTAAAGCATTTCTCACGCTGAAAGTTGTCAAGATGCTTGACAAAGTAGTAGTCTGTAGGTGAGTGGTCTGGAGAGTATGGCGGATGAAGCAGAGTTTTGTAGCTCAATTTGTTTAATTTTTGCAGGGTAGGTTTAGCAACATGTAGTCGGGCATTGTTGTAGAGGAGAATTGGGCCTTTTTCTGTTGACTAATGTTGGGTGTTGTTGTCAAAGTTTCTAATGCATTTCATCCATTTGTTGACAGTACTTCACCGCCATAATGGTTTCGCCTGCATTAAAAAAAACTGTAATGGATGAGACATGTGGCAGACCACCAAACAGTCAGCATGACCTTCTTTTGGTGCAACTGGTTTTGGGAAATGCCATGGAACTTCATCGGCGTCTAACCACTGAGCTGATTATCGCCGATTGTTGTAAAGAACCCACTTTTCATCGCAAGTCACAACTCGATCAAGAAACGGTCATTCTTGTTACGTAAAAGAAGGGAAGATGACACTTCATAACGACGTTTCTTTTGGTTGTCGTTCATTTCTTGAGGCACCCATTTTCCAATCTCTTTCAAGTGGTTGGAAATCGTCGTATACGTTACATCTAGTTCAGAAAAGTTCTCGAGCAGTTGTGCGTGGATTAGCTCCAACTAAAGCTCTTAATTGATCGTTGCCAACATCCGATGACCAGTATGTTGATCATCTTCAAGACTCGTCACTGCTAAGAAATTTCTTAAACCGCCATTGTGATGATCATAAAGTAATAGTTCCTAGGCCAAATGCTTCATTGATATTGCGAGCTGTTTCAGCAGCTTTTCGGCCTAACTTGAATTGAAATAAGAAAATTGCGCGAATTTGTTTGTATTTTCAAATAAGTTTTCGTTGCAACACCTTTTCTTTATATAACCCTTTCTCCCTTGCAGGGGTCGCGCGCACGGTGGAAAACGACGCGCACTAACCCTAAGGACGGTTGGCTATATTTTCGCTCCTTCGAGCCTCGGACCCCGCACAAGCATCCATCTCTCTCCCTCTCTCTCTGCTGAGTCTCTCCGAATTGGACGTTGGTATCTGGCCGTCTAGTGTTGTAACGCCCAGTCGGGAATTCTTGGTAATTTCTGTCGTGATCGTCTTCTCGTCGGTGGCCATCTCTCTCTCTGTCTGCAACGGCTGGAAAGTCAAGTTTGGTTATGCTGAAATCGAAGGCAGTCTTCACAAGTATAAATGGAATCAATCAACAACGATGAGGATAGTTTAGGCTGTTCATTTAGTGTTTCGGTATACATTAAGGCTCGGCTTGCCCCTTATACGTTCGTCAGGCTTGGAATGCAACCCCCACAGTGTATTTAAACAAAAACTCTAAGTGGCGGTCTTGTTAGTTCTCTTCGTCTCAATTAGAAGAGGCTGGCGGCATGCGTGGCTTCCCAACTCCTCTGATCGACAGACTGTCCGATTCTCTTCGTTTGTCTATCTCCGCAGTAGTTTTATTAAACGTCATCCTCCCCTTCCTTCTGTAGTCGACCCAATCTCTCTATTCGACGGGTAATCATAATTCTTTCTCTCTCTCTCTCTCTCTCTCTCTTTCCTTCCCAACCGACCCCCTCTCGATTCAATTCCGAGAATTAGTTATCTCTCTAGGCAATTAACCAATTTGTTCCCTTAAAATTAGAATGACTACTCAATTGTTTTCGGTTTTGTTCTTTCTCTATTATCACCTCCCTTGTTGGTTTAAGTGAATCATGTTATCATTACACTCGGATCGTCGACTTTACTCGTCGACCCTTCCCAGACCTCCTTGCGTTTTCCTCGCCAACTTGACATCTGGCTTATCTTTAGTCTGGCCCTTTTGAACTCCAATAATTTACTTGTCAACCGATGACAATTCGTTGGTTTCTCACAAGATGGGACTGAGACCTCTCGCCCAGCTCCATCCCACTCACCCTCAACCTAGGAAGCAAGGTTATCCGGTGTCACCCGGCTTCGTTACATTTATATATCATTTTAAAGAGCGTTTTTCGCTCTATCTAATCGTTTAAATTACAATAATTTTAAAGCTATTATGTCTTCTTTTCAAAACATTGAATACAAGATGGAAAAACGTAAATTCACACAATTTTCTTATTTCAATGTTGTTCTAACTGGGGATGGGACATCCTATCAGATGCCCGACGTCCATCTGCTATCTTATACATTCCAACCAACAGATCTTTTCTAAGATTCTAGCCATCTCTTTAAGTGCCATTGTTTCAATCTCTCTTGCACTCGGTTCACCGGGTATATTTGCCAGGTAGTTTCTGAAATTCTTTTTCATTAGTCCAGTTGCTCCCATAATTACTGGAATGATTGGGATCTTCCTTAGATTCCAGTTTTTTTTCTTGTCATACATGAGACCTTGGTATTTCGTTTCATCATACCTTACTAAACGTTTTTTTTATTTTGCATATTTACTAAACACAAACACATATTCAATAGAATCATCTCAAGAAATATTCTATGAGTTCATTCACAATACACTTCCGAAAAATCTCGATTGGTATATTTTCTCTGTACCGGTATAAAGGGAAATAACCGAAAAAAAAGAGTTATCTTGGATCGGAAGGGGGGGAGACTTTTAAAGATGGTTGACGCAGAATTTAAATATAACAAAGCTTCTTTCTTAGAACTGCACTAGCAGTATCAGAATTTTCAGCCGAGTCGCCATAAGAAACATTTGTTTGAATAGACACCTATCCGTCTATCAGATTATAACAATATGAAAACGTAATTTAAACCCGTAAATTCTATTTCAATTAAACGAGCAAAGACCAAATTTTAATATCATAAAAGCTTTAATAGAGAAATAAACAATTTTATTTATTTTTCCTTGGATTTCTTCACTTAACATTTCACGGAATGTCGAATAAATAACACTAGTTGAATCTTACAATATTTATTTTAACTGGCAAAATATCACTTACCTGGTCCATGAGTAAGATATGCTTTCTTTTAATCTCCCTGAATGAGAATTTATTCATATTTATGTATTATAATCCATGTATTTTTAAAATGGAAGGATTTTTCCAACACATATCACAACAACTCGTGTCTTTAAAGAAAGTTTAAAGAAACCTGATGTTAAGAGTCTCACTTTATCTAGGGAAGCCTATAAGTGTAAAAAAACACTAATTCAGAAACGTTAGTAATCTCGATATGGGATTATATTCCTCCAAATTTTCCACTTTTAAAGGTTTTCGGGGGCGCTGAAAACGGAAATAACCATTTATATATACGGCAAACGAAACTAGTAGTTTCCAAGATAAGAAATTTTACAAATGGTCACAAAGTGGGGGGTAACTTTTCTATAATGATGTGACGTCAAATGGGCACCCACTTTATGGCCACATTGCGGGTTTGTTTTGCAACATTGTTGCATTAAATAAAGACACTAAAATATTATCCAGTTAGGTAGAAAAGTAACTTATCTTGCCTTTGATAACATTTATTTGCTGTATTTTTGTTTTTAGACCACTTTCTTTTTAATCTATGTGTACAGACAGAGACAGTAATAATACAAACGTAGTAACTTTTACTTTATCGCCGAAAATGTTTCGGCGATAAAGTGTAGAAATTACCTGAAAAATTAATGTTTTTTACTCAAATAAAGTTTAAAAAGTCAAAATAAAATTTAAATACAACTTTCTCATCAGTTACAGAAAGTAAAAAAATACGTGTAGTAAAAAAAAAATCACCATTATTCCAATAAAATTCTTTAAAGACAAGTAAATAAGTCTGATTAAAAGAATGCTTATGGTTTTTCTGTTCGACTTATAAATACCAAAGGGAGATAACTTATCGTCCTTTTTTTAATGTTGGCGCGTTTACGCTATCGTACATGAAAACTGGGATCTTTTATTTTTGGATTTACACGGATTATGGAATAACGAGCATATGAAATGTAATTTTTTTTTTTAATATCTTAAAGAAATACCTGAATTTTTTATTTATTATACTATAAATCTGCATTATGGGGTATCATCTTTTTTTTATATCGAAAAAAAGGAAACCAATTTGAGTATTTTATTTATTGATGTTTTATCTTCAATTTGTGATATATAAAACGTGTGAACCAAAATTAATTATTAAAATTCTCATAGACATTTCAAAATAGGGGGGGGTGAATTTATAAAACGTTTGTCTAAAATATTATATTCAGTTTATCGGAAAGAGCATAAAATTTTACATTCACCCTGAAAAAAACGTAAAAATTGAACGAATAGGAAAATTTTGATAGATTTTTAAAGTTTAAAAATTGAAAAATATTCATCTCATAAAAATCAATTGATTTCACTACGTAACAAAATGGCTGCCTGAGCGCACGCACGCACTTTGTAAACACTGTTTTTTTTAAAATGAAAAATAATATTTCTATTATTTTTTAAACAACTTAAATAGTTTATTTTGGAAGTATATTCTATAAAGAAAATAAATAACCCACTTTAGAAAGAGAAATTACGAGTTTTCTATATTTTATTCGCAGTTTTCTGTTAGGGGTGTCAAAAATTCCCCAAAAATTCTGATACACCTAGAACTGCACACCTGTGGGACTCTCTTTCTTTTGCCCGCTTTCCAGCTGACTACAATTCGGTCGTCTTCAAGTCCAACGTAAACAAATTTTTGATGACCTGTTCCCCTTTAAGTAATCCAATATACCTAATTTCCACTACTAACGATTACTACGATATTGTCCCATTGACTGCTGTAGTACACACATTAACTCTTATCTTCGAGTGGCCTCCGGGCCTTGATAAGTGGTGATTCATATGTAAAATACATATGTGTGTGTGTGTATTTTCCTCATATATATATATATATATATATATTAAAAATTAATATTAATTAAAAATTAAATGTATCCATTTTAAATGTGGAAATTGATGAATCGCACAGGTAAGAAATTCAATTTTATACTATGAAAAGGTTAGTAATTGCAATTAAGAATAGGAAATTGGATAAAAAAATTTTTGTAACATGTCTTCTTCCTAAGATTAAGGGTGGTGGTGTTTGATCAACACTGCTGGGGAGCCATGAAGTAATATACTGTTTTGTTTTTAAATCCCCGAAACAGTGTTTCATGGTAAACAACTGATGATCCCTTGAAAAATTAAAAGAAATTGGTATTATAGTAAATTCGAGAGAGTTGATGCAGTGATTGCAGGTGATTGAATGACTTACTGACTAAGTGTTTTTTTTTTGTTTTTTTTTTAACGAATGATAAAAAGTAATTTTTTGTGTAGTTTCAAATGTTAAAAAACTTCAAAGACTATATATATATATATATATATATATATATATATATATATATATATATATATATATAGAGAGAGAGAGAGAGAGAGAGATAGATAGATAGATAGATAGATAGATAGATAGATAGATAGATAGATAGATAGTGTTATAAAAATATATATGGCAATTAAGTTACACAGAATATTCCACGTTTCATTCTCGTGAGAATTCGTCAGGCTTATGCAAAGAGTTGTGGTTATCTCGTGTTTTTAAAAAACTTAAGCCCTGCAATTTTATAAAACCGCCTTAATTAAAACAAAAAATTAATATAGCCATTGGATTCCTCGATAAATGATTATTATTTTTTTTTTTTTTTTTTTTTTTTTTTTGTGAAATAATTAAATTTATTCTGGATTTATTTTTTTAAAAAGTCGCTGATGAAAACCGGCAAGTATCACGGGAACTAACTCTTTAACTTTTACCTCGAGTTACCTCCCATGGACTTGTAAAAAATATGAAATGTCCGAAGGTCATTAAAACTTATGTTATACAATATTGGTCGGCCTAAAAAAAAAATAAATAAGAAGAATACATAAAATCAAAATAAAATAAATAAGAATAAATAGTTTTTACATATTTGGCGTTTATCATGTTGTTTTCATCACCACTCTTACGATGTTAGAAATATTCACAGTCAACACGCCTTTTTCAAAGTATGGCGTAAACAACGTTGCCAAAAATAAACGTTAGATTTATGGCCTCGTTTTTTATAAAAGGATTAGGAGTAGGAAGGACGCCATGGAGGTCACAACAAAGAATACATGAAATGAACAACGTTGGAAGTATGTAGATTCTGACTCCATATAATTAAAGACAGACAAATATTGAAGGTTGAGAACCGATTTTATTTACTACTAACAACTTGTATTAGAAGAGGCAAAGTGTTCATAGGATGGAATGTGATTTAACGAAGAATGGATTGTCCGATGGAGATGTTTGACAGTTTGTATTACGTGTGAATGTTCGTAGAATGTTTGCTGGTATGTACGATTTAACAAGGAATGAATGTTCGTAAAACATTCGTAGGTATGTATGAATTGACAAGGAATGAAGGTTCATAAAATGTTTGTAGGTATGTATGAATTGATAAGGAATGAATATTCGTAAAATGTTTGTAGGTATGTACGAATTGACAAGGAATGAATGTTCGTAAAATGTTTGTAGGTATGTATGAATTGACAAGGAATGAATGTTCGTAAAATGTTTGTAGGTATGTATGAATTGACAAGGAATGAAGGTTCGTAAAATGTTTGTAGGTATGTATGAATTGACAAGGAATGAAGGTTCATAAAATGTTTGTAGGTATGTATGAATTGACAAGGAATGAATATTCGTAAAATGTTTGTAGGTATGTATGAATTGACAAGGAATGAAGGTTCGTAAAATGTTTGTAGGTATGTATGAATTGACAAGGAATGAAGGTTCATAAAATGTTTGTAGGTATGTATGAATTGACAAGGAATGAATATTCGTAAAATGTTTGTAGGTATGTACGAATTGACAAGGAATGAATGTTCGTAAAATGTTTGTAGGTATGTATGAATTGACAAGGAATGAATGTTCATAAAATGTTTGTAGGTATGTACGAATTGACAAGGAATGAATGTTCGTAAAATGTTTGTAGGTATGTATGAATTGACAAGGAATGAATGTTCGTAAAATGTTTGTAGGTATGTATGAATTGACAAGGAATGAAGGTTCGTAAAATGTTTGTAGGTATGTATGAATTGACAAGGAATGAAGGTTCATAAAATGTTTGTAGGTATGTATGAATTGACAAGGAATGAATATTCGTAAAATGTTTGTAGGTATGTATGAATTGACAAGGAATGAATGTTCGTAAAATGTTTGTAGGTATGTATGAATTGACAAGGAATGAATGTTCGTAAAATGTTTGTAGGTATGTATGAATTGACAAGGAATGAATATTCGTAAAATGTTTGTAGGTATGTACGAATTGACAAGGAATGAATGTTCGTAAAATGTTTGTAGGTATGTATGAATTGACAAGGAATGAATGTTCGTAAAATGTTTGTAGGTATGTATGAATTGACAAGGAATGAATATTCGTAAAATGTTTGTAGGTATGTACGAATTGACAAGGAATGAATGTTCGTAAAATGTTTGTAGGTATGTACGAATTGACAAGGAATGAATGTTCATAAAATGTTTGTAGGTATGTATGAATTGACGAGGAATGAATGTTCGTAAAATGTTTGTAGGTATGTACGAATTGACAAGGAATGAATGTTCGTAAAATGTTTGTAGGTATGTATGAATTGACAAGGAATGAATGTTCGTAAAATGTTTGTAGGTATGTATGAATTGACAAGGAATGAAGGTTCGTAAAATGTTTGTAGGTATGTATGAATTGACAAGGAATGAAGGTTCATAAAATGTTTGTAGGTATGTATGAATTGACAAGGAATGAATATTCGTAAAATGTTTGTAGGTATGTATGAATTGACAAGGAATGAATGTTCGTAAAATGTTTGTAGGTATGTATGAATTGACAAGGAATGAAGGTTCATAAAATGTTTGTAGGTATGTATGAATTGACAAGGAATGAATATTCGTAAAATGTTTGTAGGTATGTACGAATTGACAAGGAATGAATGTTCGTAAAATGTTTGTAGGTATGTATGAATTGACAAGGAATGAATGTTCATAAAATGTTTGTAGGTATGTACGAATTGACAAGGAATGAATGTTCGTAAAATGTTTGTAGGTATGTATGAATTGACAAGGAATGAATGTTCGTAAAATGTTTGTAGGTATGTATGAATTGACAAGGAATGAAGGTTCGTAAAATGTTTGTAGGTATGTATGAATTGACAAGGAATGAAGGTTCATAAAATGTTTGTAGGTATGTATGAATTGACAAGGAATGAATATTCGTAAAATGTTTGTAGGTATGTATGAATTGACAAGGAATGAATGTTCGTAAAATGTTTGTAGGTATGTATGAATTGACAAGGAATGAATGTTCGTAAAATGTTTGTAGGTATGTATGAATTGACAAGGAATGAATATTCGTAAAATGTTTGTAGGTATGTACGAATTGACAAGGAATGAATGTTCGTAAAATGTTTGTAGGTATGTATGAATTGACAAGGAATGAATGTTCGTAAAATGTTTGTAGGTATGTATGAATTGACAAGGAATGAATATTCGTAAAATGTTTGTAGGTATGTACGAATTGACAAGGAATGAATGTTCGTAAAATGTTTGTAGGTATGTACGAATTGACAAGGAATGAATGTTCATAAAATGTTTGTAGGTATGTATGAATTGACGAGGAATGAATGTTCGTAAAATGTTTGTAGGTATGTACGAATTGACAAGGAATGAATGTTCGTAAAATGTTTGTAGGTATGTATGAATTGACAAGGAATGAATGTTCATAAAATGTTTGTAGGTATGTACGAATTGACAAGGAATGAATGTTCGTAAAATGTTTGTAGGTATGTACGAATTGACAAGGAATGAAGGTTCATAAAATGTTTGTAGGTATGTATGAATTGACAAGGAATGAAGGTTCGTAAAATGTTTGTAGGTATGTATGAATTGACAAGGAATGAAGGTTCATAAAATGTTTGTAGGTATGTATGAATTGACAAGGAATGAATGTTCATAAAATGTTTGTAGGTATGTATGAATTGACAAGGAATGAAGGTTCATAAAATGTTTGTAGGTATGTACGAATTGACAAGGAATGAATGTTCGTAAAATGTTTGTAGGTATGTACGAATTGACAAGGAATGAAGGTTCATAAAATGTTTGTAGGTATGTATGAATTGACAAGGAATGAATGTTCATAAAATGTTTGTAGGTATGTATGAATTGACAAGGAATGAATGTTCATAAAATGTTTGTAGGTATGTATGAATTGACAAGGAATGAAGGTTCATAAAATGTTTGTAGGTATGTATGAATTGACAAGGAATGAATGTTCATAAAATGTTTGTAGGTATGTATGAATTGACAAGGAATGAATGTTCATAAAATGTTTGTAGGTATGTATGAATTGACAAGGAATGAATGTTCATAAAATGTTTGTAGGTATGTACGAATTGACAAGGAATGAATGTTCATAAAATGTTTGTAGGTATGTACGAATTGACAAGGAATGAATATTCGTAAAATGTTTGTAGGTATGTATGAATTGACAAGGAATGAATATTCGTAAAATGTTTGTAGGTATGTACGAATTGACAAGGAATGAATATTCGTAAAATGTTTGTAGGTATGTACGAATTGACAAGGAATGAATGTTCGTAAAATGTTTGTAGGTATGTATGAATTGACAAGGAATGAATATTCGTAAAATGTTTGTAGGTATGTACGAATTGACAAGGAATGAATGTTCGTAAAATGTTTGTAGGTATGTACGAATTGACAAGGAATGAATGTTCATAAAATGTTTGTAGGTATGTACGAATTGACAAGGAATGAATATTCGTAAAATGTTTGTAGGTATGTACGAATTGACGAGGAATGAATATTCGTAAAATGTTTGTAGGTATGTATGAATTGACGAGGAATGAATGTTCATAAAATGTTTGTAGGTATGTATGAATTGACGAGGAATGAATGTTCGTAAAATGTTTGTAGGTATGTACGAATTGACGAGGAATGAATATTCGTAAAATGTTTGTAGATATGTATGAATTGACGAGGAATGAATGTTCGTAAAATGTTTGTAGGTATGTACGAATTGACAAGGAATGAATGTTCGTAAAATTTTTGTAGGTATGTATGAATTGACAAGGAATGAATGTTCGTAAAATGTTTGTAGGTATGTATGAATTGACAAGGAATGAATGTTCATAAAATGTTTGTAGGTATGTATGAATTGACGAGGAATGAATGTTCGTAAAATGTTTGTAGGTATGTATGAATTGACAAGGAATGAATGTTCATAAAATGTTTGTAGGTATGTATGAATTGACGAGGAATGAATGTTCGTAAAATGTTTGTAGGTATGTACGAATTGACAAGGAATGAATGTTCGTAAAATGTTTGTAGGTATGTATGAATTGACAAGGAATGAAGGTTCATAAACGTAACTTATCTTTTGGACGATGGGTGTGGTAGGGATAGACCGGTCATCCTGCTGTCGTTGATATGTGTCCTGGCTTGTAACTGGAAAGCAGGTGACTTCTTTCATCAGCAGCTAACAGCCCGGCGTCTTCGTCTTCTTTTTCCTCCTCTCTCCTCTGGTTCCCTAAAATCCCTCGTTTTATAGTGGCAAACCGGCTCCCAGTGACTGTGATATTTGAGGTGTTTATTTTAGGCGCGGAGCTCTGCCATTGGTCGATAACTATTTTGTGGTTATCTTATTTTTTTCTTCCAAAGCGGAAGAGATGCGTGGAGCCATGTGCAAAAGACGATTTTTCATTTTGTCTCTCATGGTGGATACGTTAACATCCGGTTCGCTGCTAATTCTCATCATGTTCCCACAGATTCAGTCACAGTAAACTTCCTCTCTTGGAGCTGATTTTTCAAATCCCACTTTCTCTGACCACTATCTAATCTTCCCACTGTAAGATGAAGATAAATAAAACCTTCCCCGGCTTTACCTTCTCGCAATTTGAGACGGGGTTAGTTTTTGATAGTTTGTAGGAGTTTCCTTTGCTGCCGAAAAATGAAAGTGCTTAAAATCGTGTCTGCGCACACGGCTTCATGCAGTCATGCACGCATCCATCTGAATTAATTTTTTACAAATAATATTTGGACACATCAAGAGACTTTCTTCTGAATTTATTGGGTCCACCTCAATCTAATATAAAGATAGATTTTTTTTATGAACAACTGAGATACAAAAAATAAAAAAAATAATAATGACACGCTCTGTTTTCCACGCTCAATTACATGTTACGATTCTCAACTCACTTCAAGAAGTACACACAGTCATATGCATACACACACTTAGAAAAAGCAACACACACACATATACGCACACACTGCTTGAATCCTTTGACTGTCGTCTGCTGATTTGTGTTGATTGTAAACAAACGTATTTATTTTAACGCTTGCGCGAGCATTTTCTAGTCTCACACAAAAACACGCGTTCATATCTCAAGCCAAATTTCTTGTCATACACATACACGCACATAAACATACATACGCACATACACACACGTACATGTATTCATGTTCACGTACATATACTCACATTCATGTGCACACACGCACACATGCTAACGTACACACATGTATGCACACATACGCACACATGTACGCACACATGAGCAACGTCACTTCCCTTTAAAGGAAATCCACACATGCGTAAAATATCACCGGAAACAACTACAAAAGCAAGAGACCTGAGCTGTTTCCTTCTTTTCGATTCGGCTCCCGAACTGATCGGTCGACGGATCAACCGCTCTCTTTTGGGGCGCGTGTTCGCGTGCTTCACGTCCCTTGCTACTATGTGTGGGGCAAGAGCCAACAGACAGTACGTACACCTTACACGCTTTCTCTCTCCATGGCCTGTATTGACTTTCCCACTTTCTCTCTCTACAACAATAGACTTTCCCTCTCACCAGCTAACAGCGAGATACGCACGCCAAAGTAAACACGTGCTGTATCCTTTCTTTTATTTGTTTCTTCACGAAATAAATTCTAGTCCGTTTATTTCAATAAATGTGTTTTTCGTTTCTTTCTCAACTCAATTCATTTTTCCTATTTTGTACGACTGGGGAATATATATATAACATATCCACCAGTCCTCTACACACTCCTTGAATCCTTTGACTGTCGTCTGCTGATTTGTGTTGATTGCAAACAAATGTATAAACGTATTTATTTTAACGCTCATAACACAATAGAAATCATCAAACGAACATTATTTGTATTTCACTAATATCATGTATAGCCATGTTTTTTTGCAGACTATTACTCTCATCTTAAAAGTTGTTGTCTCCTCATGTTTCGGCCAACTCATCCTCTGGCCTTCTTCAGGTGATTAACTGCAACGGTATAGGAATGCTGAGTCTTGTAACTGTGTCCCCAGTAATTACTGCCTTCCATAGTTGTTGTCGTCTACCCATGTTTTTGCCGACTAAACCTCTGGCCTGCTTGGTGTAGGATTGAAACCACTATTTTCAGACAATACTCACTTGGAACTGTAGAGACTTAACACCTCTGTCCACTGCGCCATGTGCACTGAAGCGCAGTCAAGGCTGGATTTTATGGTCTTATAATCCAATTTTATGTTCTTATTTGGTCTTCCATTGTCGGGTCTGATAGGATTAGTTTGCCAAAATGTGAGACAACGACAATGAAAGGCAGTAATTACAGGGGATACACTTATAACCCTAACCAGCATTCCTATCTTGTCATGGTTAATCACCTGAAGAAGGCCAGAGGATGAGTTGGCCGAAACAGGATGAAACAACAACAACTATAAAGATGACAATAACAGTCCGCAAAAGAATGAATGTACAAATTATGAAGCCTCATCTGAAAGTATTCTAAAAACAATCTATATATATCTATAATATAAAGCTGAATGTCTGTGTGTGTGTCTGGTCACGAATAGGCTCCTATATGGATGACTATTATAAAAAACTGATCACATATAATGATAGAAGATGTAACGAGACACAGGAATGGGTATGTTTGATCTGGCAAAATGATGATTTATAAAAATTTTGGAAATTAAAAATTTAAAAATTAAAAAAAAAACGTTTACAAGTGTTTTTGATATAAATGTACATAATAATACTTTGATAATTATGTTTCAGTTTGAAGAAATATGGTATAATAAAATTATGGGGTGTTCGTTCGCGCCTGACCTCCATAGAATGGAAATATGTCACAAAGTTTAACAAAGTATTTTAATATAGATCCACAGAATATTGTGATAAGCGTTTCAGTGTGAACAGGTATGGTATAATAAATTATGGGGTTTATCTATTTTATTTTTACTTTCATCATATTTTGCTTTGGTTTTGATACCCCAAATTCGAGGTTATCTCTTTACAGCCCTTCCTTTTCATAACCTATCATACTTTCATAAATCAGAGTCCATTTTCTGTAGGCTGTTTTTGAACCCAGTCAACGACGGATACTTTTGCTAGTATATATATATATATATATATATATATATATATATATATATATATATATATATACTAGCTGGCAGCCTGGTCATACATAACGCTTAAATATGATATTTTAATTTATGCAGATTGCATATGTATTATTATAGAATCAATTATCTATTAATTATTATATTAAAAGGAATAATTTGCACGATGACTACTTTGCAAAAAAAAAATTTTAATAATAATGATATTCCATCTGTGTTTGTTTACAATATCACATCAGCTGATATTTGGGCTTGAAAAAAAAATACCAAATATTTCAACAGTAAAATAAAGTAGTAATTGTCTGTATTTTTGAGATGAGATGTTTTCATTTATTGAGATTGTCGGACTGACTTCATCATCTTGGTTGTTATAGTCACAACGTTTCGGCCGTTTTGCCCTCCGGCCTTCATCAGGAGTTTTGTATTAGGAGTCTCAAACACAACCCTTTATTATTATTACGGGGGGGGGGTACCGTGTTCGGACTCCAGCTAGGCTCTGGGACGTAGTTGCTGATTTTCTGTTTTAAATGTTACTTTTCACTTCCTTCGTTCAGGATTGAACTCAGCACCTTTAATACAACGTCTAGGACCACTAAAATAATTATTGTTAGTTCATGTAAATAAAATAATTATTGTTAGTTCATGTAAATAAAATAATTATTGTTAGTTCATGTAAATAAAATAATTATTGTTAGTTCATGTAAATAAAATAATTATTGTTAGTTCATGTAAATAAAATAATTATTGTTAGTTCATGGAAATAAAATAATTTTTGTTAGTTCATTCCATTTTTGGGGGTGTTATTATTTAGAGGTTGTGTTTATTTGGTAATTGTGGCCTGGTAGACCAACACAAAACCTACATTAAAAAACTTGTTTTTTCTAGGTTTCGGGTGTGCTACAAACGAATATCACATTAAAATTTTCCGCAAATAAAGATTTTTTCCGGGTACCAAGCAAGGTAATTCTTTATGTTAAAAGTGGTGGCTATAGTTGTACGGGCAAGCGAGTGCATATTTTTACTTAATATGCTGAAAAATACTTATTTGCGGAAATTTTTTTTCAGCACACCCAAAAACCTATAGAAAACAAGTTTTATAAGGTAGGTCTTGTGTAGCTCCACCAGGCCACAATAAACACCACCCCTAAAAAAATAACATCCTCCCAAAAAAGATGGCCATAAAGTGAGTGTTCATTTTACGTTAGATTAATAAAGAAAAGTGACCCCGACTTTTTAAAACTATAATTTTTTCATATCTTAGAAACTACTCCTTTCCTAGAATTTTTAACGTTATTTTCGTTTTCAGTACCCTTGAACACCTATAATTTTGGAAATTTTAAGGATTTTTTTGAGGGTGGAAAGATACTGCACTTTTACCGAAACATACTATGGCTGTAAAAAGTTCCAAAAATAGTTGCTGGATGATAGATGATCCCCTTAATGTGCGACCTTAAGAGCAAATGGCACATAGCTCACTACACAATTCTGATCATTAGCTTTCCAACGAGCCTTCATTTGATAAATTCTGATCATTAGTCGCTGAGATTTCAAACTTATAAAATTGCCAAAAAAGGTGGTGCATATATACACCGTTGCACAGACAAAGAAATTTGCTTAGCAAATCGGTCACTGATGTTACCTAGCCAAGGTAGACGTAGGTACACAGGACCCGCGTGTTGTGTTTTCAACTAGGCCTATGTTGCCGTCTATTCGCAAAGATGTTCTCCCCCCCCACACCATAATAATTCTATTATTTATTTATTTAAATGTAGTTGCAGTGCACACTATGTTGGGCGAACATCGCAAAGATTAGATTTTCGTTTGAAACAGCATGTGCCTTCAAAGATTCGTTATGCAAATTTTTCACCCTCGGATGTTCTGAGTAATACGTATAGTTCTGCGATTTGCGACCATCTTATAAATAACCATGTGTGTGCCACGAATTTCAGTGCTGACATGTTTACGATCCTTAGTAAGTCGCACTCTCCTTATCATTTGAAAATTCTAGAGACTCTTTTTATTAAGTCATTGAGACCTTCTCTTTGCAAGCAAAAAGAACATCTTCTTGGACTTAATTTAGTCTCTATGTAATTTTTCCCCCGTTTATTTCTGTTTTTTGTTTTTTTTTCCTACCCCCGCCATATTCATGACTTTTTTTGTTTGTTTTAAATCGTGTTTTCCTCAATTTAGCTTTGATAAGTGAGGAACGAAACCTGATTAGCTAACCTTTATTTTCATTTTTTATTTTTTAAATTCATTATGCTTTTTGGTCTGTATTTAGCCGTTATATATATATATATATATATATATATATATATATATATATATATATATATATATATTTCCCCCCCCCCAAACCCCCTGGCCTTGATGGAGGGGAGACAAAAACTTGTTGCTATGGTTTTTTTTTTTTTTTGGGGGGGGGGTTCTTACATGGGGGTCACCACTTATCAAGACCCGAAGGCCACTCAGGGATAAGGGTTATTGCGTGTACAGTAATCAATGAGATAGTATTGTAGTAATCATTAGTATTGGGGGTTTTGATAGAGTGTCTTACTTAAGAGGGCGGGTTGTCAGGAGTTTGTTTATATTGGACTTGAAGACGACCAAGTTGTAGTCAGGTGGGAAACAGGCAAGCGGCAGAGAGTTCCACTGGCGTGCAGTTCTAAGAAAGAAACTTTGCTCATGGAATCTACGTTTGGATTTAAGCACAGATAAAGAGTGGGGAAAATTATTGACAGTAGTTTCAGCCAGACGGGTGTTTCTCGTGAAAGATTGGCAAGGGGGAACGAGAGATTGGAGTTCAGACGAGCACCTGCCATGGAAATGATAAAACAAAGACAGGCTCGCAATGTCTCTTCTGTGGGAGAGAGGTTGCAGGGAAGAGAAGAGGGCATCCCCCACTAAACCACGAAGTCTATTTTGTACTGTGTCAAGGCAGGATAGGCTGTTTTTAGCAGCTCCTGCCCAGATGTGGCAGCAGTACTCCATCCTTGGACGTACTTGGCTTTTATACAGATAGAGAATTGCATTAGTAGTGAGATATCTTCTGAAGCGGTAGAAGGGTCCCACCATTTTCCAAGCGTCCCTGGCAACAGATTTGATGTACGTGTTTCATTTCAGATCAGGAATAAAGGTCAAACCGAGAAGCTTGTCAAAACATGGAGTCTCTCCAAGACGAGAGCCATCCATTTTAATTGATGCCAGATGGGGATCAGAGCGTTGATGATGTAAAGATAGAAGCTTAGTTTTAGATGCATTAAAAGTGACCAGCCACCTCTTCCCACATTGTACCACATGCTCAAGATCAGAGGAGAGAGAATTAGAGAGAACTTTGTCATTTACAACCTTTGATGTGTTGCCATAGATGGTCGTGTCATCAGCATAGATGTCAACGAATGATTTAAGTATGTGTTTCGGGAGATCATTGATGTAGATCAGGAAGAGGGTTGGGCCCAGGATGGACCCCTGGGGGACTCCAGCATTAATACTGTGGGCCTCTGATTTCTGCCCATCAACCACTACTCTTATAAACCTATCAAAGAGAAATGATTTAATGATTGAGAAAACATTTTCAGTTATACCGTAGCTGGAAACCTTGTGAAATAGGCCCTTATGCTATACCTTACTGAAGGCCTTCGATATGTCAAGAGCAATTGCCCTGGAAAGGAAACCTTTGTCAAGAGATTCACTAATCCCATGTGATATAACCGTTAGCACATCTGCTGTAGATCTTACAGAGCGGAAACCATATTGTGTGCCACTAATAAGGTTGTTTCTGTTGAGATGGTTGACTACTTCTTTATTTAATATGGATTCCAACAACTTACTCATAACACACAGGAGACTTATTGGTCTGTACTGAGAGGGAGATGACTTTTCACCTGAATTCTTAAATACAGAACATACTGATGAGGTTTTCCAGGGTGTTGGAAAGTACTTCTCCTTAATGCAACGCTTAAACAGTTTTGTAAGTATGGGGGCAAGTTCTGGTTGGAGCTTTTTCAGCACTATAACTGGAATGCCATCAGGGCAGTTGCTTTACTGGAATCAAGGTTCCTGATTAGCTTGGCGACCTCATGCACAGATATTTGTATGTTGCATAGCGTGTTGTCTGTTATAGGAGGAAATACAGGGAGTTGATGGTCATTGTCGCATAGGGTAGAATTAGCTGCAAAGTTCTTGGTAAATAGTCTGGACTTGTCTGATGCTGACGAGATGATCTCAGGTCCATTGATGATAGTTGGGATAGAACGCACGCTTCTGTTCAAAATCCTGTTTGCTATTTGCCAGAACTGGTGGGAATCAAGCCGCTGCTCAGCTACTTTGGATTTAACAGACTGAGCATATAGCTCTCTTGCATGTTTTATTACTCTTTTACAGTGGTTGCTGGCAGTCCTAAAAGCAGCTTTAGTCTCAGTACATCTATTACGTTGGTAGCTATGAAAAAAGTGATTTCTGTGCGCGATGGCAGCAGCACATTCAGGGGAGAACCATGGCTGGCTGTTAGGTTTTTGCTGGAATTTTTTGGATGGTATGAATCGATCTATGCCTACAATTAACTATTCGGTCAGGTCTGATACTACAGAGGACACATCCTTTTTAAACATGGAATGCAGAGGTAGGTCAGATATGAATGTACGGAAGCTATCCCAGTCAACCATAGAGTATCGATATACAGTACGGTGGAAAGGTACGTCTGAAGACTTATTACATTTCATTTTTATCTTAACTGCTACAACAGAGTGGTCAGAGGATCCCAGAGAAGATAGAACGGAACATGAACACAGCTCAGGGGAAGTTGTGAGGAAAAGGTCTAGAAGGCCGGGTGTATCGGGCAGACGGGTGGGTTCGTGAACAATCTGAGTGAGGTCATAAGCAATGGCAAAATCATGACAAAACCTCCCCTCGTCATCGGTTTTATTTGAGTGGGTCAGCCATTCCACATTATGGACATTGAAGTCACCGCAAATGTGAATGTTAGCCGAAGGATGAGCAGACAGGATGTGGCCAATTTTCTCAGATATGCTCTTAAAGATAGTAACCCCACTGTTGTGGGGGCGATAGAGGGCAAATATAAATGCAGTGGTGTAAGCTAGTGCAACCCAGAAGCACATATAAGGTAAATTAGGGTCTTCTCTGGAGATATCCCTACCACATGGAAAGCCATTTTTGATGTAGGCACATATTCCATGCCCATGACGATCTCGGGGGTCAGATTTAGATGTTAAGTTGGAGTATCCTTTAATTATGAATTCGTCTAGAGAAGTGGTTGGCCCTATGCCAATTTTACTTAGAAAGAATATGTCCAGTTTCGTCTCCTGTAATTGTGTTTCAACCTCTGGAAGGTTGGAACATAGATTTCTGATGTTGGAGAAGGAGACCTGGTAGTAGGGGTCTACGTTCGTGGATGGGGTTCTAGGTTTATTTGCTTTTCTTTTTTGGAGATTTGTCATGATTGAGGTTTTGGGGTTTGTGGAGCAGGTAGATTTGGTTGGAGCAGGACAGAGAGAGAAAATAAGAGAGAAAAAGACAAGAAATTTTTTTTTGTGTGTGGCACATGATAATGTAAAGCCGTAACAATTACCCACTAGTATGGCATCAAGAGGCCCTACCAGAAACTACTGTATGGTCCAGAATCCATTCACCAAATGGCAATAGAGCAGCCCTGGTACTTTGCACCTGCTGATAGGACAGCCTCCTTAGTTGTTAATCCAAGTTTCGGGTCCCTGATTATCAGGCGGGTAACATCAGCCCAGATGAAACATTTACCCCCAGCACCCTTACTAGTGACATGACAAGGATAGACATAGAAACAGAAATTTTCCGACATCTCAGGCTACTCTTTACAAAGTACTACTGACCTAGAAAGCAGCATTTTCTTCACCCTTTGTCAGAAAAATCACTCATTGGAAATGAGGACTGAAGGACAAAAAAGGAGAAGCGAGAGTTACTGGAGCTGTCGATAACACATCCACATGCATTATCTACTCTCCATTGAAAAAAATAAATAATTAAATAAATAAACTAAAATAAAAATTTTTTAAAAAATGTGAGAAGGACTTATTAATATCTACTTAGTATAAGTCCGTTGCCCCATTCCCGGCTTAGGATAGTACTTGAAGATAGTCTCCCCTCCCATGTTAATGCATGGATACTTTTCGTCTTTATCTAGGTCGAGCTGGGTTGAAAAAGTCTGGTTATTTTTAACTCGTTTAAAAAGCTGGTTAAGAAGTAATACCTTTAGGGTTATGCATTAACTTTAGCTAGAAGTAATGCATACTTTAGAAGAAAAAAAAATACAAAAAAAGCAGCGTGTTTTTGAGTTCAGATAATATGCAAATATAATTTGGGAAATGTTCAATTTCATGGGAGACTTTTTTTTTCGTTTTTAATATAAGAAAACGTATTGGTTAATAATAGTATTGACAAAAAAGATTTAGGAGAAAGATAAGAAAACAAGACAAATATTCAGGATTAAAGTAAAACAACCTGTAATAAGGAAAAAGAAAAAAGAAAAAAAAAATGTAATAATAAAAATTTTTTTTAAATATTAAGAAAAACCCTTAAATGTGGAAACTCACACACTTGTGAGCCAATAATAATAATAATAATAATAATAATAATAATAACAACCTTCAATTATAGCAAGTTTCATCATACACATGAAAGTGAAAACATAACAAAGTATCAAGGACTTATGTATGATATGAAACGAAATTGGAAACTAAAAGACGTTCCAATTATACCAGTCATTATAGGAGCAACTGGGCTTATGAAAAAGAACTTTAAAAAGTGCATAGCAAGCATACCCGGTGAACCAAGTGCAAGTGAAATACAAACGATTGCACTGAAAGGGACGGCTAGAATCCTGAAAAGATCTCTTGGTTGGACTCACTAAAATAGGGGTAAATGTCAGACATCTGGTTGGATGTCCCACCACTTAGAAGAAAAAAGTTTAAGAAAAAAAAAAAAAAAAAAACTGTGGTTGTCATCTTTGTAAATAAGTCGATAACGAAACTAGCTATAGAAGAACGATAACCCAAGTTTATAATGCTATTCCTTTCCTCGAAAAGCATAAACTTGGATTATATGCTCTTAGTTTCGTTCTTAAAACATCTATACCGATAGCGACTACATTTTGGAGCCAAGTTTTCATTTCGACCTGTAGGATATTGAGGTATGAGTCGGTGTTCACAAATTCATAATCAAGATCTATCGATTTTTAAGACAGACCAAGGTTGCATGTGCAGGAATATCTATGAGTCGAAAGTGGCAGAGTACCACTGGGACCGTTAAAGATAAATTTAACGCAATCTCCAATTTACAGAAAGGTTCTACAAGTCACATCCACATAATTTTTAAAAGCGTCAATAACTTTGGAAAAATAATGACACTCGACAAAAGACTCGAGATCACTGTACTGAGATAAAATAACATTTATTTACATGTTTAAAAAACAGTAATTCAAATCATTTTTACGTTAAGGGATTTTGCCACAAACGTTCATTAGACAATCTATGCTAATAAGTGTCCTGTAGAAAAGGCAAAACGTTTATGATTATAGATTTTAATGAATAAAGGGACACACGTGATTATATTCTGGAGGAAAAAGAAAATGGTCATTAAAACATGTAAGCCTTGTGTGTGTGTGTGTGTGTGTGTGTGTGTGTGTGTGTGTGTGTGTGTGTGTGTGTGTGTGTGTGTGTGTGCGTGTTTTTATTACATATGGAAACAGCAGTTCGAAATAACTTGTTGAAAAGAATTAATTCTCATTCGATATGGTAATTTTCCATGCTGAGAATCTAAGATGCATGATGTGCGTGAAGTCATGTTGGTGATTTAACGTTCCACGTTCCACAGAGTTGGCAAGCGATGATGTTTACTCGTAGAACTGCATTCTGAACTGGTTTGATATACGTGGTAAAAAGCTTATATACCTATGTTCTAGAACATTCCAAACTATTTGTTGTATTTAATGTATATGAGAATTAATTCTCATTTAATATGGTAATTTTCCATGCTGAGAATTTAAGGTGCATGATGTGTGCAAAGTCATGTTGGTGATTTAACGTCTCACATGACGGAGTTGGCCAGCGATGATGTTTACTCATAGAACCGCATTCTGGACTGGTTTAATTTACGTGGTTAAAAGCGTATATACGGAGACTGCACGCAAAATGTAACGTAGTTCCTCTATCGCATGTGTGCAGATGGGCAAATTACAACATTGTAAGCTTGTGCATACTTCATACGCATTCGTGTTGAAAACGGTGATTGCTATGAAACGTCTCTGCCAAAGATTTGTTCCGGCCGTATATAATGGTCGCTACAATCGTTACTCTTTACCATGAAACATTCTATAATACTTTTGATTTTTGATTTTATTTTATTTTATTATTTATTTTTACAAAACATGAATTGACTTCAAATAACTATACAAATAAAGCTGTTAGGGTATGACTGAACTCATTTGACTAAAAATAATTTACGTGACTGAAATAGGAAATAACCTTAAAATTGATTTAACTGCATTGTGTATTACAATAGAAAATATCAGAAAGAAAGAAAAGAAAATATAATTTTTCTCTCCTTCATTGTCTTTCATTAACGGTAAAAATTTAGTTTTTTATTTAGAACTCAACTAAATCAGAAAAAAAAAAAATGCAAAAATACGGAAAATACAGAAAAAAAATTTTTTTTATGGTTTACGTACCCGTCAAGTAATAATGATGCCATATTCTAACAAATCAACTAAAATGATCAATTCGTTTTATTTTTAACTAAGAAAATCAAATTTTATGAGTAAGCAATAAGGGACTGTTTTTCGTCACCATCTTGAAAAAAAAAACAAGGGCAGATAAGTCCACGATAATTCAAACTTGCGAGATCAGACTTGTAATGCTACCGATTTCACATTAATCGCCTTAAATCGTTTAAAATAATTTTTCTTAACTAAAAATAAAACTACTGATCAATTTAGTGATTTTTGGAATATGACATTTTCGTTCTGTACATCATAAAGCTTTTTCTGTTGTTTTTTTTTTTGTTTTTTGTTTGTTTGTTTTTTGTTTTGTTTTTTAACTAATTTGAATTCTGGATAAAAACCGATTTTTCTCTCCTTGACTGTCTTTCAGTAAGTGTATAATTTTTACAAGTTCTGTGAATTCTTTTTATTTTATTTTATTTTATTCTGTTGTTCAATTCCAGCAGCAGACAAAACTAATCGAGATGATACAGTAACGAGTCAGCTGTGTGCGCTTAGTATCTCCTTGTAGAAGAACATCTCTAGAAAAGACGTAGAATACAGCTTTCAGCGGCTTCCAAATGCTGCACTCGGATTCGGGATTATTATTTTACGAGCAACCAACCAAACAAAAACCTAAAAGGGGGAGAAAGAAAGAAAGGACACTACTCTTAATGCCTTAAAAAAAAAAAAAAAAAAAAAAAAAAGATTAATATTATTTTCGATTGTTTAGTTGTGCCACACATCTCACCCCCAGGGTGCCGGCTAAGAACAAGCCTCCCCACACACACTTTTAAATATTACCCCGTCACCAAAAATTAGTCATATTAATTTCAAGTGCTTCTCTTCTTTTTTTTTTCTCCTTCGCTTTGGGTAACAGTAGATATATCTATATATCTATATCTATACGAGCATAATGTCTCGGCCGTCGAGTCGACCCGGCAGTACCCCGTCTAGTCGACGGGCGAGTATCAGTCCTTGCAAGGTCACAGCTGCCAACATGAAGGACCGGTTTACATTATATTTCTACCCATCATCTTATTATTCACAAAAGGTAAACATTTTATGGACGTGTTTCTTTTTTTTTTTTTTTTTTTTTTGTTTGCTTATTAAAATATACATAGTGAATGTTTTTATTTTTTGAAATATATATATATATACAAGAGAAAGAAACCCACGAGATCTCTTTCATGAAACCGACATCCTTTCTCCTGATTCGTTCCAATTCCATGTTGTGATGCAAAAAAAAGAAAATCACGTTTTCGCATATTTTTTAAAAATTTTATATTTATTTTTTTATTTTGTGTTTTTATTAAACCTATTTCCAAAACAAAAACACAGAAATATTGGCAATCAAAAAAAAAACTTTGATTTAACGAAGATGTTATATCCCCCCCCCAAATCACCTAAATTGAAATAGTACAAGAAAATCAAATTTATGAGTAAGCAAAAAGGAATTTTTCGCATCGCTATAAAATAAATTTAAAAAAAAAACCCGGGGGGGGGTCAGATAAGTCCACAATAATTACAACTTGCGAGATCGCTAAAAAAATCGTAAATTTTAATTTCTTATTTATGAATAAAAAGGTGAATCTACTTGTGATCAATTTATATAATTTTTGGAGTATGACATCTTCGTTTCCTTTCATGTATCTTAAAGTTTTTTGGGTTTTTTGCACTTCTACACTATTAGGACGAAATTTTGTAATCGATAAATGGAATTTTCAGGTAAAAAAAACAATGGTTTCTACTGATTTTTTTTTTTTTTTTTTTTTTGTCAATTCCAATAAATTACAATGTTAACTTCCAAATAATGCCGTCAAAATTACTTGAATAGTACTGAATTATTAAAAAAAAAATTTTAATCGTGTTAGCGAGTGAAAAATTGCGGCCATCTTGTTTAAATCGAAACGGACAATTACCTCCTTTTTAACTCTCTTATGTCTTACAATCGTTTTCATCAAATTCTATTTTTTTTTATTTTCTTTAATAAGTATTTTTCTACCTTATCGATTTTCGTAAATTTTTTTTTATATAATCATCTTAAAAATACGAGGAATAGATACCATTGTTTTCATGTGAAATTCTGTATTGCGATTTCTGAAATTTCGTCCCAATAGTGTAGAAGCGTCGAATTTTTTTTTTTTTTTTTTTTTTTTTTTTTTTTTGCTTCTACACTATCAGAACGAAATTTCAGAAATCGTAATACAGAATTTCACATGAAAACAATGGTATATGTATTCCTCGTATTTTTATGATTATATCCAAAAATTACGAAAATCGATAAGGTAGAAAATTATTCATTAAAGAAAAGAGAAATTGAAGAAAACTGGTTTTAACTTGAAAATCCTATCTAAAAAAAAAAAACACAAAAACACGGTTCGTATTCTGCAGAAGTGCCGACTTAATTTTGTCGTTGCTTTGTTAATATTTAAAACATTTTCTTTAAAACTATAACCTCAATGCATTTTTATTTTCAGCCTGACATAAAAACAAATGGTACTTTTATAGTTTCACGCCGGAGAATAATTGGCGCGATAAAAATCTAACCAAAAGGCGATCATTTGTTTACAAAAGCAAAGGGGTTGTGATGTGAAACCGCTACTAAAATGCTGATGTGTAAGTTAATGTTTAGGTAAACTCGGGTTTGTTTTGATTGAACAAATATCACATTTAAAATTGTCCTTGACAAGTAGTTTGGTACTTTAGTTTAATCAAAAAATTATAAAAAAAAGGAAAATATTGAAAAAAAAATTATATTGCACGTACCCATTTTAAGTTCTCATAAAAAAAAATCATTTAATTTCCAATTTTTTTTTTCAGAGGAAAATCAAATTTTAATGAGATCGTAGCCCGCCATCTTGCCTATTTTGCAGACGGGGATGAGGTGCCAGGGGAGATAACTCTAATCTTATATATATATATATATATATATATATATATATATACACACACACATATATATATATTAAACTAAACAACTACCAGTAGCTTTTTGATATTAAGACCCTTATTATATAACTAGCTAGGGACACCTCCTGGCCTTGCCCGGTCTTAAAATACGCTTAAATATATTTTAATGCATGCAGATTTGGTATTTATTATTACAGAGCCAATTCTCTATTGAATATTATATTGTACGTAATCTATAGTACTGGTTTCAAACGTTTAAAAAAATGGGTGCTATCAACTAGAATCTAAGCCAAAACATTTAGCGCTCCAGCCGTGTTTCCTACCATTTCAGCTATCAACAGATAAGAAAGATTTAAACCACTTCAAACTATGAATTTACGCATGCGCGAAAGTAATAGAAATATGTCGGCAAGTTGAAATGAACATTTTTGTATTTCAACTTGTCGACATACGAGGTACCTTCAATAAGTTTGCAGGCTTTTTTCATATGGGCATTTTTATTGATAGTGCACGCATGAAACTCTAGTCCCCTTCAAAGTAATCTCCTCCGGCTGCAATGCACTTGTTGTACCGTTCCAACAATTTCTGGAAGCCCCATGGACATCCTCTTGTGTGAGCGTGTCAATAACCCTCATCACAGCCTCTTTCGTCTCCTCAATTGTCTCATAATGACAGCCTCTAAGGTTTTCCTTGAGCTTAGGGAATAACCAAAAGTCACAGGGAGCAAGGTCTGAATTATAGGAAGGATGAGGAATTGTCTTGATGCCCATCTTGGTTATGACAACGTCTTTCATTCTGATCTTCTCTCAGCATCCTTGAGACAAACTTTGTGCAAATCTTCCGCATCTTCAGTTCCTCGTGAATAATTGCGTGTACAGTTCCCACACTGACATCAAACTGTGTACCTATTGTCGACAGTCCTTATCTATGAAATTCTTTATTTGGCCAATGAACTCTGGTGTTCAAACTTCCTTATTCCTCCCACACCTGTCGTCATCCTTCAGACTCCCTGCCTTCCTTACGTTTCTTATTCCTCTTAAATAGATGCTCGATTTATGCAAGATGGTCCAAAAACAGTCTGAAGCATTCTTTACGATTCTGTGGTATTTTTTCCAAGTTTAAAACAGAATTTTATTGCACATCATTCTTCTCTTGCCCTTCGAGCCAAGATCACAGTGTAGTATCTGTTCTGATGCTACACTTCTCCTTTTCTGTCCTCAGTCAGTCTAGGAGAAACCCTTCATGACTGAGACGGTTTTTATTTTTGTTCCTATCCAGAGTGCCCCTTTTTGGGGGAGCTGAATTTCCCCCACATTAAAAACTGACCTTGTGTCTAACTCTGCCTTCATGGGGAAGCCAGTAAATAGGCATTTTTTTTTAAATGTTCTCACGTCAAGATTGCATTTTTGAAATTCACCAACTGTGAAAATCAGCTTTAGTAGGGTGTATTCCAATTCCTGCTGTTGCTGTTCTTTTGAATCTTAAATCATAAAAAGTGTTCAGTCTTCTCATAAGATGTAACATACAGAATTTTCAAGAGTCTACAACAATTTTAAATGCCTGCACAAAAAAGTCTGGAAACTTATTGAAATCACCTTGTATTTCATCCATTCAAAGAAAGATATTACTCATAAGTCATCCTTGGTGTATGACTATAATTCCTGTTAATTTCAGTATTATGTGGCCAGTAGTTTAAGAGTTTATCTGTTACATTTTTTACAGATGGATATACACATACATGCATCTACTGCTTTATTTATCTAGATGTATTCCTGAATGGTTTTCAATTAAGACACTTGACAAATGCTCATGTGCAAAACAAACATTTTTTTTTTTTTTTTTTTTTTTAATTCAATTTTCACCCCAAACAAGGCACAGTGCCACTTTGAAGCAGGGGGCTACTATCAGGGACTTAATTAGCGGGGTCATTATGAAGGGAGATGAGTAGAAAGATGTTTGTTGACATTACACTTGAACTTCTGCATATCGTTGCAGTTGGGAAAGCAGAATCCCGGAAGGGAGTTCCAAAGACCCGCAGTTCTGTGGAAGAAACTATTGGAGTAAAAGGCTTTCTTGCACCTAGGGATCTCCACTGTAAAGGGATGAGACTTAGTGGCTTGTCGGGTTTGTCGGGGGTAGTTACGTCGGGGAGGTACAAGTGTTTGCAGTTCGTCAGAGCATTCACCATTGAAGTATTTGTAGAACAGGCAGAGGGATGCAACATCTCGTCGATGGGACAGAGGCTGAAACCTAGATGACAGTTCAGGACCTATCAGGTTGGCGACTCTTTTTTGAACCCTGTCCAGGAGCGAAAGACAAGCAGCAGATGCACCAGCCCAGATGTGACAACAGTACTCCATACATGGGCGAATGGTTGCCTTATAGAGGTATAGGATACTGTCAGGCGTAAGTAGTTTTCTAGCACGGTAGAGGGAGCCAACCTTCCTTGCAGCAGCCTTGGCAATGCTCTCAATGTATCTATTCCAGTTCATATTCCCTGTAAACGTTAGGCCGAGGAGTTTAAAAGAAGTACTTTCAGGTAATGTGTTCTTGGCCATTGAAAATTATGTTTAATAAAACGAAAGTTAGTGTTAAACTCATGAAATTATATGTTGCTGATAAACTAAAAAAAATGTTTACACAAAATTATTAAATCCTGAAAGATGGGATCTGTATTGATCTCACAATTTGAAAAACATATCTGGACCTATATATTATTTTTATTGGAATCCTTTGAGATGAGTAATTTATATATTTATTTATTTGTGGACTGTTATTCTCATCTTCATAGTTTTTATTGTTTCATCACGTTTCGGCTAATTATTCCTCTGGCCTTCGTCAGGTGGTTAACCGCAACGGAATAGAAATGTTGAATCTCTTAATTATATTTTCAATAATTATTAGTTTCAATTCTACCCAAACCAGGTTGGAGGATTAGTTGACCAAAACGTGGTTAAACAACAACTATGGAAGGCAGTAATTACTAAGGATACAGTTAAGATTCAGCACTCCTATCCCGTCGCAGTTAACCACCTGAAGAAGGCCAGAAGAGTAGTTGGCCGAAACATGATGAAACAACATCTATGAAGATGAGGATAAGAATCCACAAATATATTTGGACCTTATTCTATTTTCAACTTCTTTCCTTCCTCAGATTTTGACATTATCTCTTTATTCAGGAACTTTACACAATGATGATATTTTTACCTGGCAAGAATTTAATTGAATTTTTCAATTTTCTGCGATAAGAGAAATCGCTAGGTTACAAAACCTACAACTTGCCTCAAACCAATCCCTCTTCAAAAGCAGGAGTTTATACCTAGAAGAAAGGCCTCCTCAAACCGAACACATACTACACTTTGATTTGTTATTGTATCGCATCTAATTTTAATCCTAAGCTGATACTTGAAGAATAAAATCGGGTCATGAGAAAATGATTCACCCCGATAGACTCAAAACTGTACTTGATGTAAGTTTAATGGTTGTGTATCTCCCATCTTAAGGTGATTGGAATTCCTTCTTGGTATATTTTGAACAGAAGTTGAACTTTGTGGTGAGTGACAGAGCACAAAACCAATGAATAACTTTTTTTTTTTTTTTTTAATAACAAAATAAAAAATAAAATGAAAAAGGGCAGGTGAAGTGTTCTTTAGCCTTGGTCATGTAGAGATAATGTCTCAATAATAAAAGCACTGATCCCCATTCCATCAAGTGTCAGGAAATGTAACTGGCCTATAAAAATAAGGAAATGACTTCCCATACAATCCCTTTGGCCATATTTACATCGCCATTCTAGCTGCGACTAGGACACAAAACTTCATTTGTCTCCTCCTAGTACTGTCTGCTCTGGATTGACACGAGTTATCTTCTCATTGATGTTGAAGGTGTACTTAACTGTTTCTTCTTCAGTATTGTTGCTAGTGTGTGGACAGACATTTTTGCCATACTGAAACTGAAAAGAATGCTGTTAAGTCCCCCCCCCACTCTCAACGAGGATCCTGAACTGAAATTTACTGAATTTTACTACAGTACATTCTTTACCCCTTATCCTCAAGTGGCCTCTGGGTCTTGATAAGTGGTAATGCCTATGTAAAAACAAAAAAAAAAAAAACTAACAGGTCTTTTGGAACGGCCTTACCTGACAGAATTTGAAGGGCTAATTACAACAATAGTCCTCTTCTAATTAGGTAAACTGTTCATGGTAGTCCTCTGCACCGTACACAACTGAACCTGGAGAGGCATTTTTATCAGTCCTCCTTAAACTCTGAGGGTTGTTTCCCTCACCCTCCCTGATATTTGAGTCAGTAGGATGTTGCTGGATGAAATCCATCCCTTTTGGATTGAGATGCTGACAAATATAACATCTCTTGCTCAGACTTTTTTTTTTTTTTTTTTGTCCATTCCAACCTCTTGTTCAGACTGCAAATTTGAGAAGAGACAACAATGGTCCCTGGTTTTCTCATTGGCCTTACTATCCAATCGGATTGCCATTTGTTAGTAGTGACTACATTGATTATTTTTACAGATTGAAATGTAAGAACAGATACTACACTTTAATCCCAAACAATCAGGAAAAATTTATGAGTATCTTTTATGTGAAATGTGACAGTCTTTTTATAAGAGTAAAACCAGCTCACCCAAGATGCACTCATAAAAATAATTGAGAAACTCAACATTCTCCAGCAAGGGCACCTCAGGCAACTGGCAATTAGCCAACCTTCCACCTCCCAAAGAATGCGGTATAGACTGAGGATAGTGGACATCTTTGTCCCATCTTGGCTAGAAAGGAGACTGGAGCCCCCGCAGGCCAGACCACTAAATGTCAAGGTGAATCCACCTAACACACGAATATAAACCAAAATGCCAAGTAAAGGCCAAATTGAAGTCTAGTCTAATCTTAATTGGTATGATATTGTCACTAATTATACATCAAGTCAGTCTACTAAGTAAGGAATTGATAAAACTGTTTGCACCAGGAAATTTGTCAACGAGCGTGAATAATTAGTGTGAATGAGACACAAATTTTTGGTGCCAGCTTTTAAAAAGGAAAACGAAATATTGAAGGACATATTTTTGTGAGTCACCGTGTGTAAATTTAAATAGAAACCGTTTCTTTCCTGCAATTAGACCAACAAGAACTCGTATTCATGATCCACAAACTTTTTGAACCATAGAATTAATGAGTTACACATGCTTGAATTTGAGCAAAGGCTTAACTTTTAGTTTTCTCTTTCATGTATATATACGCACACGCATACATGTTCTCAACGTATACCCATAAGGTCCAAGTTGTAAATTGATAACAACCACTTAAAGAATTTTTAAATACGTCTTCAAACATGCTCTGTGCAAAGTAGAAAATGCCTCATTCTTGAACAGAACAGACTTTGCACCAGTAACCGACTCCTCGGCTTGTGAACACCCGGATGTTGGTCATTTTCTGTACCTGTGTATCGAAGAGAGGATATGTTGGATATATATTAATATAAAATATGATAGGTGACTTGCACACAGATCTTTGTTTCATTCCATCAAAGGAAATCGTCAGGCTAAATGCAAGTTACCAATCTTTTTATAGGCAAATGCTTATCTATATACGCCTACTGTTGTATAAATTTATTAAGGAGTTTTTGTTTTTTACCTTGGTAAATAGTGATCCATTAGTTAAAACAAAAAAAAAAAGATGAAATATTTGTATCAAAAACAATTTCTGGATGGTGTAGATTGTAATATCAACCCATTCCTTAATCTGTACTACTATCACAGACGTTTGTCTGATAAGTCCCGGGGGGGGGGGGGGGCTCATAAGATGTACGAACATGAAATTTTATAATATTTAAAAATATACATATTTTTAGGGGAAAAAAATCCAGCATAGTTTCAAAACGAAAAGAATGAAAACAAATTTTAAGTAAATACATAACTGAGCAATGCTGGGTCGGTACAGTGCGTGTGTGTGTGTGTGTGTGTGTGTGTGTGTGTCACACAGTCACTTTTGAATAACACCGAACGTAGTGCCATTATTAATTGTTGAGGGTTTAGTTTTTGGGGATTCTTTTTTTTTTTTTCTGTAGTTTAAACATAAACCATTAAAAAAGAACTTTCAAAATGAAGACCATAATACACTTCTAAAGTATATTTCTCCTACGCGCTAATTGTATGCTTAACAAACATAAATTAGATAAAACGGATAAATAAATGTTTATTAAACATACAATTAGAGATTAGGAGAAATATACTTTAGAAGTGTATTTTAGTCTTCTTTTTAGTTTACAGACTCGAGATTTGACATCAGGGGCATTGAGATTTGGGAAAATCTTTTTAAGCGGTTTTCGGCTAGAAATTTGGCTGTTAAAGGGTCAAAGTTCAATGATTTGACCTTTGAAAACTCTACCAAACTCCTCTGCCAATTTTGGGTCTGAACACTTGAAATTTTAGATGTAGGTTACTTGGACATGGATGAAACTTTTTAATTTGATTTGAGCCCCCCAAAAAATGTTAATGGGTCAAAATTGAGGTCAAAGTTTTAAAAAATTTGACCTCTGCAATCTCTACCAAAATACTCAGCCAATTTTTGGTCTAAACATTTGAAATTTTACATAAAGTGTATTCAGACATAGGGCAGCTTTTTAATCATTTTTTGGCTGAAAATTTTGCTGTCAAGAGGTCAAAGTTCAAAAGATTTGACCTAAATATTTGAAATTTTACATAAAGGGTATTCAGACGTGCGGCAAGCTTTGTAATCAGTTTTTGGGTGTCAATTTGGCTGCCAAGAGGTCAAATTTGAAAGAGTTTACATTTGCAGACTCTACCAAACTCCTGAAATTGCTTCATTTATAAGAAAATGCTGAATATTAGTAAATGTAAATCTAGATTTAAAGAATGTAAACATATCATCATTAGCAGATGATAATTGATAGTTTTTACATTTGTGCAAAATGAATGGCCGATCCCTAAACCTCCCCCATCTCTTCACTCTAAAATTCACAAAACTTGAGACAACTAACCAATTTTAATGAAATTTTTAACATTTATTAATATAATGAACTCATTTTTTTTTTTTTAAATCTTAGTGAAAATGTATTATTTTGTATAAGCAAAAACGTCTTTACTAAAGTTATAGTTTTAAGTACTAAAAAAAAAATATGCATGAATTTTTTGTTCATGAAAATAATGCATCGTAGATGTTAACAATTAAAATTTTTTTTTATTTCAGGAACGTTGCAAAAACACGCTCTTAAAATCTGTGTTAATGAAATTCATATTTGAGGAAAAATCAATTTTCAAACTATCGATATTATCATGGAATTAATCATTGCTTATTCAATATTTTCATCAAAAACCATTTCATGTGATTTTAGTGATAATAATTCTTGCAAAAATTTAAAAATTTTCCCTGTCGGCACGAACATGTAAACATAAGCATTAGAAAATTTTTATAATCTTAAAAATAAGTGTAAAAAGTTGAGACCCAGGATCAGTAAGAAATGTAATTACAAAAAAGTAATTAAAACCAAAAAACAGGATTTGCATTTGACCTGCTGTATTCTATTTAATTATTAAGTAAATAATCGTTTTAGCTTATGTTTTTAATGCATAAATTGTAAGTGTATCCAGTTACTTTAATTGACTTTTTATTCGCATTTAAAATGCACTTTTACTTTTATTTAAAAAGGATTAATTTAATTTATCGTTGATAAATTAATTTAATTATCGTCATAACCAATTTTAAAAGGTCATCTTCCACACTGGTGGACCGTGAATACTAGATCTTTGATTCAATTGATTATAAGATCATGTTAAGATGCTGTTTTCCTCGGTTAACAATGATGGCTGAAAAAAAAGAACACAAAATTGAATTATTTTTATTTCCTATATAAAAATCAGAAACGGCTGAAAATCATAATTGATTTTAACAAGTAACAACAATTTGATTTTCGTGATGACCTTTCGGAAGACCTAAGAAACATTTTTATGACAATTTTATTTTAAAGAGTTAGGCAAGTCATTATCGTGCAATTGAATAAACCTATATACAAGGTTAAAAGTATTCAGGGGATAAAACCCATGAATTAAAACAAGGTTATTAAGAGTGCTCAATAAAAAAAAGCAAAATATAATATTTTTATTTATATAGACAAATATTACATAGTTTCTACACTGAACATGCTAATGCTTCGGAACGATTGGTTTATTAAAAAAAACAAAGGCTTTTCGTTAGGCAACAGAAATAAAGTTTATCTGCTATTCATAGCTGATTTTTAATTCATTTAAGGTCTTTATTCCTTTTTACCCAGCTCCATTTTTGTCATTTTTCCCATGTTTTCTTTGGCCTTCCCTTATCAACTGGACCTACCATCTCAACTGTTCTGCATCTGTCTACTAACCCAGGAACTCTCGTCCACTTTCAAAATCTACATTTTGCACTCTTCTCTCTATACTGCACAGATTTGATCTTCAGTTTGAGATGATGATTCTCGAATTCAGAACTATACACATTAAGAAGGTCAGAGGTTATATTAGCTAAAATGTTGTGAGCATAACACTCAAGATGAGAACAGTAGTCCAAATAATACAAATTATCAAATCTCATCTAAAAAAAATCAAAGAAACATCCGTTTTCTTGTTTGTTTTTTTTTTATTTTTGCTTTTTTATTTTATAATTATCAGAAGCGCAGTTTTATTTTTTTTTCCAAATCAAGATGGTATCTTTATTCTCTCTAGATTTCATTTTTTTAACCCCAAACGAAATCTATTGCTATTAACCGGGGTTTTGGAGGAATTGAATAGCAAGGTAGCAAGATATCTCTTCATATTACATTTAAACTTCTTTATGTCAATACAGTCAGGGAAGCAGGAAACGTGGAGGAAATTCCAATGTCTAGCAATATGAGAGAAGAAACTATTAAAGCGGAAGATTTTTCAACCTCTAGGGACCCCAACAGTGAAAAGGTGGGATTTTGCTGCGTGTTGGGTTAGTCGGGAGTATATACTTGTAAAACAGGTACAGGATATGAAATTGTGGCGATAAGACAGAGGTTGACCGATAGTGTGGGACTTATTAGATTGGAGATTCTGTTTTTGGACCCTGTCTAAGAGTGAGAGGCTAGTGGTAGAAGCACCAGCCTAGATGTGGCAACAATACTCCATGCATGGTATGCAAATGGTGACTTTATAGACGTATAAGATGGTCTCGGGTGTGAGTAATTTTTTAGCACGGTAGGGACAGCCCACTTCTCTACCTTGTTCTGGATGTACTTCAAAAATATCAAAAGTGCAATTTTTCTTTTTCCTTTCTCAAATCTAGACTGTGCCTTTATTCTTTCTCCGGATGTACTTTAAAAAGTATCTATTAGCCACTTAATGTCTACAGCAACCTACAATGTACCAACATTGATTCAGTCACAGGCCATCTAAGTTATTCAAATTTTAATTAAACAAATTAATACTGCCAATCAACCTTTCACACCATGCGGTTGTAACTTGAAAACCTAACAGGTCAACAGGTTCTCTAATGCATTTGATAAATTTGTTTTTCTTTTTCACCTGAAAATTAATTAATCTGACAGGATTAACTTTGCGGATATATAATTACAATTAATAGCTGATGTCAGTTGTTTTTGTAGACTTTGTGGCTTTTATCATCTCCTATTTGAATAACACATAATATAATATACAAACTGTAAATCACATTGACACACCAGTTCTCATTAGCTCACTGGAATAAAGCAACATTGAGCTTGGTTAGTACCAGATAGGTGACCATTTGGGAATATCATACACTGTATGTAAGAAGACGTAAACACTTCCCTACAAAAACCTAACGTTGTTATCTCCCCTGATGGGGATATACATGCAACAGGGGGACCGCCTGGGACTTTAATGTTCCCTTGACATTTCTTTGGAAGTTGGTTTAACTTGCATGGGATAAATGTCGCTGGCATTGACACTATTTGATAAGAGTGTTTGCATGGGATATTGTATTTTTCAGCAACATTAATCCACTGTAATTTTGGTTAGCATCATTTATGATTGGTGCTTGCATTGCTTTTTAGTGTTAGTTTGCTATATTTTACATATTTGTAAATTTGGTTATAGCTAGAAATTGTGATGTCTCCAGAATATGGAAAGGCAGTTTGGGAAAATTTTATACTTCATGGTATTTTCAAAGGAAAAAAAAACATTTCTTAATTCAAAATATATTAAATTAAAAAGATGAGGGATAAAAGTTACATAGAACTTTATTGTATTCTCCGGTCAATAAGGATGAAAATGAGAAAAAAAAAATAGGTAAAAAAGAAAAAACTCTAGGCCATGACATTACTAAGCTAAATGCTTCTCCTCAAAAGAGAAAAGCCGGCATTATACAAATGTAAGGATATACACAATAAAAACCAACTCTAAAATCTTTAGATTAGAAATGGAAAAACAAAAGTTTTTTTTACTCCTTATGTTTTTTTGTATCCCTTACTTACTCCTTCCCTACCACTATTTCTCAATGCTTTACCATTTTCTTTAATACTCCTCAGTATTTTATTACTTACTGATTTTTTTTTCTACTCGTTTATCTTTCTGTTGAACTCACAGTAATCGAACAGATCTTTTATTTTATCCACAGGAGGAATATGCTCTCTTTGCAGATTCAACAATTGACAAGATACACCTGAAGAAGGTCCGAGGATACATCCTCCAAAATGTGAAAATAATATTCGAGAACAGTAGTTCAAAGAATCAAAAATACAAATCAATCCTCATCGCAAAAATTTAAAAAACATAGTCCCAACACTAAAGTTTGTAACAGATTTTATGTCATAACTCATGTCATAGATTTTGAATACACCGACTAGGAGATTTTGCATCGTATACACCGACTAGGAGATTTTGCATCGTATACACCGACTAGGAGATTTTGCATCGTATACACCGACTAGGAGATTTTTCAATAATATTATGGAGTCTGCATATGTTGTTGATATCCATAAACATCAATTAGTTTATATTATAAAAAAAACATATCCTTTGCCAAATATCAGACCATATATTTTAAAACTACCATACATTCATATTCAGGATCGTGTTGAACAGTATTATTCTAAGATCATGAATTTTAGGTGGAATACCATCTGCTTGTTTAAGCTTTCAGAGCACGCCACAGTTGATAGTTAAATGCAGCTATGAAATCAATGGAACAAATAATTATTTTTTGTTGGAATGATGCTATCAATAACAAGACCAATGATGCTATCAATAACAAGACCAATGATGCTCAAAGATTGTCTTAGAGTGAAGATTTGATTGGGACAGCCAGGATGAACATTGTATTGGTTTGGCTTTATTCTTGAGTTGCATTCTGATTGGAATTGTCTCAAAACAATTGAAGCGAATATCTTAGCAGATTAGGCTGCTACATCTCTCCAGCAAATGTGACGTTCATTGAGATTGATGATTAACAGGCTATTTTGGTTCAAGTTTGGTTACCACTTCAGCATGTTTTTGTGCTTAATGGATGAGGCTTTAAAATTTACAACAATCACCAACAGCGGAGGCATGTTCTATGGCTTCTTACATTATCCTCCAGAATGCATTTCGATAATCACAAGCAAACTAGGTAGCTTCATAACATTGTCTGAAATCATGCATTTGTTGTATTGGGCTTCTTTTTTTTTTTTTTTCCCCCCACCCCCAGTAATTTCAGTGGTTTGGCCAAAGTTTCAGTCTTTGTTAACTTCCACATGTTTTTGTTTTGTTTTTTTTTAGGGAAGGGGGTACTTCTTGTTTTTGCTGACTATTCTGTTTCATGATGAATGCCCTGGAAAAGTCACTTTTGATTAATGTTTACCAGTTTTAAAATATTATTCTGTAAAACAATCAAGTTCATTTGCTTATTTTAAAACTGGTAAACATTAACCAGAAGCATTCATCATGAAGCAGAAACTGAAAGTCAAAATCATGCAGAATTTTGGATAACCGATTTTCCTTGTTTTATTATCTCATTTTCCTTGTTTTTGCCTAATGATTATGGTTTCTTTTTTTTTTTTTTTTTTTTTTTTTTTTGTGATTCTGTGTCTCTCTAACATCACAGATTGGAGGTTCTATTTGACCCATTGCCAAAGGGAGCAGCTTCAGATTAACGTACTTCAAGACCATCAAACCAATCATATAGTTTTATGCAGAATGCATTATCAGTTTGTTTCTTTTAATTTTGAAATGTTATACCTTAGAAGCTTAGCACATGACAACTTTGTGGTAAAGATGTTGTTTTGCTCATCCCAATACATGATTGAAACCGAATTCATTAACAGTTTCTGCACAATGAAAACCCTTGGCAATCAACATCATTAAAAAGAAACTGGATTCATTTGGTTTGGTTTCCAAACCGTAAAATCGATTATGTTGATTTAGACATTTTCAAGTTTTGTTTAGTTCGATGAAGTTAGGAGTATTGGGGGGGGGGCCGTTA
Organism: Euprymna scolopes; assembly: GCF_053919585.1. Classification (NCBI taxonomy): domain Eukaryota; kingdom Metazoa; phylum Mollusca; class Cephalopoda; order Sepiida; family Sepiolidae; genus Euprymna; species Euprymna scolopes. Next base: position 13,037,891 of record NC_136490.1, read on the forward strand.
TATAAGTTGATTGTTAGCCCCAAGTTCTGCTTTTCCCCACCCTACCACCTGACAAAGGAGGGATTGGACCAAGTAATTCACTCCCGTTCATCTCTTTTTTTCAATAGCCACGCCTTGGATTTTTTTTTAATGTTGCACAAACATTAGTTATGGTGAAAGTAAATTTTTCACTTGTGGAGGGGGGGGGGCTTGCATGCTTGGCTTTTCCTTTTTTTTTTTTTTTTTTTTTTAATTCTGGTTTCTGCTGACTATTCTGTTTTATGATGAATGCCCTGGAAAAATCACTTCTGATTAATGTTTACCAGTTTTAAAATGTTATTCTAGATAACAGGCAAGTTGATTTGCTTATTTTAAAATTGGTAAATATTAATCAGAATTCAATTCAATTTATTTGGCATAGGTTAAATGTTTCATTGCCGTTAAAAGTGTGGGGAGGAAAAGAAAAAAAAAAGAGGAAAGCGAACAAGGAGGGAGGGAGGGGTGTTACAAATTTAGACAGTCGGAAATACAGTTGACCAGTACCTGTCCAACTTCATCCTGAACTGATCCATTGTTGGTGTGGTGACAACCTTAAGCGGTAGTCTATTCCAGGGGCCAATAAGGGCTTTTCCAGGGCATTAATCATGAAGCAGCAGAATGATCAGCAGAAATTGAAAGTCAAAAGAACATGCAGAATTTGGAGATATTTGATTTGGTTTATTAGGTTGGTGCAAAAATAATGTTGTTTTTTGATGTGTGTATATATATATATATATATATATATAATATTAGTGTTGGGACCCTTAATCACGAATCGGAATCGAAAAAATTGTTGCCTATTACCCAATGCCAAATCGATTCTTTTAATTGTCTTTTTATTTGATTTTGTTTAAAGCAAAATCTTCCATTGGGGGTAATAAACGATAGAATAATAAATATTTATTGATTTTAGAATACCAGTAATGCTAAAATCTATAGATTTTAGAATACCAGTAATGCTAAAATCTATAGATTTTAGAATACCAGTAATGCTAAAATCTATAGATCGTCCTTCACAAGTGGGTAATTCCATCTCAAATCATCCAGAAAAAACATCTTTGACACCCTTACCTTTCAGATTTTTTCCAAACTTTCACCGTATGTTGGTATCATAAAAACTAAGGAATCCTGAAAATTTGAGTTTTTAACTCTAAGCGGTTCCGGAAATATTGCAACTTTGGTATTTTAGATGTATCGCGTCGAGGCGCAAATTTGCGAAATTATGAAATTACGTTTTTGGGCATAAATCAATTTCTAGACTAGGTAGAACCTTCCAAATTTGCATGGACAAGGTTTTCCACACATGGAATCCAAAAATCACGTTTAAAACCTCTGAAAATGAACTGTTTCTGAGTTATTGAACTTTTAAGCCGAGATTTGGGTATTGGTCTAAGGTGACCCAAAAAAACATGTGGCACTATTGAAAATTGAATGTTTTTTTGTTCTTAGACATTCTTGATAGTCTGAAGTTAAATTCCTCCAAAAAAGGTGTTTGGTTCTTTCCTCGTTAGCTCACAATCGAACCTCAAAAATGGGCAGTTTTACAGGCCTCACTGCCAGACAGAGCAGTGTACAAGGAGTCACTTGACTTCACCATAAACAGGAAATCCTGAATTTTATTTTGACTTCCTGTTCATTTAAGTGGTATTGCTGCTTTCTGGTGTTTCTTTAAGTTGGCTGAAACTATTTTTTTTTTATGCAAGGATGCAAGTTGCAGGTAAAGCCAAGTAACCAAATAGCTCACAATCGAACCTAAAAAATTGGCCAATCACAGTGGACAATCCCAAATAATAAACTGCATGTATACAATGTGTTTGTAGCATTTATGAACTCCTTAAAATTCTTACGGCCCCGCTGTGATTAACCCATTTTTTTAGGTTTAATCACTCTTGAGATGGTGCAATATTTAGAAGCCAAACACTACACAGTTATGCCAGGGTTCATGCTTTGCTGACAATGTGACAAATCCTACCAATATCTCATCAATGAAAGTTCCTCTGACACAAGCTCCTCAGGTGATGTTGTAGTTCAGTTTCAAAATGATTTTAATGAAGACACTCCAGCTGATGAACCATTTGAAATGTACAAAACATCAAGAAAACAGCTCAACACTGGTCTAGAAATCGTTGGTGTCACTTCAGTGAACCTTCATAATGTGGCCCAACATAGTCATGTGAGCAGTGCCAAACAGAAACTCAAGAAAGTGATGAACACATACAAATCCGCCCTGGCAGAAGCCTATAATGTTGAAGGGGATATGCTCGATAATCTGATTCTGATTTTGAGAAAAATGATGTCCAGTGGAAGGCTGCAGAGTTGGATCGACTGCATGATTTGATGCAAGGAAAACTGAAAACGGCTATGTACCCTCAGAAGATCCAAATATTGACTCTGGTACCGGACAAGTGGTCACGTGAATTTACTGCTCAACAATTTGGAGTGAGTGAGTACCTGATTCAGATGGCCCCGGATCTGCAAAAGGTTGGTGGCATTATAGCAACACCAGATCCAAAGAAAGAAAAATCCTTTCTTCAGGAAACTCTTGACCTGGTACTGAGTTTTTATGAAGATGACAAATACAGTCGCCAGATCAGAAGGGTTATGTAAGTGTCAGACAGAATGTGCACAAACAAAAGCGTCTGGTTTTTTTGTAACCTGTCAGAAATGTTTGCTACATTCAAAGAAAAATATCCAAATGTGAAAATTGGCTTCTCCAAGTTCTGCTCTCTTAGGCCAAAGTAGTGTGTCCTTGCTGGTTCATCAGGGACCCATTCAGTTTGTGTGTGCAGCACCCATCAAAATGCAGTGTTGCTTGTTGATGCAATTGACTGGAAATGCACGTACAAAGACTTGATTGAGAAATTAGTTTGTGACACAGATAACAGGGTCTGTATGATGCATCGTTGCGAATCATGTCCTGCGAGTGCAGCTCTGGAACAGTTCCTGGACGATGAACTGTCACACCTGGATATGGAATCCGAATTCCACTACTGCCAATGGCAGACACCTGATCGAGCTGCCCTGTTGACACTTACAACTACATATGGGGATTACAAGAAGCTTCTTGTGGAGAAGATTAATGAAATGACTCGGCACTCATACTTCACCAAAGCCCAAGCATGTTATGTGAAGGCAAAAAGAGAAAATTTGGGAACAAATGAGGTCATGGTATTGGGGGATTTCGCTGAAAACTATCAGTTTCTCATGCAGGAGGAGATACAAAGTTTTCATTGGAGCAAAGAGTACCGCACACTTCACTCCCTTGTAATATACTACAAAGATGAAGTGGGAGTTCTACAGCATTACTCGCTATGTTTTATCTCTGACGACAATACACACGACACTTGCTTTGTTCACAAATTACAGAGCATGGTGACAAATTTCATTAAACAACTTTTTTTTTTTTTTTTTTTTTTTTTTTTTTTTACACAGTAATCACCACTTATCAAGGCCCGGAAGCCACTCAGGGATAAGGGTTATTGCAAGTACATTACGTTAGTGTGGAGATTTGATGAAGTGTTTACTTAAGGGGGTGGTTCATTAGGAATTTGTTAACGTTGGACTTGAAGACATCCAAGTTGTAGTCAGGTGGGAAGCAGGCAGACGGAACAGAGTTCCACAGGCGTGCAGTTCTAAGAAAGAAGCTTTGTTCATGGAATCCACGTTTTGATTTAGGCACAGATAAAGAGTGGGGGAAATTTTTCACAGTGGATTCAGCTAGACGGGTGTTTTTCGTGAAAGATTGGCGAGGGGGGACCAGAGATTGGAGTTCAGACGAGCACCTGCCATGGAAATAACGATAAAACAAGGATAGGCTCACAACGTCTCTTCTGTGGGAGAGAGGTTGCAGGGTAGAGAAAAGGGCATCCCCCACTAAGCCACAAAGTTTATTTTGTACTCTTTCAAGGCAGGATAGGCTGTTTTTAGCAGCTCCTGCCCAGATATGGCAACCGTATTCCATCCTTGGACATACTTGGCTTTTATATAGATAGAGAATTGCATCAGTAGTGAGATATCTTCTGGAGCGGTAGAAGGATCCCACAATCTTTCCAGCGACCTTGGCAACAGACTTGATGTACGTGTTCCATTTCAGATCAGGAGTAAAGGTCAAACCCAGAAGCTTGTCAAAACACTGGGCCTCACCCAGACGAGAGCCATCCATCCCCATCTCACTGGTATCAACAAAATCTATGTTTCAGATGGTTGTAGTGGCCAATATAAGAACTTTAAAAACTTTCTTAATCTGTGCTTCCACAAAATGATTACAGTATCGACGCTGAGTGGATATTTTTTGCAACCAGTCATGGGAAATCCCCTTGTGATGGGATTGGTGGTGCCGTTAAATGGCATGCAGCGAAGCTTGCAGAGACCATTGAACAACCAGATTCTAACTTACAAAGCAGTGCTGGAAGTGTGCCAAGCTGAAATGAAGTCCATTGTGTTCTTTGGAATCGACAAGGAAGACATGGTTGAAGTGAAGGACAGAATGGAGAAGCGGTTTATTGATGGGAAAACAGTACCTCGGACGAGAAGTAGTCATCATTTTGTTCCACAATTAGAATGCAAGATCGGACACAAACTCTGTAGTGTGGACAATTCATTTGTTGATATTCACGCCTTTAAAATCCCCACCCATGTTGACATTGGGGATGTTGCTCCTTCGACGTACATAACGTGTGTGTGCAACTCGTTCTGGTGAGTCGGATTGGTGCAGAAAGTAAACATCAATGAAGGTGATGTTGATGTCCAGTTCATGCACCCCCATTTGTCCATGTAAAATTTTCAACTGGCCTCGCAGTGCTGACCTGTGTCCTGTTCCTTTCAAAAACATCATTTGTAGCATCCACGTACCTAAAACAAACTCAAGTGGAAGGAGCTTTACTATTTCTGACGAGGATTACGATAAAACCGTAACAGCATATGTTGCTTTACACTCATAAGATGTTGTGTTGTGTTGTGTTGATAGTTTTTGACTTTAATGTACTATCGTGCCACAAAATCCAAATATCCATGTACCCACCCAGCATAGGTACCGTTTCTTAGCATCCGTACCCATCGCATTGATTACCAGAAAAATGGGCTTTTGTTCTTTCTTCATTAGTTCACAATTAAACCTAAAAAATGGGTTAATCACAGGTAGCCGTGAGAATTTTTAGGGGTTCATAAATGCTACAAACACATTGTATCCTCATCACATGCAGTTTATTATTTGGGATTGTCCACTGTGATTGGCCAATTTTTTAGGTTCGATTGTGAGCTATTTGGTTACTTGGCTTTACCTGCTACTTTCATTCTTGCATCAAACAAAAAAGCAAACAAAATAGTTTCAGCAAACTTAAAGAAACACCAGAAAGCAACAATACACCTTCTTAAATGAACAGGAAGTCAAAATAAAATTCAGGATTTCCTGTTTATGGTGAAGTCAAGTGACTCCTTGTACACTGCTCTGTCTGGAAGTGAGTCACGTAAAACTGCCCATTTTTGAGGTTCAATTGTGAGCTAACGAGGAAAGAACCAAACACCTTTTTTGGAGGAATTTAACTTCAGACTATCAAGAATGTCTAAGAACAAAAAAATTCAATTTTCAATAGTGGCACATGTTTTTTTGGGTCGCCTTAGACCAATACCTAAATCTCGGCTTAAAAGTTCAATAACTCGGAAACAGTTCATTTTCAGAGGTTTTAAACGTGATTTTTGGATTCCTCATGTGGAAAACCTTATCCATGCAAATTTTCAAGGTTCTACCTAGTCTAGAAATTGATTTATGCCCAAAAACGTAATTTCATAATTTTGCAAATTTGCACCTCAATGCAATATACGTAAAATACCAAAATTGCGATATTTCTGGAACCGCTTAGAGTTAAAAGCTCAAATTTTCAGGATTCCCTAGTTTTTATGATACTAACATATGGTGAAAGTTTAGAAAAAATCTGAGAGGTAAGGGTGTCATGGTCTGGATGATTTGAGATGGAATTACCCAAGTGTAATTTTACAAAAATGTCCGCATATTTAATATGTGCTTTTTACAGAAATAGGGGGGAAAAACAACTTTATAATTCTTTATTCGAGATTTATAAAAAATCGGAATCTGGTAAGGAATCGGTAATTGTATCGGAATCGGGAGGAAAAATATTGGAATCGTCCCATCTATATATATATCTGATAAAAAACGACATTATTTTTGCATCAACTTAATATTATTTCATTTTGCCTTGTGATTGTTTTCTGAATATTTCAAACATTGTTCTTATATTTGATGTCATATTAATGTTCCTTTTCAATCATCTCTTTACCTTTTGACCTTTATGACAAACCCCCCCTTTTTTTTTTTTTTTCAGGTTGTTCTCGCCCTTTATGAGAAAGATATTCCATTTAAGAAATGTTTGGTGAGTTTATTCTCTGGACAGCAGAATGAACCCTGGTATTTGGAAATCAATCCTAAAGGCAAGGTGCCCGCCTTGAAAGATGGTGAAAAAGTTCTTGTTGAATCGGACAATATCATCGACTATTTAGAATCTACAGTTCAATCGGGTAAGTTGTTATCTAGAAAAGGCACTATGAAGAATTAATCTGTCAATATTATTGTGAGGATCCTAGTTGAGACGCTTGTTAAAAATTTCCAAATTATCCAGGAGAGGAGGGGGTGTCATGGGAGGATATTTCCCTCATAAAAGTATGAAGATATCACAATTTCTTATAATAATATTAAAAATGTATAATTATTACTATGAAAAACATTACATTAAAATTAGAATATAAAAATGTTCTTTTTCGAGAGTTTCTGGAATGTTCTAAGTTGTGGTGTTCCATTTTGGAGCATTTCCGGAATTTTCCATTCATCAAAACTATAAAAGAACACTGATAGTATCAACTCTTCAGTTAGTCAGTAAAAAAGTCAGATTGAGTTGTTACGTTGCTCCAGGTTGTCAGATGGTGACTGAATTAACTCCAGCCAATATTTCCTGGGATTCAAATCCGATCAAAAAGAATCTTATATAAAAAAAAAAAAAATCAATTACAAACCCCCTCAAAGAAAAACTGGACATTTTGTAATTATAAAGATTTTCTGACCTTCTCTCTAAAAATATAATTAATTCTCAATAATTCGGTTTTTCTTCTAAACACAAAAAAAGACTGAATTAAGATCTTGTTTATCTCCCTTAGCTCATTTGTAAATATTTTGTGTTTCTTTGCTTTTATGTACAATACTTTTATTTTACTTTAATTTCTGAGCTTTAGGGGTTTTTTTGGGTTTTTTTTTTTTAAATATATGTTGCATGTTTAATACCTCTAAACTCGAATGCATAACAAGGAGATATAGGCGACTGGGGATTGCCTGTGAATTTAATATCCCCTTGACACTTCCTCCTTCAGAGGAAGCTGGTTTAACCCACCTAGGGTGAATGCTGTACAACAAACAACAATAGGGGAGAAGGAGTATTGTGGTTATCAGAAATATGTACATCCTTGCTACACCATGGTTCTTGCAAAGGCCAAAAGAGTAGTGAACTTTCATAGATACTTGTTATATTTAAGTTGTAACAAAAGCAAAATTCATTGTCCGAGAAAATTGAAAAACCCAGGAAACTTCAATTCCCACATATAATTATTTTTGCTGGAATTTTTTCATTTTAATTATTTGTAATTATTATTAATTGTAATGTTCTACAAATATTTAATTTATAAATATTCACATTCATATTTCATAACTGTAATATAGTTATGTAAAGATGAGGAATTTGAGAAGGGGAGGATAATTGTGGTTATAAGTAAACATTGGAAGGAAGGTAATATTTGATATGGATAACAGTATTTGCTATTGAAACAATTTTTCTAAATGTTATTTTTAAGATCATTTCTTTTTGTGCAAAAAATACAGCTTTTGATTTGAATAATCTATATACCCATAAAGTTGAGGTTTTTTGGGTTTTTTTTCTCTCTCTGACATTTATATTAAACCACAACTTTTTCTATTTAAAAATTATTAAAACAAACATTTTAATATACACAGTCATGGATATGCAAGCGACTACATGAAGGTTAACTAATTTGTATATAACTTATAACTTTGAAAAACAAGTGTTAATTAATTATTCATTTCTTATAGTTTCTTATTAGATGAATAGTTTTATTTCACTAAATTCTGTTTAATGCATAATTTTTGCATTCTGCATAATTGTGTAGAATTTAAGATGAAAATGTTTCAGGCCATGGAAATATATATATATATATATATATATATATATATATATAAAGTGACCTTGTCGGTGTGCGTGCGAAAAGTCTCTACCAAACTCCTCTCTGAATATTTGGTCTACAAAGTTGAAATTTGATATATAGTGTATTTGGACCTATAGCATGCTTTCGATTTGGTTTTTAAGGAGGCAAAAGGAAAAAAATAAATAAATTAGCCTTTTTTTTTTTTTTTTCAGTACATACATTAAGTTATAGATTAAAGCATTATTTTTTACAGTTTTTGTATGTGTGTGTGTGTGATATATATATATATATATATATAGCTCCTGCCCAGATATGGCAACAGTATTCCATCCTTGGACGTACTTGGCTTTTATATATATATAGATATATATATATATATATATATATATATATATATATATATAAAAGCCAAGTACGTCCAAGGATGGAATACTGTTGCCATATCTGGGCAGGAGCTGCTAAAAACAGCCTATCCTGCCTTGACAGAGTACAAAATGGACTTCGTGGCTTAGTGGGGAATGCCCTTTTCTCTACCCTACAACCTCTCTCCCGCAGAAGAGACGTTGCGAGCCTATCCTTGTTTTATCATTATTTCCATGGCAGGTGCTCGTCTGAATTTCAATCTCTGGTCCCCCCCTCGCCAATCTTTCATGAAAAACACCCGTCTAGCTGAATCCACTGTGAAAAATTTCCCCCACTCTATATCTGTGCCTAAATCAAAACGCGGATTCCATGAACAAAGCTTCTTTCTTAGAACTGCACGTCTGTGGAACTCTGTTCCGTCTGCCTGCTTCCCACCTGACTACAACTTGGATGTCTTCAAGTCCAACGTTAACAAATTCCTGATGAACCGCCCCCTTAAGTAAACACTTCATCAAATCTCCACACTAATGTAATGTACTTGCAATAACCCTTATCCCTGAGTGGCTTCCGGGCCTTGATAAGTGGTGATCACTGTGTAAAAAAAAAAAAAAAATATATATATTTAAACTATATGCTTATGGATAAGGTTGGAGATCTATGTTTTGTTTTCGATTCTAGCTGATGGCACAGAAGGCATTTTTTTTTACTTTTGAAATCAGTACTATATATTAGGTACAATATAATAATCAATAGAGAATTGGCTCTATAAATATGAAATCTACATGAATTAAAACATGATATTTAAGTGTATTTTAATATGATTAAATATATTTTGTATTTAAAGTAATTTAAGTCTAAGACAGGGGTACGTGTGTTTCTGTAATAACTGACCTACTTTCTCTTGCTGTGATAATTGGTGGTAACTTTTTTTCCTTTTTGCTAGTGTAGACCAGTGCATGATAACTGCTAGAATATAAATAAAGTAACTGCTGCTACAGTCAGTATGCATCCTTTCTCTTTAATTAAATAACCTAAGCACTTGTGCTTAACAATCAATAATGAAAAATAGTGTGTATTGTTTTATTAAGGTTGAGCTCAAAACAAAGAATTGTAGAGGACGTTTTGTTATGTATATTATAATAAAATGTCATGGGGAAAAAGATTTGCATATTTTTAATCTAGAAATGTAATTTTGGAAAGTATTTTTTATAGTTGAAAGCATAATGATTAATAGAAATTGACTAGACCACCTATTTACTTTGAAAAACTAAGTAAATTTCTACTGTTTTTATTTTATGGTATTTTGAGCCAGAAAATGAGGACTTATACTCCTACTTTTGAACTGAAATCACTAAGAAAGAAAACAGTTGGGAAGCTGCTTTCCACCTGACTACAACCTGGATGTCTTCAAGTCCAACGTAAGCAAATTCCTAATGAACCGCCACCTCAAGTAAACACTTCAATAAATCTCCACACTAACATACTGTACTTGCAATAACCCTTATTCCTGAGTGGCTTCCGGGCCTTGATAAGTGGTGACCACCATGTAAAATAAAAAAAAATAAAAAAAAGGCAATATACAAAAAGTGATGAATATGAGAAAATAAACATTTCTGGAAAGCGCAATTAGCAATCAGCTACTAAAAAGCATACAAAGCAGAATTCATAGAATTCTATATATAGCTTTCACTTACAGAGCTAACCTTTGCTTGAGAAAGGTATTTCGGTAAAAAAAAAATAGGGAAAATTCTAACTTTATTTTATATGTTAGATTATGCTGTGCAGGGGTGGGGGTCCATTCTATCTTTCACTCTGAATGTCTGACTGTTTCAAATCTCTCTCTTTCTCTTGCTACCAGACCAGGCTGTCTGAAGATACTGACTTCCTGATTTAAAATCCACCAAATATGGATGCTATTGTTTTATTTTTTTATTTTTGCAAAACTCAATCATGTTCTGCAAAGTCCAAACTAAAAACAAGTTTGTTTTTTAATTTCTTCTAAAAAAAAAAAAAACAAATACTATGAATAAATATTTGAAGAACTAAAAAAAAAATGGATTTAGCATTAAATAACCCAAAAAGTGTTGATATAATATAAAGCAAAGAAATAAGGATAAGCATTATTAAGTACATGCCGTAGTGATTGATCATAGTGGAAATTTGGTACCTGTGGAATTGAGGGATCTGCCAAGTTCTCCTTGATAGTCATTGTCTAGATTGTGTGTAGAAGTGAGAGGGAAGGGAATGTTTTTTTTTTTTTAAAGTATCAGTTTTTGTCCAAAATTCCTTCTATATTAAAAATAAAGATTAAAAAAAAAATCTGTATGACATATGTACCCATGAAAAAATGAAAATCTCATATTCTAAAAATCACCTAAATTGTATTTTTTATTTTTAAATAAGAAAATCAAATTTTATGAATAACTGGATAGGGAGTCTTGCTCGCTATTTTGAAAAAAATTTTGAGAAACAAGACAGATAATTCAACAATAATTTAAACTTGCAAGATTTATGTTGTAATGCCTACAATTTCGCATATATCACTTAAAACTGATTTTCTTTATAAAAATAAAACTACTTGATCAATTTACATGATTTTTGGAATATAGTGTCATTTTGTGACGGATACATACATCATACAGATTTTCTTTATCGTTGTTTCTTAATATAGTTGAGAATTCTGTACTAAACATTTCTATGATTACTGGTGAGGAAGTGGGTGATCATTCTACATGAAATGTATATTCATCTCTCATGTGATTTCTCAGCTGAAAGAAAAACCTTAAAAAAAAAATCTTTAACTATTTTCTTGTACATTATTTGGCCCAAAAGTTTGCAATTATTGATGTTTGCTAGTCACAAAGTGATTGTTCTACATTAGTGATCCCCCTTTCATAAATCTAATTTTTTTTTTTAATTTTTTGCACATTTTTTTTTTTTTTTTCCAAGTAATCACCTAAAACATGTAGAATTTTTATTTTTTGCGAAAAACTTTCGATTAAAGATTCAAAATAAAAAAAACTTTTAGAAATGTTTTCTTTCTAAATATTGACTCTTCTCTTTACCCATTACAGCTGTGACGCTTGTCCCTGATGAATCTTTTGAGGTTGGACAAGAAGTTCGACGAGTCCGAAAACTGCTGGACAGTATCAAGGCTGAAGTAATCACTTTTGGGATCATCATGCATCCAGACCTTTCAATCAGTGGATGTAAAATTCCATGTCGAATGCAAACGCAAATACGAGGTAAGCAATTAGCAAGATTTATCAATAATCTTGTGTGTGTGCATATGTGTGTGTGTCTATATATATATATATATAGAGAGAGAGAGAGAGAGAGCTCATTCCATGTCAAATTAAAACACTTTTTTTTTTCTTTTTTTTTAGATAAGTCAGGTAAAAGATCATGGTCATGGTCAACTTTTTTATTTGACCTCTAAAAAAAATACCCAAATAAAATTGTACATCTATCCAAGTATTTAGAATGATATATGAACGAACATTGTAGGTCAATAAATAACCGAGATATTGTCTTTCAAAGTTGGTCACTATTCACATTTTTTTACCTTTTTCATAAAAAGGTCTCAGGAACCCCTTGACCTTAAGAAGTTTAATAGATTCCATTCAATTCATTTCATGCAGATCTATAAGTCTAGCAAATTTGAAAAATATCCGTGTCAGACATGTTATCCCCCCCCCAAAAAAAAAATTGTTGATTTGACATGGAATGAGCCATATATATATATATATATATATATATATATATATATATATATATATATATATATATATTTCCCCAAAACCTCTGGCCTTGATGGAGGAAGGACTAAAACTTGCTATAATTTCAAATGATCTGAAATAACAGCAAAGGGAGACTCGATTCCAAATATTTCTCATATGTTATATCTCCCCTCTTTTGGAAATAGGGTATGATTATGAATATCTCCAGTATCAAATAATCCTTATACACTGTGAAATTTACTCTATGTATGAAAACTAAAGTCTGTGGTAACGTCACCAGCTTTGAATGCTACAGTTTTGCTTTCGGTGTCTATTCTAGCGAATGGCACTCAAATATATTTTTTTTCACTTTTGAAATCACGACTATAATAATATATACGAAATCTAGACAAATAAAAATATCATATTTAAGCGTATTTTAAAACCAGGCAAAGCTGCCACCCTCCCTAATATATATATATATATATATAATCAGATATATGTGGAGAAAAAAAAGTTTTCTTCAGACACCAACAATTACAGATCTACATTTTTTTTTTAATGAATATGAAAAACGTTTGGGGCTTTGGAAACGTCATCATTGAAGAGGATTATGGTTAGATTTTTGTAGTGTAACTGCACAACAAAATAAAAAAATTAAAATTAAAAAAAATAGAATGAACAAAAGAAACACAGAATGACTTACCTGAGGATTTGAAACTGACCGGAAGTCAACGCGAGAAGCAGGAGCATGCTCAGACAGTGCAATTTATAGCTATATTTATATTTATAGCTATATATATATATATATATATATATATATATATATATATATATATATATATATATATAGCTGAGTCAAGTGTATATTGAGTGGTCTTAGTAGTTGGGTAGTTTTTTTGCTTCATTTCTTTGTAGTCAGGTAGTGCTTTTATTTCTTCTACTCATTTCCATCTCTTGTTTTTACTTTTATATTTTTGGGACTTATTCAATCTCTAACAACTTTGCATTGGCATCTTCTGAGGGGCTAGGTAAACAGTCGGAAGATTTCAAAGCGAAGCCTGCCAAAAGATTGATTCCAAACTTAATGTCCCCCCCTACCTCATATTAAGAATGGCTTTCTAAACATTAAAACTATTGTTAACACAGGAAAAGGGGGATTTCACATTGACATTGTGTCGTGAAAGTCATTTTTGGTTTTAAAATTGTTTGATTTGAATTTCATGTTTTAATGAAAACTTTTCTTCTGACAACTGATTGGATAATTGCTTCAGCATCTTTCAACTATTTACGTAACCTGGCGATGTGAAGTTGTCAAAGGATTGGGTCATAAACAAAATAAGTACAATCTTTTCAAAGGGTATCTCTTCACCTTAAGATAAATATTGATGGAAATTCACAAGTAGGTGTGAAAATGTTCCGAGAGATTAAACTTTTCTCATTTCAGACACGTATTTATTGATAATGTAGAGTAACATGCACAACAGCACCCACACTATAAACAGAGTATATATATATATATATATATATATATATATATATATATATTAGCAAAAGTGCCTGTCGTTGACTGGGTTCAAAAACAGCCTACAGAAAATGGACTCTGATTTATGAAAGTATGATAAGTTATGAAAAGAAAGGGTTGTAAAAAGATAGCTTCGAATTTGGGGGTATCAAAACCAAAGCAAAATATGATGAAAGTAAAAATAAAATAGATAAACCCCATAATTTATTATACCATACCTGTTCACACTGAAACACTTATCACAATATTCTGTGGATCTATATTAAAAAACCTTGTTAAACTTTGTGACATATTTCCATTCTATGAACAAAACAAATGAACGAACACCCCATAATTTTATCATACCATATTTCTTCAAGCTGAAACATAATTATCAAAGTATACCTACGCAGATAGATATGAATAGTCTTTATTAAAGTTTGTGCCTATTTCCATTCTATGGAGGCCAGGCACGAACGCAGACCCCACAATTTTATTATACCATACCTATTTAAGTTAAAACATACTTATCAAAGTATTATTATGTACATCTATATCAAAAACACTTGTAAACGTTTTTTTTTTTTTAATTTTTTTTTTCCATACTTTGTGGACCAGGTGCGAACGCAGACCCCACAATTTTAATGAATCATCATTATGCCAGATCAAACATACCCATTCCTGTGTCTCGATACATCTTCTATGATTGTATGTGATCAGTTTTCTATAATAGTCAACCATATAGGAGCCTATTCATGACCAGACACACACACAGACGTTCAGCTTTATAATATATATATATATATCACATTCACACATGGCATAATTACATTGCCGAACCGGTTTTCACCAGATCACCAAAGCAACAATGAACCTGGCCAGTACCAGACGGGTGAAATGATAGGTGCTGTATGTATCACACCAGAAAATAGAAATTTTCAGGTTAGTATCTGGAGGCGTTTATAATCCATTTGGAGAGATACACCTTCAGACTTCACTAAGACACGTAGAAGGAGAAACTGATGTAAAACCTGGGAATATTGTCTGCTTCGTCTTTATTGAACAAACTAACATTAGTAGTTGTATCAAAAGGTGTGAATGGTTCTACACAAAACCTTCATCACCATAAATCATCTTTACGGATTTCCAAGCAACTTAGTTGTTGTGGTGGAATTAACAAGATTTATCTATTCAATGAGAGAAAGATATTATAGAGGAATAGTAATACATAGTGTAATTTAGGATCTGTATTTGTATTGTAATAATTTGATGGTTTTTACATACAGATGTGTGTATGCATATTTTTTACATACAGATATGTGTATTCATATTTTTTACATACAGATGTGTGTATGCATGTTTTTTACATACAGATGTGTGTATGCATATTTTTTACATACAGATGTGTGTATGCATATTTTTTACATACAGATGTGTGTATACATATTTTTTACATACAGATGTGTGTATGCATATTTTTTACATACAGATGTGTGTATGCATATTTTTTACATACAGATGTGTGTATACATATTTTTTACATACAGATGTGTGTATGCATATTTTTTACATACAGATGTGTGTATGCATATTTTTTACATACAGATGTGTGTATACATATTTTTTACATACAGATGTGTGTATACATATTTTTTACATACAGATGTGTGTATGCATATTTTTTACATACAGATGTGTGTATGCATATTTTTTACATACAGATGTGTGTATGCATATTTTTTACATACAGATGTGTGTATACATATTTTTTACATACAGATGTGTGTATGCATATTTTTTACATACAGATGTGTGTATACATATTTTTTACATACAGATGTGTGTATACATATTTTTTACATACAGATGTGTGTATGCATATTTTTTACATACAGATGTGTGTATGCATATTTTTTACATACAGATGTGTGTATACATATTTTTTACATACAGATGTGTGTATACATATTTTTTACATACAGATGTGTGTATTCATATTTTTTACATACAGATGTGTGTACGCATATGTTTTACATACAGATGTGTGTACGCATATGTTTTACATACAGATATGTGTACACATATTTTTTACATACAGATATGTGTACACATATTTTTTACATACAGATATGTGTATACATATTTTTTACATACAGATGTGTGTATGCATGTATTTACATACAGATGTGTGTATGCATATTTTTTACATACAAATATGTGAATCTGGAGTTAATTTTGATATCTTATAATTTTATAAATTAAAGAAATCTAATTTAGAGGAAGAACGGTTTTCTAAATGTATCATTTTATTTTTAATTTCTTTTTATGCCAGCATCACAAAAATAATTCACTTTGCTGATGTAATATATTACTGCATTCGTATTCAGTAATTTTTTTTTTAGTTTCATGAATAAAAATGACAAAAACAATTGATCGCAAATAAAAAAAAAAATAATTAAAATTTTTTTTTTTTTTAATGATATATATATATAATAAATCAACGTTTTCTTAAATGATGTTGACTGCTGCAGTTTTGTTTTGGCACATTTCAACATTTTAAATAAACTTCCCAGAAAATTTCAGCAAAACACAGAATTATTCTGCATAACTATTGTTTTGTTGATTTTGTTTGTAGTTCAAGAAAAAAGAAAATATCAGAAAGACCATTAATGAAATAAAAAAAAAATATACCCAAGAAGAAACGCTGGGTGCAAATAGTTTTTAATGAGAATAAATTTACAGAAATGTTTTTGAATTTTTGAGGCAACGATACTTTGGATTACTCGTATCGCTATTCTCATCGTGGTTATTATTTTCATGTTTCTTCGGCTGCAATTTTTGAACTTGGAAATCTTTGTCAAATTTAGGGAACCAATGCAGAACTTTGAACTAAACCATCAAAACAAAAAAAAAAATATCACGTAAATTGATCAAGTAGTCTTATTTTTTAAATAAGAAAATCAAATGCTATGTGTAATTGAGAAATGACTGTTTGCCTACCATTTTGAAAACAATTTCAAGAAACAAGAGAAATGATTCAACAAGAATTCAAACTTGTGTGATTTATGTTGTAATGCTTATGAATTCCCATTAACTGCTTAGAAATTATTTTCTTTATAAAAATAAAACTACTTGATCAATTTACATGGTTTTTGGAATATGATATTTTTGTTTTGTGACGAGTATGTACATCATACAGATTTTTTTGTTTTTTTAATTCTGAGCAAGAATCAAATAATCTATAAATATTTGACGATATTAAGAACTTGAAGCATAAAATCTTTTACCAATGTGAATTCAGTAAAAAATAATTACAAGAAAAATAAAATTTATCAAATTATGCAGTTTTAGCAGATTAATATATTCTGTATGACAAACTTGACTTCCTTGTTTGGTTAATTTTCACTATTTCAAATTAGAAAATAGCGTATCAATAAAAACAATGTTTTGTTTTTGTAAAAAAAAAATGTAGTTTGAGCAGATCTTCTGCTCAATCATTTTTGTAATTTTTACTGATTTGGACATGACATATGAGCATATACTAGTGTTTTTACTTAAAATGCAATATTTTGATTTAGTTGTACTTGATGACTTGTTTCCAAAAGTTATTGTTTAAATAATCTCCAAAGGAGTTGATATGCCATAATAAGGACAAATCAGTTTGATGCCACGTTCATAGAATTTGGCATTTGGGTAACACCAAGTAGTTTTGCTTATATTATGTTTTTGTTGTATAAATTTCAAATTTTTTTATTTACCGTTTTTTTTTTCTAGAAAACTATGGCAGTCAACTTGGAATGTTGTTAAAATTAGCGGAAAAGAATCCAAAATTCCGTGATATTTATCTTGCGAAAAGTCAGCTGATGGCGCAACGGTTTGAAGCCGTTATGGACGTTGAACAAGTGATGCAAGAATTGGATGAACTAGAAAATGTGTTGGATGAAATGGAAACTCTTATTATGTCTTCTTTTTCTTCTCAAGAAAGTAAGTCATATCTTTTTTTTGTTACTTTTTTAGATGGATTTTCATATTTATGTGTTTCTGAGAGCCTTTTTTTTTTTTTTTTTTTTTTTTTTAGCAATCAGCTATGCTTGTTGTTTTTTTAACTAGTGATGGGACAGTTCCAAAATTTTTTACAGATTCCAATGCTTTTAAAATCTCTAAATATTTAGCTATGAAAATGTTTTAAATCATTTTTTTAATTTTCAAATTACCATAAAAAAAAAAATATGCTAACATACTTCCTAACTTCCAGCATGATTGCTACCAGGAGCAGTGACAAGACAAATCAGTTCTTCAATATTTCTATTGTGAAGCAATTTATTGAAATAAAATATAAGAAAAGGACAATATCGAAAAGTATACAATAAAAATGAACAAAATTATAAAAAGATAAAAATAACACAATTAGTCTGTTTGCACTTTTAATAACAAAATTAAAAAATAAAAGGTTTTATTTTATTTGAAATTTTATAAAAAAAAAATGTTTATGAAATTATAAAAAGGTTCTTTTTTTTTTTAATTTTAAGAATAAGTTTTTTTTATTTGAATTTATATGTTTATGAAAGTATAAAAAATAGAATTATCAAAATAATAAAATTTCAAGCATTGAAAAAAAAACGTATCCAATACATAATATTTCCAAAATAGTTTTTACAAATTTTTAAGTGTTTTCAATAATTCTTTTAAAAAAAGAAGTGCCAAGTGTTTTTAATACTTCTCAAAACAATAATAAAACTAATTTGAATATTTTTAATTAAAATAAGACCAAAACAACTTTTCAATGATTATTAAATTAAAAAAAAATAAAAAAAAGAATGCTTGGAAAAACAAAATAAAAAAAGTACATGTACAGCTGCAAACATTTAAATGCTGAAAATAAACTTTGTCACAGCATTTTGATTAATTTCAATTTATATTTTCATTGTTTTTCTTTTGTAATATTATATAAGTCTGTTTTATAGTTGTTACTAGCAATTCAGCCCGGCTTTGCTCGGGCCGTATGTACTGTTCATAATTTATGTGCATATATATATATATATATATATATATATATATGTTTGACTAATGTCCAGGTAACCTACATCTAAAACTTCAAATGTTTAGACCCAAAATTGGAGTTTGGTAGAGTCTGCAGAGGCCAACTCTTTCAACTTTGACCCCTTGGCAGTCTAATTTCCACTCAAAAACTGATTAAAAAAAGCTTGCTGCATGTCTTTATGTAAAATTTCAAATGTTTATACCCAAAATTTGCTGAATAGTTTTCTAGACATTGCAAAGGTCAAATCTTTTGAACTTTGACCCCTTGGTAGCCAAATTTTGGGGCATGAAAGAAAAAAACCTGAAGGAACTGATTTGCCTTGTCACCACTTCCGGTAGCAGCCACGCTGAAAGTTAGGAAGTATGTTAGCTGACTATAACCAAAGCATGTAATATGTGCATATATTTTTATCAAATGTAAAAAATACATCCATGGCTGAGATTTTGATTTAAATAAAATTTTCAATTTAAAACTTTTATTGAAAAACTGGGTTTTTTTTTTTTTTCTGCATTAAAAATACTAAAGCTCCCCCCTCTGCATGACTAATTTTATTGTTCTTCATTTTTTTTTTTTATTTATAAGTCTGTTTTATAGTTGCTATTTTTTTTTCTTAGTTCCTCCCACTTCCTCTCTCATGCCACTTGCAGTAATGAATTTGATTTAAATAAAAATTTCAATTTAAAACTTTTTTTTTTCTTGAAAATTACTAATTTCACTTCCTCCTCCATTATGCACCCCCCCCCCTGTTGATCCTCAACATATGAATATTGAAGTTTTTGTTTTATATATATATTGCCCAGTCATTAAAAAAAAAAAAAAAAAAAAAAAAAAAAGGGACTTTGGTGCCATCAGCCAATAGCAAATTTTTGTAAGCAAAAAAAAAAATCAATGTGTGCCGAGTGCAAACTCGCATAACTCCTGTTAGCAAGCTAATGCGTTATTGATGGGCCCAGATATTATAATGTTACAAATTTATCTTCTTAAAGTGGAAGAATGTAACGTGCAAGAGTTTTATCTGAACCCCTCTTCAAACAAAATGACATTTCTATTCAAAATAATTCACAATTTTTTCTAATTTTTCGTCCGAGAGATTGCTCTTTCTAACAATGCCGCATTCATGCCTGTACGATGTGGATGGCAATAGTTTTTAGCAGACATACAAACACACACACACGCACACACAGCTTTGAGATTTATTTAATAGAAGATAACTTGATTAGGCTCATACTGAATCTGATGATGTAAGGTTTGTAAGTATATCCTTTGTTTTGGGGGTTTTTTTTGTCTTTTAGCCAGACTCATAGACAGAAAATCCAACTTTATTTTGTGAATAGATAAATTAATATATTTTCTTTTCCTTTCAGGTGCTATTGACAGTACCCAAGAACTGTGGCTGTTTGGTGCCCGTTTCACTGCTGCGGACATCAGTCTGATTGTTCTGCTGAATCGTTTGGTTATGTTAGGCCTTGACAGCCGATACTTCTCTACTGATCGCCGACCCTACCTGATGAAGTACCACGAGCAACAGCTGAAGCGGCCATCGGTCGAACAACTCACAAAGGAAATACAGAGCATCATTAGAGGAATGTATTGGCAGTCAGTCCTATCAAGTTCCACAATCGGGCGTTGGGCAACGATAGGCTTGGGTATTGGCCTCGGCTATTTACTCTACAGAAGAATTAACTGAACTTCTTATTAGGGTTATTTAATTATGGCTTTACAAGACAGACAAGAAATAACATTTACTTTTGTATTTATCATTGAAGAGTGTTGATCTGAACGGAACTTTTATTGAAAGTATATTTTAGCATGGCGTCTTGACTCCTACAAAACCTTGGCTGCTATGTAAAAACTTACAGGTGTATAGATTACTGTGTAATTACCTGAACTCTTCTATGTGCTACTACCTGCTATTTGGCATTGATATTTTCAAATTGCAATTTTTGTGTGGTAGAATAGAAATTCTAAAAATATCATTCTTAACCCATAAGTCATTGTTTAGATAACCGCTTGTTCCCATGTGAGAATGTTATCAGGTTATAAGAAAAACTACTGAACAATAAATGAAGTAATTTATTTACATGAAGGAGGAGGGGGGGGGCTGATATTAGATGAATGTGGATTGGATACTTAGTAAATTGAGGATATTTCAAAATATAATTTATCCCTAATTAGGGTGTGACATATCAGATGGCATAAAAATTGCTTGCGTCACATCAATATTTAATTGCTTGTGTCACATCAATATTTACTGATTTTCACATTTGAGTCTTTTGTTTTTCCTTGACAAGGTTAGACTTCTTCGTCGCCTGACGGGGTTAGACTTCTTCGTCGCCTGACGGGGTTAGACTTCTTCGTCGCCTGACGGGGTTAGACTTCTTCGTCGCCTGACGGGGTTAGACTTCTTCGTCGCCTGACGGGGTTAGACTTCTTCGTCGCCTGACGGGGTTAGACTTCTTCGCCTCTTGCCTTCATAATTTTCCATTACATCTTAATTTGTCTATCCCATGTTTTCAGCTGTTTCAAAGTCGTTAGTGGTCTACCCATTATTTTATTTATTTATTTTGTGCACCAAAAACTACTTTCCTTGGATGTTCTTAAGATAAACACATGACCAAAATCAATTTAATCTTCTACACTTTGGATAACTTCCTCTACATTGATTACACCCCACCCACCATAACACTTTAATTAACGAATTTGTTCTTGTAGTAATAGATCTGTCAGTTCATTTCCCACAGGCAATGGAATTGAAATCCCTGAACAATGTATTGAATGTATACAGAAAAACAGATCAATACACGCAATGTCCTCTGATATTGTCTTTTTTTTTTGTTCTTCTTACACAAAACCTCGGCCATCATGTTGAGAGTCGCCCATAATGCTTTAATCCCACAGATCACAACCCCATAACTATCTTGAACATTTCCATGACATTTAAATTATTTATCATACAAATTGGTGATTTGTAAGATTGATTTCTACAGATTTTTTAATATTTAGTCTCCAGACGGGAACATTGCCAGGTAAAAAGGTTAATTCCTTTGTTGTCTACAGACCTGCATGAAATTACTCGACGTGGATGTGTGACTTTATAAACAGCGCAAATATTAACATCTGCAGTTATCATTTTCAAACTGATACGCAGGGTGACAAAAAGAACTGCCATGCATAGAATTGTGAAAAAACAAATTAGAAACCTTTCTGCAATCCAACCATATTTAGCTTATTTCTGATTTGTCCAAGTTTCAATCCTTAATGTCCAACTGTCTCATCATTCAAAGATAAACACACATGGATAAGTTGTCTATGACTCTGACCGACCTGGCATCGTTCTGATTTTAGCTGTGACATCCCTCTTCATGAACCTGCAGGGGCTTGTTTTGATAGATATTATCTTTGAGATGACTCTACAGATAAAACTTGAGAATCACAATTTCTAGTAATGAGATGATTACTAAAGTGTCCCCCCAACATATCATTGGACTGAAACTTGATGAGCAAGTCACTCATAGATCAAAGTTTATTTGTAAGAAATATTGTTGTATTGCAGAAAGGATTATGAATGTTATTAACGCTTCCTTGGAATTAATGATTCCATTCTTCATGGGAAGAGGGGAGGGTGCATCCCATTCTTTCTTGATTTTTTCAACC
Source organism: Euprymna scolopes (assembly GCF_053919585.1). Classification (NCBI taxonomy): domain Eukaryota; kingdom Metazoa; phylum Mollusca; class Cephalopoda; order Sepiida; family Sepiolidae; genus Euprymna; species Euprymna scolopes. The sequence continues at coordinate 13,060,410 of NC_136490.1, forward strand.
CAGAAGTGACATCAATATCATGGTATCCCAATGATTTGTCTGCTATTTTAGTAAGAAATGATTAAATAGGATTTCTGCTTTTGATTGACTCTTCAGTCACTGGTCACAGTATTTGTGTACTTCTAAAATCTGGCAAGTTATTTTTGTGGTTCCTGGGCATCATTGGTCCCTTAACATGTAAATGCAATAAAAATTGTCTTTGTTTATTTAAATACTGGATGAAAGTTCTTGGATTAGTACATGTAGACCAGTTGAAGTAGCAAGTTCAGCACACAAGGCCAAAGGGAGAAAGTGATAATGGATTTGAGAGGGTTAAATGAAGACCTGGTCAGAGATAGTTTTGAAGTTGGTTTCTAAAAGCCATCCAACACATGCCAGCATGTAAAATGGAACGTTAAACTGAATTGATGACTAGTGACCAAGTACATGTATTTGGTGACTTTACTGTCCACCACAGTAATTGGCTTGCTTTCTCTGGTAACAGACGCAGCTGGTAGCATCACACATAGCTTTTCCATATCCCATTTCTTGTCACAGACAGCCACATTCCTGACCCGTCTCCCAGATTGTCAGGATCAGCAGGACTCACTTTTAAATCTTTTTCTGACCACAGTTCTCAGGGATTATGTAACAAATGCTCATAGCTCACTCAGGAATGCTGATCACGTTGTAGAAATCAACCTAAACTCTCGGGCCCCAAGTTGAAGGGCCGTTACTCAAAACAACAAGATACAATAAGAAAGCGGACTAGGAAGTCATAAGGGATCACATCCGAGATGCCCCATGTTGTTATATCTTTTCTCTTTCTACAGAACAGTGTGAAAATTAGGCTACTGAATGGTTTAAAGTAGCAATTGAAACACATATTCCCACACGGAAGTTCTTTAGCAGACCACACTCTCCACAATGGTTCACTTCTAATTTTGTAACTGCCATCGCTCAAAGGCAGCATGCATTCCGCAGACATGAGTCCGATACAAATAGGCAAAAGTTTGTAGGAGCTAAAAATAATTGTGAGAGAAAAATAGCCACAGCCAAAAAAAGGCATTCTGAAGTTATCAGAAAATGTGTCAAGTCGCAGAAATAGGGACAAATCTGGTCCCAAATAGTCGCCCCTTATGACTTGGTGGCATTGTGCCTTGTTTAAGGTGAAAAAAAAACAGATTAAAAAAAATATGATGAACAACTACTATGGGGAAAATTGTTAAAAAAAGAACATTCTTCATATTCTCTCGGATAACTTTTTATTAGAAAAAAAAAAATGATTTTAACTAATTTATAACAATCTACAATCTGACTAAATTGAAGTAACATTGATATGAAGATTATTTCATTTGTTGTTAAAGTAATGCATTTGTAAGTATTTATCAATTTAATTTCTAATATTAAAAATTATGGTTGTGAACCCTTTAAGAAAAAGAATAATTATTATCCTTTAAAAAAGTTTACATATGTAGGGAACCATTCCTATCAAATTTCAAGTTCTTAGGTCTTATAGTCTAAAAGTAATTTCCAAAAAGTCATCTAATTACACGTGTGTGAGTGTGTATACCATAATCATGTTGACATACATAAGTTCTCGTCAGATCACCAAAGTTAAGCAACGTTGAGCCTGGCTAGTACCTGATGAGTGACCATTTGGGAATTCTAGGCAGTGTATGTGCTCCCCGCTTATCTTAGCATTGTTTCCAGTCGTCCTGAACCTCCACCTGCCACTGGTATTTAACAATGTCGACTCAAAAGAGCTGTGGTTAGAGATTGCACAACTCTTGCCACAAAAATTTCACACACAAGCACCTTATAGTGTATCTATAGTCTGTCAAGACTGAAGGAAGCTACCATATATATATATATTATTGTAGGTCTGATCCAAGTCTAGGGAAAGGTGCTAGTCTAGCTGCACTGGTGAGTTGTGATACGACAAAACAGTACTGTATGTGGATGACGTGTGTGTGTGTGTCCTCCACACTGTTTTGCTGTATCACAGCTTTTCAGTGTGGCTAGACTAGCAACTATCTCAAGCAAAGATTGAAATTTGACTGCCTAGGCAAGTCGGCACTTTTAACTCATGCTATTTAGCTGATCATAATATAAGTTTTGCCAAAGATGATTAACTTCATATGAAAATTTTTTAGAAACTTAGTTTTATTTATTACATAATAATAAACGATGAATGTTTATATTGAAGCTATAAATTTTTGAAAGTTCTAAGACAAATTCAGTACATTTAGTCAGATTCCAAACGATCTTGGTTCACTCTTCTGTTATGACATTCTATGTTGTGTCCAAATTCTGATTGGATTAAAAGTGTTTGCACATTATTAACCTTAGGAAAGTTATGAACCAACAATTTCTCCTTGTTATCAAATTGTAGATAACAATCGTTTCTGCGTTAAATAAACTTCTAAATAATTCATATGTTGTAAAATAGACTTGTTAAATTAATAAAAGTTTTAGGGTTTGTTTTTTAAATATTTTCATATGTAAGACAGTAATTATCTGTTATGAAATGTATGACAACCCCTTACATACACACACATATATATAGATAGAGGAAGTAAGGAAGCATGGCTGTGGAAATCTTTTTACCCGAATACGATGTCTAGCATGTTAAAAATATACCATTTGTTGTAAAAATCTAATGGATAAACATCTGAAGAATTTGGTGGGGACAGTATATTTTTACGGAAACATAAATCGTAAAATTGCCACTCATTAATGAAACAGCTGTAATGGAAAAATCCAGTAAATAAACGAAGGTTATAAAAAAAAAACGTGAGTCTTTGAATTTTCAACAAAACTTTGCACTATATATATATATATATATATATATATATATATATGTGCGTGTGTATCATCTATAGGTAACTGTTTTGTTGTCCAATGGCTCGCCAGTGATGTTTGACATAGCAGAAAAAAATGGAAAATATTCAATACTATAATATAAATGATTTTTTTTTTAAAATCTTAAATAAGTTTTCTTCAATTCATAAAATTTTGATACAATTAATATCATCAGATATGTAAAATATCTTTTTTTTAATTTTTATTTGGAAAAGCATGACAAAATGTTTTTTTTTTTTTTTTTTCAAATTAAAGTTTTTTTTGTTTTTTTTTCAGTGTGTGTACATATTATTTATTGAATTAAAATACCAAATAATAATTATGAAGGGCTTATAATGAAATGTGCAATATTGAAGTAAATACTGTGGCAAAAAATGTTTGTCTCCATGAATCATAATCATTAAAACATAAAAAACTGAAACAATACCAAAAAAATAACATTTAAAAAAATAAATGACTTCAGCAAATCTTGATTTGTAACATAAAAAAATGCTGCCCCACGTTTGAGTCAATCTTTCTTCCATGCAATCTTATTTATTTGATGTATAAATTTTTTGTTTCACTATTTCTAGTCAAGAATCAGCTTGTTTTTTATGCTAAAATGTTGTTTTGATCAATTTTAGCCATTTCTTTGATTGTTTTTTTATTGTTGTTGTTGTTTTTTGTGACTGGACTTGCTGACACATAATTTTATGATCTTTTTAAACCAAAAAATGTAAATATGGATTTGATAATGTATAAAGCATAATTTTCAGTTGCTTTTATATTATATTTATATTAATATAAACAAATTTACATGGTCGTGACACTGGACATGCTAATGTTTAGGACAAATGGTTGATTAAAATCAGAAGTCCTCATCAGATGAATTAATAAATGATTGCTTCCCACAGAAAAAAAAAACATGTAAATTTGTTATATTAATAAAAATGTATCTTACTCTTTTATAAAGCACTCTTAATAACCTTGTTAAATTCATTAGTTTCCACTCTTGAATATCTTAAACCTGATATATATATATATATATATATATATATATATATATATGCATGTTGGTACACAATTCTTAAAATGCAGTGAACAATATTGGGCATATTCTTTTCTGTTGAGGATCAAATTAAAAATTTCTCAGTTTATAAATATTTTTTTAAAGTTACCATTATGTAAAAATTATACATGTAGGTAAAAATTAAAATGAAACCCAGTAAAGTCAATATGGCGAAAATGTGTGGAGGGTGTAGTGTTTTGCCTGAAAAAAATTTATAAGGCTTTCAAGATACCTGCTGCAGTAGGATGGGAGGGGGGGGTGCTTTTTGGACTTTTTCTCTTATCACCCATATCTAACTGTATAAATATTTTCCATGAAGCTTGAAAAGCCTTATAAATTTTCTCTTAGATAAAATATCAGTCTCTTCATACATGCCTCCATGTGTAAAGCCATGTGCCCTCTCGACAACCGCTAACCCAATGACCTAATCATGTTTGCCATGATTTTCTATTCATTTTCATGTCTTTTGGTTCTTGTTCTGGTCGTGTCATTGTCTCTCACATTAGTGATTGCCAAAGGTGCGAGCACTGGTTTACAAGTATAAAAAATAGAACAATGTAAACTCAGAAAATATAACTCCATACATCATGTATGAATCGGTTTTACCCTGTGTGTGTGTGTGTGTGTGTGTGTGTGTGTGTGTGTGTGATAAAGGGACTTCTCAAACTTTATTTGTTGAGGCATATTTGTCAGTCTGTTAATCAATTTGTCTTCTCATCTCATCAAAACTCTACCGATCTGGTCCAAGCTGCAAACTGCTGCCAACTTCCTGTAAACTGTCCTTAAACTTACTCTGACTCCTAAATTTATTGACTCAAAATTGGAAATCCTAAAAGTCTCATCTTTGTCTTAGAGTGATCAATAAGCAGAAATGACTGGCCCTCTCGGATACTCCTAGCTGACTACTCGAAAACTGACCAACTGTGAGGCATCTTTCTGTCTCAAGAGTTCAAAAGACCTTAGCAGCTCCTTCATTATCATTTTACTTAATTTACTTTTGCTCTACCAATGAATCATTTCCTTTCATTCTTATTTCCTTTTTTTTTTTTTTTTTTACTTCTGACATGTTATTACTTTTTTATTAATAACTTTCTAACGTACAGAGATGTGTGTATGAGGGGAAGTCATAATATCACACCTGTTGACTTCACTGGCTTCCATGTAGATGTCTTCGTTTTAGCCTTGTGTTTCATTTTTATTTGTACCTATAAATTTTGTCAGATTTTCACCCGCTAAATATATCTTACAAGAATCAAATTTTTTTTTACTTTTTTTCTTTTTTCTTTCAACATATGCAGTGTGTGCTATTAAATGAAATGGTTTCATAATTATTTACAGAGCTTTAAAAATAAAAAGTCACAAAGTAAAAAATGAGAATTAAACAGGATTCGAATTTGCACACACATGTACACACGCACACACACATATACATGTGTGTGTGTACATGTGGGTACCTGATTCTAAAAATGCAGTGAACAACAACCATTGGAAATATTCTTCCCTGCTGAGAATCAATTATATAAATTTTTGGTGCTTGTTAAGATAATCAACAGATGATTTTTCTTTTTTTTTTAACAATAGTACTTACTTGTCATGTCGAAATCGTAATATATCCGAGCATGAAAATTCGAGTAACAAATTATAGTGAAAAATAATTTTTACAGAAAATTTGGAGAAATTGCATTTTTCCTAGATTGTGAATACAGGGAATATACTTGTCTTCCTTTTTGCCACTTTAATGGCTGACGTTCTGTTTTAGATCATAGCAATGTTTTTTTTTTTGTTTTTTTGTTTTTTTCTTTTTAGTAAAAAAAAAAAAAAAAGACAATAGCAGTTGTTCTACTTGAATTTTCGTAATTGTTGGATATATTACTATTTTCGACATGACAAGTAAGTACTGTTGTTTTTGCTTAAAACCACATATTTAAAAAATCGATCAGTCTGTTTTATCTTAACAAGCACCAAATTTCTTTTCAAGTTACCATTGTTTAAAATTTATGTGAAGGTAAAAAATAAAATGGAAGGTTAAAACAATCTCTATAAAAAAAAAACAGTAAAGTCAACACAGCGACATGTTAAAAGGGGCCATTTTAATTCAAAGTTGATTAACCATTTAACTATGAGAGCTATGATTATTCAAAGACAAAACTAATGTTCAGATACCTCAAATTTCTTGCCTTGTGTATATGTTTTTCGTTCGTTAAATTATTTTGCTATTGATACAAAATTCCATAAGATCTGGTAAAAATAATGTGTAAAAAAAAAAATGTAATATTCACAGATCAAAAAGTTTGAATTCTTTGAATATTTTTCAGTTTTCGAATAATCATAGACTTAGCAATTGAGAGTTGACTTTTGCTTAAAGTGTCCCTAATCATAGAATTCAGTTCAAATACTGTTCCAATCTCATTTTCTCTTTGTGGACTTCCTATGTTCCCATTCATTTGATACAATATATGCCTACACCAACTAAAAGAAACGTTATATATATATTAATGTCTGTGTTACATATCATAATCCTACATTTATATTCTCAAAATGTCATGCTAAAATTAACAAATTGAAAAAAATTATTCCAAACCTGCCAAAACTATGAAATATGAAAAAATTCCATCATGGAATCTAATGAATTCAGAAATAATGGCAAAACAAAGAAATTTAAAGATCTTTTTCTTTTTTTTTTTTTTTCTTTTTTTTTTTCTTTTTTTTTTTTAAATATTGGTTGAAATATTCCATCAAATTTTGATTTGTATTAATAGTGTAAATTTTCTGCACAATGTGTTTTTGTTTTGATTTGTGTGTGTGTGTGTTTGTTTTGTTTTTTTTGGGGGGGGGGGATAAAGACGCCTGACAAAAGAAATGATATTGACGTAAACATTAGGTAAATATATAATTTTCAGCCAAGAGAAAACTTTATCCTTGTCCAGATTTCTCCTCCCTGCCCCCATGGAAAAAAAAAAGAAAAATCTGTATGATGTACATGACTGAAAGAAAATATCGAACACCAAAAATCATGTGAATTGATCAAATAGTTTTATTTTTATAAAGAAAATAATTTGAGGTTTTTTAATGTCTTCCTTCTCCCCCATATTAAGAATGGCTTTTTTAAAATCTTGCATATTTTAATTAGTTATCTCCCTTGCTTCAGATTGTTTTCAATATCGCATCGCTCATAGTTTAGCCATGAAATTTGATTTTCTTATTTAAAAATAAAATTACTTGATCAATTTACATGATTTTTGGTGTACAGTGTTCTTTCCATCATGGTTTATACATCATACAGCTTTTTTTTGTTTTTTAATATGGAGGGAATTTTGGAGAAGCACTGAAAACTCATAATGTAAAAAGGACTTTTTTGTTTACATTTAGAACCGTTTAAGTATTGTAGGAAAAATTGAAAACAAAAATGTTAGACCCCATGTTTTCATTGAATCCTGTGATTTAAATTTATTTCAAATAATATTAAGAAATTTTCATTGTTCTCCTAATATATATATATGTGTGTGTGTGTTTAAAAAGAAAATTTCATGTCATGGTTCACATATTAACTTATAAAATTTATTTTGTAAATATTACTTTAAAATATGTTATTTTAGGAAAGAAATTACCCAAAAACAATTAATATGCCATTAAATAAACTCAATAAGTCCATTTTAATGTTATATTTTCTCATCCTGCTTCAAATAAAACTCCCATCATTTGTTGTCAAAATAAAATATTTAAATTTATTTACCGGGGATAAATTTGACTCAAAATAAGAAAAAAAAATTTTAATTCTAATTGTAATAAGTTTTGAGTTTGGTGCAATTATGAAAAAGTCTGTAGAAATTCTTGCCATAAAAGAAACTTCAAGTTTGTATTTATTATTTTAACTGTCCAATCAAGGATGTTGTCGGCGCCATCTTCTTTTCCTTTGAATTATTTCTTACACGGCTGGTCTTTGTAAGTCCTTTATGTGCCCATAGCATTTCAGTTACCATAGTGATGCACTTGTTAAGTGACCTTTCTGCGAACTTTATCGTTAGTCACATGGTCTTTGTGTGAGATACCAAGGAGTTTCTGAAGCATCCCATTTCTACTCCTTTGTAGCATCAAAGATTTTTCCTGTTCAATCAAGGATGTGGGCAGCCTACTTCTGTCTGTCCTGTGTTCTTTTCACTTGAACTGTTCCTTGTGGGATTGTTTTTGCAAGTTTTTCGGAGCATTTTATGTGCCTATACCATCTGAGTGTCCTCTTTTTCACTGTAGACAGTAGGTCTTCATAGTGACACACTTGTTGAGTGACCTTTCTGCAGACTTCATTGTTGGTGACATGGTCCTTGTATGAGATGCCAAGGAGTTTCTGAAGCATCTCATTTCTACTGCTTGGATCTTCCCACAACCACACTCATTGGAGCCAGCTGGTCCATTATTCATGCAGTGCTCCTATGCCCCTGGCAGGCTACGGGACCAGTAACAGTATTATGATTGTTTACTTACTGACAATCTCTAGAGACAAACGTGATGGTACAAATGGCATATTGATGATTAAGATGGACGATCAGCAAATGGAGTTCAAATCATGTCATTATTCATAATATCAATTAATACTATTGGGGGAGATATGGATCCCTATATACTACCAGCTATTGCTTAGCCTTGATTTACTTGCAGAGTTAAGCACAAAGTTAATTTTCAATGTAGGAAAATCCAGCTTCCCAAAAAGAAAACTCTAGATTGGGATAAAAATTAAAATTGCCTGAGTCCAAAAGGATTTATCCTTCACTGACTGAGGACAGAAGTATTATGAACAGAGAGTACACTATGCCTAGTCAAAAGGCTAAGAAATAATCTTATTAATTATTTACAATAGGTCTTCCATATTTTTGGCATTAAATAGCCCACCTGCAATCGATAACTCTGTCTACGACAGATTATACACGTGTAATGATGGCGCAAGTGCCAAAAAAAGTCCTTTTTGTTTTTCTATTGGATTTGTTTTATTTATTTCTGTTGAGACTTGATCATTTGTAAAAATTCTCTCACCTAAAATTTAGTTGATTCCATCTTTTTCTCTTATCTAAAATCATTTCCTCAAAACAGAATTTTGGAAACCTGTTTGTTTTAGAAATGATCAAAGAATTTCCAAACTTTTGATTCTTCAGATCAACAGGAATCGATTTAGGTCTTCCATTTTGAAAGATCAAGAAATTTGGGATTAATCAAGAACAGTCATTTGATTTTGCCAACACAAAACTATGGCTGTACTGGTGCTACCATATTGGGCTATCTGAAGATGCCTGCTTCCTGGCCTAAAATGTACCAAACAACAATGCTATTGTTTTTGTCCTTTCCCAAAACCCCATCACGTTCTCCAAAAACAATTTTCCTCTAGAAAACAACCAAACCAAGCTAAATACTTTGAATAAATATTTGAAGATATAAACAACTTGAAACCAAAACTTTTACAAAAAAAAAACGGATTTGGTATGAAGTAACTTGAAAAAGGGTTGATATGCTGTAAAACAACCAAATGAATTATATAACTGTAGAGTCAAGTCGTGTTTGACGCCATCGATACAAAGTAGAACAGTTGAGAGGACTGATACAAGATGCAGACTTAGTGTGGGCGTTAAGCCTCTTCAGATGTTTGTAATTATTGCTCTCCTACAGAAGCAAGAAGGAATGATACTCTGCACAAAGAAATAATGAGTTCAGACTAAATAATGAAAAATAGCAAACAAGACTTACATCTCGCCCATTTGTAGGCAAACAAGATTCACGTGTGTGATGCTATTTCTTAAGACAAAGCAGTGTATTTGCTTCCAGTTGATGCATTGATTGTCACTACATCCATCTGTCATGTCTCTCTCTCTTTTTTCCTTAACTTCTTGCATCCTACCCCATCCCCACACCTGTTGAAAAAGCAGCATCATCTATTGGCACATTGGATGGCAGTGTCTTCCAGCTAGATTCAATACAAACCACACTTTTTCAAATGAATCTTTGTTGTATTGTCTCACTTCTCTCCATGCATTGTTGACCTCATTTTTATCCCGTCGTTTTTATTCAGGCTCCGAAGCCAACAGAGTACGGACCATTTTTTAAATGGCCTGTTTCCTGTTGACTGAGGTTAAGGCTAAAATGTCCTGTGTAGTCCTAGGAGGTTCATCCTCCCAGGTTTTTGGGGGAAGTAAGTTTATTGCTTACTGCCTAAAGCACCCCTACTGGGAAATGTTGATGGAACTACCCAGGAAATTTTTAAATGGCCAGAGTACTCCTTCTTTAAGGGTGCTTGCTTCATTTACCCCACTTTCCTGATCTTGTGTCACATCTTCCTGCCGTGGGAAGGTAGTAAATACCAACACTGCATGGTGTAGAAACCATTATTGTAAATACAACACAAGAATTTGCAGTTCAGATCTGTTAAAACTCTAACCAGTCATAAATTTTCTTTCTTTTTTCTTTTATTTGTACCTAACTTTCCCCCAACATGAAGAGAGTGGAGGGATGCTGTATACAAACCCTCAGTGCACATCTAAACAAGGCAGTCAACTGAAAAAATAGGGTCATCATTGTCACTCCTCTCTCTCATTATGCAATCTCTTCAGCTAGTATTTTTGCCATTTTTTCTTTATAGACTTTATACTCGCAACAGGCCCGTATATAACTTGTCATACAGCAGTTTGCATGTTAAGCACTCCTTCAGTATATGAAAGCAGGACTGAGCCAGAAAGTTGATGATACTAGCTTCCATACTGATGTGCACATACTTCTTATTTGGATACTTAAAAGGAGTATTCAAACAAGGAGTAAAGTGTCAACTTGTACAAAAAAATGTTCATTTTTTTTTTGTCTCTTTCAAGATCAATTTATATACGCCTATGGCAACTATATTTTGATTAAAGTGGGTTATGTAGAACAATGTCTACTCTCTCCAAACGAGATGATGATGTCTAAAATATGTTTGGTCACGTGTATTCTTTCTTCAGAGCTTTAGTTTCCCAAATTTCACAACCTTCATGGCTCACTTGTTTCATGTCAGTTTTCCTTTCAAATTTTTATTTCTTTAAATTCTTACAGCAGGCAAAGTGAACTCGATAACCTTTTGATAGAACTTGAACATTACACGTTCATTTCAAAGTGCATTTTAATAATTATTGCAGCATGCATGAACAATTATCCACGTTTGAACAGCATAGACATAAAATCAGGAATACATGATAAATGTCGGTTTCTCACCTTATACATTCATCAGTACTTATACAGTATAAGGACTGTCAGTATCGTCTGGGTGGGTTCATGATTTTTTTGTGAAAATGCTGACCAATTTTTTCTAATGGAAAATATTTTGTCAGTATAAAGCTAATTCGGTGAAAAATTAATTAAAAAATGAAAACAATTTGCTTGAATAATTATTGGAAAATTTTTTACAAAACTTTTAAGAAAATTGAAATTCAAATAAAAAAAAATAAAAAAAAAAGCTTGTAAGTTTCTTGAATAAATATTTATTTTTTTCAGTAGCAAATAATTTTTAAAATTTTTCTTCCTTTTTATGATTTTCTTTGATATTTTTTTATGATTTCTATTTTTTTTAAATGAAAATAAATATTTAGATTTTTTAAAAATTTTATAATAAACCAATGAAAGCGATTTTTTTTTTTTTAACATGTTGTATTGGTTAAGATGATTGGCATTTTCCGTAATTTTCTATGAACTACCCAGATGATAGTATGGTCCTTATACTGCATTAGTACCTATTCATCAGATTATAACTACAAGAAACATGTTGATTCTGTCTATGCTTATCTAAAACAGATCTACAAACACTTTATCACTGACGTTGAGCACTCTTCCCTGATGAATATAGCAACTGACCCCTTGATATTAAAATATATATTTGTATGAAAAACAAATAATATTTGTATGAAAAACAAATAATATTTGTATAAAAAACAAAAAATGCTGAAAATAAAATCTGAGAAAAACTTTTGGAAAGTTTTCATGTTTTGTCTTTTTTTCCACCATGAATCTGAAACTCATTTTGATGTTTTTCTCCTTCAATATTCAAGTAATACTCACGAAGCAGCACATTTTAATAAGAATAAAACACACTTGTATAACACCCCCCCTCTCGAACCTAACCAAAAAGAGGGAAGCAACAACTTCAAAGAAAAAAAAAAAAACACTTCTGTACCAATTTGTTTTAAAAATTAACCTTTTTTATGATTGACTTCAGTTCTTGTTTAGAATTTCCTCTATATTAAAGAAAATTTGTCTGATGTACATACATGTGCAAAACAAAAATATCATTAATTTTATTTATTGCGGACCATTATCCTCATCTTTTTCTTAGTTGTTTCATGACATTTCGGCCAACTATTCTTCTGGCCTTCGTCAGGTGGTAACCGCGACAGATAGGATTACTGCCATCCGTAGTCGTTGACTCACCACGTTTTGGCCAAGTAAGCCTCTGGCCGGCTTTGGGTAGGATTGAAACTGTTATCTTAGACAATTCTCACCTGGAACCGTAGAGATTCAATGTCTCTATCAACTGCGCCACGGACCCCGAAGGACAATCAAGGTTGAATTTTTTGGTCTTATAAATTCATGTTTGTTTATTATCTTCCGTGGTCGAGTCCGTACCGAAATGGTATATATTATTTGATTGGAATTCATTATTGAGATGAGTATTGTTTTATTAATTTTATTTATTATGGACCATTATCCTCATCTTTTTCTTAGTCGTTTCACAACGTTTTGGCCAACTATTGTCTGGCCTTCCTATCCGTCACGGTTACCACTTGACAAAGATAACCGCGACGGATAGGATACCTGACAGGTGGTAACCGTGACAGATAGGAAAGCCAGAGGAATAGTTGGGCGAAACGTAGTGAAACAACTAAGAAAAGATGAGGATGATAGTCTGCAATAAATAAAAATAAATAAATAATACTCATCTCAATAATGAATTCCAATTCAATAAAAATTATCATGTTCAAAAAAATCACAAATGTATGAAGTACTTTAATTTTTAAATAAAAAATTTTTAATTTTATGAATACCCGAAGAGCGGCTGTCTTGTCCGCCATTTTAAAAACATCTAAAAAACAAATAAAAGGATAACTCAATAATTCAAATTTGCAAGATTTATGTTGTTATGCCTACAAATTCTCATTAATCACTTTAAAAGTGATTTTCTTCATAAAAATAAAAACTACTTGATAAAATTTACATGAATTTTTGGAATATATTTTCGTTTTGTCTCAGCTATGTACATCATACAGATTTTTTTTTTTTTTTTTTGGACAAGAATCTTAACTTCATTAATTTATTGATTAAATTTATTGAACTTTATGTCAATCTGAAAATGGTGTCAAATTTTGCTTTGAACATTTTTTTTAACACTTCTAACACAAAAAAAGATTAGTGCTTTTACAAAGAAAGGCGACAGATCAAACAAGGGAGGTAAATCGTAAAACAAAGATTTTTTTCCTAATTGTTAGGTGAAAGTACAGAATAGTTATAAAACGCCCTATCCATGTTAAGAATGGTTTTCTAAATAACGCTATTATTTCAGTGCGGTACAATATGTGCACAAGTACCAATTCAGTTAAACAAACAGTAAAAACAGTACTTTAATTAAAATTTGAATAATTTCCAGCTGTTTTCGTAAATATGTATCAAAATATATTTTTAAATGAAAAAAGTAATTTAAGTAACAAACAAGAAGCAAAAATGAAAAATGTTTTAAAATAAGCAATCTGACTTATGTCCCCTGTTTCTACAATATTTTTTTTTTTTAATTGATCCGTCGCCTTGCTTTGTTACAAGCATTATGATTTTATACACCAAAAATTTTTTTTTAAAATACTTAACATTAACTCTAAATTGTGTGTAAACTATCATTCATTTCAAATTTGTCTAAAATGCTATAATTCCCATTTCTACAATACTTGTAATATTATTTTATAGTTTGCAAGTGTGAATTATTTACATTGAAATGTGTTTTGGTATTACTCCTAAACAACTTATTTGGAATCAGGTTTAGTAAAATAAATAACACTAAATAATTTGGATTATTTAGACCAGTGTTATAATTTTTTTTTTTTTCGGTACAAGGACATATACTTGAGACTTCGGAGTATGCAACCAAGATAAGCCCTTGTACCCCACTCGACGTAAGTACCCCCCCCCCCGACAAACTCGACAAGCAGCCAAGTCCCAACCCTATACAGTAGAGATCTCTAGATGTAAGAAAGCCTACTCTAATAGTTTCTTCCTCATAACTGCTAGACTCTGGAATTCCTTTCCGGGTTCATATTTTCCCAACTGTACTGACATACAGAAGTTAAAGTGTAATGTGAACAGACATCTTGCTGCTCAATTCCCTACATAGTATCCTTGCAATTACTGTCCCCAATAGTAGCCCTTTACATCAAAGTGGCACTGTGCCTTGTTTTGAAATTTAAAAAATTTTTTTTATTAATTCAGTTGATGTAACTGTTGACCTTTTAAGTGTGCCTTGTCAAATTAGATGGGTGTTTCTTGTGAAAGTTTGGCGAGGGGAGACCATAGATTGGAGCTCAGTCGAGCACCTGCCATGAAAATAACGATAAAGCAGACACAAACTCGCAACATCTGTTCTGAATTCATTAATAAAATCATACTTTTTAATAAAATTCAACATTTGGCTACATGGAATGTTTATTAATACACGGAAATTTGAGTGATATGCCATAATGGTGTTTCTTAAACTGAGGATGGGGGTAGGGGTCTCAAAGCTCCAACAAAAAAAAAAAAAAGTAAATAAATTATTTTATTTTTATTCATTTATTTTTAAAAAAAAAAAACTTTTGACCCCAAACAAGGCATCAACTTGGATATTGGGACCATATCTATGGGGAGTTAGGCAGTAAGATATCTGTTCGCATTACATTTAAATTTCTGCAGCCTAGTACAGTCAGAGAAGCAAGAAACAGGGAGGGGATTCCAAAATCTAGTAGTTTAAGGGAAGAAAGTATTAAAGTAGTGCGTTTTTCAGCATCTAGAGACCTCAACAATGAAGGAGTGGGATTTTACTGCTTGTTGGTTTAATCAGAAGTATATACATCAAAGAGCACAATGTAATGTTGTGGAGGAGGAGGTTTTCTGTCTGGTGATGATGATTATTATTTATTCATATCTATATTTGTACGCGAGTCTCTTATTTAATGTCTATCATGTATGCACCATGATCATCTGTCTATGTATGTATGTTTATGGATGTGGTCGTGTTACCTATAGTGTGTGTATATGTATTTCAAAAAAAGTCACCATACCTTTTTTTTCTGTTTCTTGATCTTCTCTGGGGATGCTTTCTTGCTGTCACTGGTTGATGCTGGAAGGACATCTTATGAAAGAAACACAACACCAATTTCTGGCATGACTTCTTTATTGAACAGGAATGGAAGCATTGCATTGTCAACCACTCAAACTTCCTTAGGTTTCTTTCTTTTCCAACCCATTTTGAGTCCCTAAGTCGGAAGGTAACCTCTCATATCCGTCTCGCACAAAATAAGAACGCAGACTTTTTCATGCAGACAAAAAAGATCTTTCCTTTCTTTCTTCTTTATACATCATTTTTCTTTCACACAAACTCAAATACCTCAGTCATCATCGCTGACCCTAGCTATCGTGTTTGACATATGTCAACTTAACCCCTTAAACTGTTTTTTGCACTAACCAACCTGCCTGCAACTCCAATTTTCAACATGCCGATGCAACCTGGGATATATTATAAAACAACAAGGGCTATGAGTTTATCAAAGTGCATTCCGTTAAAGTACTTGTAAAACCGGCATACAACATACAGAGCTGTAACTACCCAGCAATGTTTATATATATATATATTTGTATATTTTGGCAGCAAGTCATTATTCAAGCACATCTGATTGAACACGACAGAGCTATTCTTTTTCCGATTTTGTAAGATAACTTTTCAATTCGCCGAGCAGTCTTTTTCATTTTGGCTGGCATGTTGTATATTATGACGCTCAGTAGTTGTTGTTCATCCATATTTTTCTCAAGCGCTTTCTATCGGTGCATCCAATCGTCATCAGGAGCAATTGTTGTTGTCATTTTCTATATTGGGGCTCTGCATATTTATAGTTAGTTTTATTTTCTTTTTATATAGGTATTTATAACTATAAATACACCAAGCCTCAATAAAGAAAATGACAACAACCATCACTCCTGACGATGATCAAATGTATCGATTGAAAACGCTTGAGAAGAATATGGTTGAACAACAACTACTAGGCGCCATAATATACATGTCAGCCAAAATGAAAAAGACTGCTCGGCGAATTGAAAAGTTATCCTACAAAATCGGAAAAAAGAATTCAGTTGTGTTCAATCAGACGTGCTTGAATATATAATACACATACACACTTATAAAGATATCTGCATAAAGTGCGGGACTTTGCTGTATGCTCAGGTACCCGCTTAGCAGGTACCCTTGCAGGAAGTGGATATAAGAACAAACAAGTCACGCGTGCGTGGTTCCTCTCTTGTGCTGCATGTGAAATAACGCTACAAAAAAGTGAAGAAATGATGAATGTGAGAAGTGTGAAGGGCCAACGTTGCCTTCACATTTTCGCCAAGTTTCAGAAAAATCTAATGGATGGAGCAAAAGTTATGGGGTAAAAAGTGTCATTTTTCTTTGCAATTTTCAGGCAATTTGTGACCCCTTTTGAGTTCCAGGGAACGTCGAATCCTAGTGAAAACAGACAAACGATGCAGTTTCACACCTTAAGACATATATATTTGAATTCAGCACCATGGAAAATTACTATATAGGTATACATATCAAGTTCTTGAGTAATACAAAAAAAGAGCTCCAAAAAGGCATGTTTTTTAGCCCTAAAAGTCCCAGAGTTATGTGAACCAGAATTTTGCAAGGGTCACCCATACTGGATTTATATTAAGAACAATGGGGTCCACATTTTGGCCAAGGTTCAAACAAAATCTAATGGATGGATCAAAATGTGTCATTTTGGGGCATTTTGGAGCATTTTTGACCTCTTCAGCCCCTGGGGCACAACGGGAATTTTTGTCAAAAAAAATCTTTTTACTGTGCACATCTATCTAATGAAATACAATTTGTGGCAAAATTTCAGGAAAATTAATGGACGGTTATCTGGAAATAGTCAGGACTAACGAACATACATGCACGGACGCCACTGAAAACATAGGTCCCTCTCTGATAAATCGGGGGACCAATATTGCTTAAGGTGCTTAAAATCCTTTAACTACCTCCTGAAGTGACTTCAAACCAAGTATGAACTTTAAAGCAAATAGATTATATCAAAAGTTGACACTTATATTGTTACACGTAAAAATTGAAACAATTATAAAGAATCACAATGGTTAACATTTTTTTCGTATCACAAACACATTTATAGTAAAGATACCCCAACTTGACGTACACCTTTGACCTTGAAAAAATGGTGTGCACCATTCCTAGGTCTAAGACCATCATGCTAGGTTAAGTCATGATCAATCCAGTGGTGTGGACTGTAAGAGATTTGTACACACACACGCTATTACTTACATGTATTTTTTTTCAATCACGCTGTGTGTTTTTATTTTTCAAATAATACCTTTGTTATATACAATCTGTAAATTTAAATTTGCTTATCATGGTATGGTTTAGTTATTAAATGATTAATTGGAGGAAATTATAATTATAAACCAAATTTGTAAAATTACTGTTTCAATCTTTATTTACAAAATTATTGGTTGTTTAACAGCTTTTAAAACTTTCAATCATTTAGTCCATGAAACTTTGTTAAGAATTTTAAAACTGGAAATTACTTTCTATATGACAGTTAAAATGCTCCCAAATTCCTTTCAAATTTGGAAGGGTCATGAAGTAATTCATTCTTTGTTTTTTTTCAACTATTAACAAAAGTTTTAAATGATTGTTTGTGAACAAACAAATGCATTATGATGAATTGAATTTTGTAATTATTTTTGTACTAGCATTTCAGCCCAGCGTTGCCCGGGTGTTTGGATGTATATTATGATGAGCAAAAAAAAAAAAAAAAAAAAATAGAAAAGAAAAAGTGGTAGTAGGAAGGCAGGCTCGAACCCATACTGCGAAGGAGGAAAAGAATGTGAAAAAAACTTGACGTCTATGCTGTTACGACCACCGTCAAACTGGAAGTGACATTTTTTAAAATTAAGGCTAGACAATCGAAAGGAGAGGATGACTTTCAAAAATATCGGCGAAAAAAGCGCCCCCCCCCCCCAACTGCAGAAAAGTTCCCAGTTAAAGGTGAAGATATTAATGTTTTTAGCCAAATTTTCGATATTTGTCGTCTGAAAAGTCGGACTTTAAAACGATACTGATCTTGGTAAAATCCATCGCCTCTGTCAAAAGTTTTAGGCAGACATGCAAACATACATACATACATATTTTTATATATTGGTAACTAAGAATTTTTTATCCAAACCG
The DNA here is from genome assembly GCF_053919585.1 of Euprymna scolopes. Classification (NCBI taxonomy): domain Eukaryota; kingdom Metazoa; phylum Mollusca; class Cephalopoda; order Sepiida; family Sepiolidae; genus Euprymna; species Euprymna scolopes. Next base: position 13,078,781 of record NC_136490.1, read on the forward strand.
ATTAAAAAGCTTGCCCTATCTCTGAATACCCTTTATGTAAAATTTCAAATGTTTAGACCAGAAATTGTCTGAGAAATTTGGTAGAGACCGCAGAGGTCATTTTTTTAAAAACTTTGACCCCTATTATGAGCCCTTAACATTTATCGTTTTGGGCTAAAATCAAGTTAGTAAGTTAGATCCATGTCCAAGGAACCTATAAAAGTGTAAAAGTGTTTAGACCCAAAATTGTCGGAGGAGTTTAGTAGAGTTCTCAAAAGTCAAATCGTTGAACTTTGACCCCTTAACAGCCAAAATTCTAGCTGAAAACCGATCCCAAAGATTTTCCCAAATCTCAGTACCCTGTATATCAAATTTTGAGTCTGTAGACTTAAAATTGAGAGTTAGTATGTAGGGAAATGTACACACACAGATACACAGACAAACACTTTCACTTTTATAGATTAAGATTTATAATTTTTAGTTCTTTGTACTTTTGTATTTTTTTACTTTAATGAATTAATGGATTAAGAATAAAAATAATGATGTGCAAGTCACGTAGAGGTGAGAAACACATACACACAAAAAGTGATCATACACTTTTATCGATAGATAAAATGCACCTGGTTGAAAAAAATATATATATGGTTAAAATGTCAATCATGTTTTGCGAGATTAACCAAGTTATCTCCCTTGCACCGTTAACTTAATTCCATAAATTGCGGTTTCATTTGTTACATATCACCTCTTGCACCTACTTAAAAAAAAAAAATGAGATCGATCACCAAAGATAAAAATAATTTCTGATTATCTGATGTTGCAAAGTATTAAATATAAAGACCATAACTATTTTAAATTGAATTTTGTCAAATAAAATGCCAAAACGGAATTCTGTTGTGATAAAAAAATAATTTTTTTTCAAACCTGAGGTTATTCTCTATCTCTACAAATCTACAAAGCATGTATGGAATACGGTTTTCATATTTGAGCTCGTGAATCTCTGTCCCATTTGAGGGTTCTTGATAAGGTGAAGAAACGGATCTCTAATTTGATTGATCCCCTCCCCCACCTTTTCTTCTTTGCATTGCCCAGTTGTAAAATATGTTTAAATATATTTTAATTTATGCGGATTTGATATTGGTTATTATATTGTACCCAATATAGAGTAATGGTTTCAAAAGTTTTAAAAAATATATACAGTGGCACCAAAAAGAAAGTCCGCACTTCTCTTGGCAAATTTAAACATGAGCATCACAAGTTGCTGGAATCTGTGTTAAATAGAGAAGTAGTTAACCACATCAGTGACATGCAATATGGCTTCCATTTTGCTAGATCTACAGCAGATGTGCTAACAGTTATATCTCATAGGATTAGTGAATCTCTCGACAGAGGCTTCCTTTCTAGGGCAATTCTCCTTGACATATCAAAGGCATGTGATAGGGTATGGCATAAAGATCTACTTCACAAAATCTCCAGCTACGGCATTATTAAATCATTTCTCTCTGATAGGTTCATAAGAGTAGTGGTTGATGGGCAGAAAGAAGCTCACAGTATTAATGCTAGAGTTCCTCAGGGGTCCATTCTGAGCCCAACTCTCTTCCTGATCTACATCAATGATCACCCAAATCACACCCTAAGATCATTTGTAGACATTTATGCTGACGACACTTTCATCTATGGCAACACTTCAAAGGCTGTAAATGAACGTTCTCTCTGACTCTCTCCTCTGATCTTGATCACATGGTGCAATGGGGAAAGAAGTGGTTGGTTAATTTTAATGCATCTAAGACCAAGCTCCTATCTTTACATGATCAACACCCTGATCCTCGTCTGGCATCAATCAATATGAATGGCTCTCATCTTGGGGAGGCTTCGGGTTTTGACAAACTTCTAGGTTTTGACTGATTTTTTTTTAATAAAGTGTGTTTTATTTTTTTAACTTTTTTTAACAAACGAGGGATAATTATTATGCATTTTAATAGTTATATTATTTTTGATAGGTAGAATATTTAATTTTTTCATGTAGAGGAAAATATTTAATTTTTTCATGTAGAGGAAACAAGATTTTCCCTACAGTAAAAACTGTTATTAGAATTGAGAATTTAGGACTCTGATCTTTCCTGTCTTCGGTCAGTGAAGAAATCGTTCTATACCGAGGCAATTTTCGTGTACCATAAAATCGTATCTTAAATACATAGTTCTATTTACAACGGAGAAACAAGATATTTTCTGTATTAAAAACCAATCTCAGAAATTGATAAAATACATTAAAAAAAAAAAATTTAAAAAAAAAATTTATTTTGACTTCTCTGGGGCAGATTGTACAAAAAGTCACTTTTTAATTTAAGGAAAATCTAGCTCCCCAAAAAGAGGCACTCCAGACTGGTATGAAAATTAAAATGACCTCAGTCTAGAAGAATCACTAAGGAGAGACAAGATGAAGTGTAGTATCACAACATCCATTTATTTAAATGTATTTTGCTTTTGCTTTGTTCCCTACATTAAAATCTTAGCTTAGATTTAACTTTGCCCTTTTGCAGAGGCAAGTACATAGCAGAGTCCTAAATTCTCAATTCTAACGTTGGTTTCTAATATAGGGACATTTCTGTTCACCCCAAAATGTTTTGTATCCAACAATAAAAATTAAATATTTATTCGCCTACGAAAAAAAATGTAAATTGAAATGTAAAATAATTATCTCTTGTTGTGTATTAAAAGTTTTCTTTAAATACAGGGTGTCCAAAAAGTCACCGAAGGTTTTTGAACTAAAATAGATTATTTTTGATTATATTTTTCTGAAATGTTAACACAATCTGACTAAGACATTGGGAAACTAAAAAAAAATGCAAAATTCAAACAATCTTTATTTATGAAAAATAATGTCTTTTAAATGTTGCCCATTTTCAGCTTTGCATATTTATGCTCTTTACAAATCATGATTCATGACAGATTGCAGAATCTTTGAATTGCGATTTAACTCCCTTATTTCGTTCTATCTATGAGTTGGCAGACTTTGAAATGTCAAACCCCAAACTCTGCAAGAATTGAAGGAAAACCGGGAAATTTTTTAATTTCCCAATGTTTTAGTCAGATTTTGTTTAAATTACAGAAAGATAGCATCAAAGTTAAAGAATCTAAAACTCTTCAGTGAGTTTTTGGATACCCTGTAGTGTTATTAAAAAGTTTTGTAAATAAAAAAAAAAAAACATTAAAACACATGAAACAATAAATCTTGCTGATGAAAAAAAAAATGGGCAGCTCGTTTTTTTGTTTGTTCAGTGAATACCATGTGCAAACGCGATGGTCAACCAGTGTAGATCAAAAGCTGTCCTTCATGTTTCCCCTTTTGCTGGTGTTCTTAAACCCTAATTGATTTATTATTGGGTTCTTTTTACAAATAGGTATCCGAAAATTTGCAGGTGTGATATTAATAGTTCCAACTATATATAAAGTTTCAAGGCCTCTACACAATACGAACTTAGTTTTAGGTTAGGTTGGGTAAAAATTTAAAACAACAGTTTGGTTCTATTGTTTGGTGAAGTTCGTTAACATTTGGTGAGATTTGGATTAATAACATTAAGTCGTGAAATTTTCTTGGATATCAGTACTTATCCACTTGAAGATTGATTTTTTAGCAACATTGTATCAGCATCTCCCAGCAGCTTATGTAAATATTCAGAAGATGCTGAAGTGATTATCCAATCAGCTGTTAGAACAATTCAATAGAAACAATCAATTCATTAAATTAAAATTGTTTTGTACCAAAAATGATTTTGGTAATTGTTTTTAATTTTATTTCCACCACAACACTAATCTTTAAAATGACAACTTTTATAGGGTTCTGTGTCTACTGAAAACAAACATCACGTTTAAATCTGAGACAGAAAGTAGCTTTTTGAATATTAAGAGGTTTTTTTTCCCAATGTATTAATGAATTTCAATAGCCGTTGCCATTTTATTTTTGGTTGAGATTGCTTTATGTGTTTCAAGAGTTACTATAAATGATGGACCCTAGCAGAATAATTTTTTGGTACTTGTGCAATGTGCATCTATATTACTGCGCTGAAATAATATTATTTAGAAACCTATTATTAACATGGGGAGGGTGTTTTGTAACTAATTTGTACTTTCACCTAACAATGCAATAGTCAAAAATATTGTAAATGACAACGTATCAATTTTTAACACAAACAATGTCTTCAAATCCGGACAACTACTTGTCTGACCCAGATTGAAATGTGATATTTATTTTCAGCAGATCCAAAAATTTTTAAAAGTCATAATTTTAAAGATGAGTGTTGAGGCGGAAAGAAAGTAAAAAAAAAAAAAAAAAAATTAAAATAAATTTAAAAAAATATCATGACTTTCAACTTGCTATGTCAACGTGTACTCCTTTTCTCCATGTTAATAATGGCTTTCTACATGAAATGTATTTAATTGTCTGGCTTTTAGCTGCTTATCTAACCTGCTGAAAGATGCTGATGTGAAATTGCTGGAGATTGGGTCATAAACTGGATAAATACTGGATAAAACTGTTGATTGTTACTTTTCATATTATTTCAAATTATTCACCCTTATACAAGATTGGAGGTACCTGAATAAATAAATAATTCATTGCAATTTCAGATGAAAATTATGAAATATTACCTGAAAATGAAATTAGATAAAACAAAAATGAAAAATAATTGTATGTTTATATTTATACAGTTTTTAAATTTTACAAATTTCCTCCCTAAAATTCAATTTACTTGGACTTCTTTAATTTCTTTTTCTTACTTGGTCCATTCTTTTCAGTGGTTTTATTAAATTTTCCAATTTTATGTTCTTTTTTCCTCAGTTTTTTCACCATTTTTTTTGTTTTTGTCTCAACAACATTATCATCATCATCATCATCTTCTTTGGGTTTATTCTTCTTGGACTTTTTGCTTTTTGTCTTGGCATCTTCAGCTTTTAGTTTCTTGACGTTTATATTAAAAATATCAGCAAATGAATTCTCATCGTCACTTTCAAACAATTTCGAAAATTCTTCCCTGTCTTCCTCGCTGGCTTTCGGTAAAATATCCTTTTTGGCTTTGATACTTTGGAAATTGTCGTGTCCAATAATTGTGTCCTTGGCAGCAATTTGGTGCAAGATCTCCCGTTCTCTCAGTTTTTTCCAGGTTTTATAGAATTTGGAAATTGGTGGATTATTCTCGCTGCATTGTCGTTCCCAGGTTTGGATTGCTTGCGAATCAGCCAGTTTTACAGTCAAGCCATTGCGGCGTTCTGTGATAAACTTTACATTGTCTTCGATTTTATCCAGGATTTGTTTTAACTGTTTGGTGTAGTTCGCAACCTTGCATTTTTTGATGATGTCCTTAAGTCTGACTTGGGCAGGGAAGACAAGTTCAGGAAAACTGACTGAATTGGCATAAATGCTGAGATGGGTCAACAGGTGCTCATAGACCTGGTCAATCAGTGCATCTTTGAAGGCCTTTTCTTGGGCCTGAGCATTTGAAAGTTTTAGCATACAGGTGAAACTTAGAGGTTTCAGACTGATCTTACCATGTTTCTTGTTCAAATCTACCTCTTCTAGAGTTTCTATTATAAATGGTAAAATCGGAGTGAACTTCCCGGTAGAGGCGGAAATCGAATTCAACATAGCAATGCAATGGAAACGTAAAGGAAAGTAACTCACGCTTGGAATCAGCTTCATCGTACCCGTAATGATCTGCACGAGAGGGTAAACCAAGTGTTCAAGGGCAGTACTGCCCGGACTCGAACTGACTAACAGACTCCATAATTCAAGACAGCGGATAAACTGCCAGTTATAAACAGCTTGGCAAAGATCTTTCTTCTTGACGGTGAGGGCATTTCGTAGATGGATGGCCTGTTGTCTCACGTAGATGAACGCATGCTGGTACGTGATGTTTTCGTCGATTTTCAAAATCTCCACGAACGACTGCTGCATGAATTTTATCATCGGCAAAAGCGTGGGAGATGTAAACTTGCAATTCTTCACGTATTCCGCGTACATCTTTTTCATGCAGGGTTCCAACATGGAGCTTGGGAACATGGTAACGAGCCTGTTAATACAAAGAAAGGCCAGGACACGGCTGGTGTCCTCAGCGGAACCCCACACCACAATCATTTTTTTCATTAGCGACTTCGACAATTTGTTAAACATGGCGTAATATTGTATCATTTTGTGGATGTGTTTTAAAACAATATCTAACATGGACGACTCAGCAATGCAATTAACCATTTCTAGAAGACTGTGAAGGTAGATTTGAATATCAGTACGAACCTGGCTCCATTTCGGACTCGATTTAGGTTTGGGCATTTTTCGGATATCCTGGATCTTCGGAAGGCCCAAAAACTTCTGAAGGGCTGGGGCGATTTTCGTCAGACAAAGTCTCATTAAGTCGTTAAAAATCGCACTGTTTTTCACGGCAGTTTCGCTGGTCCCCGATTTGTCGTTCGTCTGATCTACTGCTATGGCAAATCCGTTGATTACATCATGGATGATCGCTTGATTGGGACTAGCCATTTTCGTTTCCCATTCTTTCAGTTGTTTTTCAGTGATCACCGTTCGGGAGACTTGCATATCCCCGTCGACATCTTCTTCATTATCCGACTCTTTTTCCGATTCGTCACTCGATTCAACATTTTCAAATCTGTCGTTAACGTCGAGATAAGGCCGTTTCTTGGCTTTTAAACTCACCATCTTAATTGATACGTGAAATCACCAACAAGTGAAAATAAGGCGCACGTGGCGAAGGGAAATAAACGTCGACACTAAAGAGTTCCACCGGAAGTGAACAATTTTACTTGTTACTATGTTATTTTTTTTTTTTTTTTTGCTTCTATGGAAGGTCAACAGGACAATAATAATTTTCTTTCTTTCTATACAGATTATTTCACATTATTATTTTCTTTTATTTATATATATATATATATATATATATATATATATATATATATATATATATATATATATATATATATATATATATATATATATATATATATATATATATATATAATGTGCTAGTGCATTCTGTGCTGAAATAATAGCGTTATTATTTAAAAAGCCATTCTTAACATGGGGAGGGTTTTTTTTTTACCTATTCTATACTTTAACCTTACAATTGAATAAAAAAAAACATAAAACTAAAAAAAACTAAAACTTTAATTAAATTTGAAAAGAAAAAAAACCTAAAACTTTAATTAAACTTGGGAAAAAAAACCCATAAAACTTTAATTTAACTTGGAAAATAAAAAAAAACATAAAACTTTAATTAAACTTGGAAATACGATTCAAAAAATAGCGCGGATCAGTAAGTGCACTGCACTGCACTAGCACAAGGTCCACAAGGATTGTTTTGTTTAACGAGGTACTTGTTTTAAGTGAAATTATTTTCATAAAGTATTTTTTTAAATTAATATTTTGATATTATTTGCAGATTAACGCCCTCAGCGATATCACTCCCCCCCCACACACACACTCACACACAAATGAAGATTCTACTTTTTTAGGCAATTCCATGTGAGCACTTTAAAAAATTTGACGGAATCAAAATAAAAATAATTATTTTCGAATTTAGAGTAGGGGATCTATGTTGCATAAAAATTTAACATAAAATTATCCTTTATTTCCGGGTTATTCTGGTGTTTTAGGACAGATAACTAACTTCTTTTTTTTTTAATTTAATTTATTTAAGAAGGAGAAAAATTATGTGCCTTTGGGTGAAGAGCTATTCTTCTTAGACGATTATGTGTAATTTTCCCAGATTGATTGTTGGAATTGGTGTTAATGGTACAAAAATTAACAGCTCTAAAAAGTTATTATGGCCCGGAAGTAGAGTATCATTTTGTTGTAATTATGCCCTTTGTATAACTCAGAAGTAGAGAAGAATCATTGCCTTTAGTTTTTCTAGATTTTCCTGTAATGGCGTTTGATAAATAAAGCAGGCGATGCTTATCTGTTCATTATCGCAACCATCTTATCCAACCCTCCCCCATAACATAATACATTTAAAATTAAATTTCCATTCAAAACTGATTCTAAATTTTAAAAAATTGTTTGTATTTTCTTCTTCTTTTTTTTTCTTTTGACACATTTTTTAGTGTGTTCACATGTAATCACCTCAGAAAGTAAAATGTGTGCCAGTTGACACGGTTAAGATTCGGATTAAAAATTGTTATAAAAATAAATACAATTTAGGTGAGCAGTATGATTATGATTATGTTGGCGCGTGAAAAATAAAAAATAACTCCCACCCAAATGCCGGCGTAGCCTTATATATTAAATCGACTCAAAACGAGCGGACGTGGTACAGAGCACCTCACGTGATGTTTCCATCCAATGGGATTTCTCCAAGGACATTTTTCTAAACTTTTCTTTTTAAGCTCGCTGGGAGCCGGTCAAAATAGTATTTAAGCACACACAAACATCAAATCTCTCTCTCAACTGCATTCTCATTCGGACGTTCCACGCGTGTTACTATCACTCTTCCATTTTCACCGCTCCGCGCGCTTCATACAATTTCACAGGCGAACATTACCTATTGCCTCTCTTACCATGTTTTAACATATGAACAGTTCAACAAAAAAAGACATTCTCCTTTTTTTATACGGACACTTAAAAAGGACTTCTGAACTCATAAAGAGAATTATATTTTATTTGTTAATGGTTGGTTTCTGTGAATAAACCTCTGTTTGTTTTGCATGTAAGTCTTTTTCTTTTTATTTTTATTTATTTGTGGAGGAAGTTAGTTCCAAAAAAAGGCCTGACGACCCCCACAAGTTGGTGACCCGACTTAGAACATTACATGCACAACGGAATCTCCTTACAAGCTACACGCGGTTTCCTAACCTACTTGCTATATCATGCGTGCGGTAACACTCAAAGGAAGTAAAAAGACGACGCGAATCTCAAGGGATGATACAAGCCGTCAAACGAAGCGTGGATCTCAGTACAATATAGCAACAAATTAGCGAGTTATGCCGATAGTCGCTATAAAATCGAAAATTAAACAAATCATGACTCAGCATCAAAACAGCACTTTTGCTCATCAGGCCCCCCCCCCAACAACGAGTTGGTGATAAATAACGTGTAATGAACACACACAGCTACAATTCAGCCAATCCAAACATGAACACGAGCGTGTAAAACCCCTCGGAAAATGATCTACCACAATCTCGAACTTCACTCGGGAGTTTAACAGACCTCAGAAACACAGACCCTAGCAAAAGCAACATTTTTTTTTCTTCGATCACGATTTCAAGCTTCGCGTACTCAAAACAAGTCAACCGACAGTTTAAAGGCTTTAAAATCACTTTCAAACGAAAAACAGAAAAATGGAACCTCCCCATGCTGAAACAACTCTGGCTACATTAACGCTAAATATACCAGCTTTTAATCCCACCAATATAAAGACGTGGTTTATCCAGATCCAGGCCCTTTTTGACGCAAAACGGATTACGTCTCAGCGAACCAAGTATTGTTATTTGGTTGAAAAACTCCCGGCAGACGTCGTCGAAGAGGTGACTGATTTATTGGAGAACGTACCAGAAAATAATCCATACGATAAACTTAAGGAGGCCATTTTGAGACGGACTGGCTTATCAAACAAGACAATGTTACGCAATCTCTTCACCCAAGTAGAATTGGGAGATCGCACACCGTCGCAACTTTTACAATACATGCGATCATTGCTAGGGGACAACAAAATGTCCGAAAATATAATGAGAAGTTTGTGGCTGGATAAACTCCCAGACACACCAGTACAAATTCTAGCACCCACAACGGAAGAGACAAGCACGGAAAAGCTCGCCGACATGGCAGACCGAATTCATGACAATCTGAGGAACCGCAAAGTAAACTCAGCACAAGCAGAGACAACGAAGTAGCCGGACTAAAAACTACAGTCGAAAATCTCACTCGTCAATTGCAGGAATTAATACAAATAAACCGTCGTTACTCATTTAATAAACGACCTAACTACCAAAAACGAAGTTTTAGTAGAGGTCGAAGCAACACACAAGAACGAGCAAACGAAATCTGTTTTTACCACAAAAAATTCGGCACAGAAGCAAGGCGTTGCACTTATCCTTGTTCTTTTACAAACAAGAACCAGAGAAACGATCATTCTAGCCAGTAGTGACGACAACTGTCGCTGGTTTTTCAACTAAAGGTCGTTTATTTTTTATTCGTGACAGTAATCACGGATATAACTTCTTAATAGACACTGGAGCCGAAATAAGCATGATACCACCGCTACATAAACAGAAAGCTACTCCACAGCCTTACCACCTCCAGGCAGCTAATGGCACACAAATACCAACATACGGTGAAAAGTACTTAAGCGTCAATCTCGGCTTGCGTCGCACATTTTCGTGAATTTTTACCATAGCCAACGTGATGACACCAATATTAGGAGCAGATTTCCTAGCACGATTTAATCTATCAGTAGACATGACTAATCGCACACTGACTGATAACCAAACAAAAGTCGTAATTAAAGGTATCACCACAAGATACCAGTCTACTGGGATTAGTTCTGCCTTACCTGAAGAGACATACATTCGTCGGCTGTTTCAAAAATACCCACAATTTACTCAGCCATTCAAAGTCACGGATAATATTAAACATAATGCAAGGCATTATATTAAAACGAATAGACAACCCATCTACGCCACCCCCAGACATCTGAAGCCGGATAAGTACAAGATCGCAAAAGACGAATTTCAACGCATGTTACAACAAAGAATTATCCGACCTTCCAAAAGTACGTGGTCATCTCCTCTACATATGGTACAGAAATCAGACGCGACAATATGGCGTCCTTGCGGCAATTTCAGGAGATTAAATGCACGAACCATACCGGATAGATACCCTATCCCACACATTCACGATTTCGCAATCGGACTGCAAAATGCCACGGTATTCTCCAAACTGGATTTAGTAAAAGCATGTTACCAAATACCGGTGGCGGAAGAAGATATCCATAAAACAGCACTGACCACGCCATTTGGACTTTACGAATTCGTCAGAATGCCATTCGGGCTTAGAAACGCTTGTCAAACCTTCCAAAGGTTAATAGACGAGGTTTTTAGGGACCTTCCATTCGTATTCGCATACATGGACGATGTCCTAATTGCTAGTAGAAACTTCGACGAACATAAACAACACTTGGAACAAGCTTTCCAAAAACTGTCCCATTATGGTTTAAAATTAAACTTGGACAAATGTATTTTCGATCAGCAAGAAGTAAATTTCCTCAGACATTCAATTGATAAGGATGGTATATCACCATTACCCGAAAAAGTAAGTGCCATTACGAATTTTCCACAACCTACGTCTGTTAGACAAGTTCGTCGCTTCATAGGTGTAATTAATTATTACAGACGATTTTTACCCAACTGTTCCACAATCCTTGCACCGTTAACGTCATTATTGAAGAACAAAACGAAAAACCAACAATTAAAACTGGAAGGATCAGCTTTAAAAGCTTTCCATCAAGCTAAAACTGCCTTAGTCAATTTCACAAAATTGAATTATATTAAGGACAGTGAAGAATCGAAACTTACACTTACAACAGACGCATCAGACATAGCTGTAGGAGCGGATATACACCAACTGACAGGGGATACAATAACCCCTATATCGTTTTTCTCAGCCAAACTGAGCAAGACACAGACAAAGTACAGTACCTTTTCAAGGGAGCTATTAGCAATTTATTTGTCAATTAAACATTTTAGACATCTGTTAGAAGGAAGAAACTTTTGTATTTACACTGACCATAAACCGTTAACATATGCACTGCATACGCATGTAGATAAATATGGTCCAAGAGAAATCAGACATCTTGATTATATTGCTCAATATTCCACAGACATCAGATACATCAAGGGACAAGAAAACATCGTGGCGGACGCATTATCACGAGCTGCAATAACTTCGCTAAATTCCAGTTCGCTGAGTATGGAATTAATTGCACAAGAACAAAAGACAGACGAGACACTCACTGACGTACAACAGAAAACGTCTTTGCAACTGAAGGAGATGCCCGTACCTTTTAGTACAACAACATTTTATTGTGATACAGCAAAAAAACAACCACGTCCATACATACCGCCAAGCATCAGACGACATGTTTTTCAACATTTTCACAATTTATCTCATCCAGGCAAACGAGCCACTGTAAAAATAATAGCAGACCGCTTTGTTTGGCCGAATATGAATACAGATATTCGAAATTGGACCAAGACATGTGTATCCTGTCAAAAGAATAATATACACAGGCACACAAAGTCACCACTGGGCACTTTCAGTACGCCCGATGCTAGGTTTACCAATATCCATGTTGACTTGGTGGGGCCATTACCCCCCTCAAAAGGACACACCCACATTCTCACCATAGTCGACAGGTTCAGCAGATGGCCAACAGCCATACCCGTGAAGGACACATTGGCGGCGACAGTATCTGGAACAATACTAAAAGACTGGATAGCGATTTTTGGAGTACCGTCAGTACTCACAACGGACAGAAGCTCGCAATTTCAATCGAAACTCTTCACAGAGTTTAACCAATTGTTGGGAACAACCCACATAAAGACAACGGCTTATCACCCTTGTTCGAACGGCCTCGTCGAACGCTTTCACAGACAGCTAAAAACTTCTTTGGCTACGAGTCTTAACAACACAGACTGGTCAGATAATTTACCATTAATCCTATTAATGATCCGAAACACGATAAAAGAGGATTTACAAAGCACGCCAGCGGAGGTAGTTTTTGGATCAGCAGTCACACTACCTGGACAATATTTTAATGCATACACAGACATTTCACCCACAGCTACATTTGTGACGGAATTAAAGAGCAAAATGTCTTCTCTCAAATTTACACCCACCAGGAGGGCTGACAAACAAATATATATGCCGAATGATCTTCACACATGCAAATATGTATTTATTAGGAATGATACAGTCAAAAAGCCATTTTGTCCAAATTACACAGGACCATACCAAGTTTTGGACAGAAGTGAAAAATATTTTACTGTCCAAAGGAAAGACAGGAAAGACAACATCGCGATCAACCGAATTAAACCAGCATACATTGAGGAATACACTCAGACAATTTCCCCACCAGAACAAATTCCCTTAGAACATGGGAGTCCAGCAGAAAATGACGGGAACATCAAACCTACGACAAAAACAGGTAGGAAAGTCCACTGGCCGAAACATTTCAAGGAATACATTACATATTAAAAAAAAAAAATTTTTTTTTTTTTCAATCTGGGGGGAGTATTGTGCCAGTTGACACGGTTAAGATTCGGATTAAAAATTGTTATAAAAATAAATGCAATTTAGGTGCGCAGTATGATTATGATTATGTTGGCGCGTGAAAAATAAAAAATAACTCCCACCCAAATGCTGGCGTGGCCTTATATATTAAATCGACTCAAAACGAGCGGACGTAGTACAGAGCACCTCACGTGATGTTTCCGTCCAATGGGATTTCTCCAAGGACATTTTTCTAAACTTTTCTTTTTAAGCTCGCTGGGAGCCGGTCCGAATAGTATTTAAGCACACACAAACATCAAATCTCTCTCTCAACTGCATTCTCATTCGGACGTTCCATGCGTGTTGCTATCACTCTTCCATTTTCACCGCTCCGCGCGCTTCATACAATTTCACAGGCGAACATTACCTATTGCCTCTCTTACCATGTTTTAACATATGAACAGTTCAACAAAAAAAGACATTCTCCTTTTTTTATACGGACACTTAAAAAGGACTTCTGAACTCATTATAAAGAGAATTATATTTTATTTGTTAATGGTTGGTTTCTGTGAATAAATCTCCGTTTGTTTTGCATGTAAGTCTTTTTCTTTTTATTTTTATTTATTTGTGGAGGAAGTTAGTTCCAAAAATTGGCCTGACGACCCCGACAAATGTCATTGGAGGCAGAGGAAATTATGTTATTTACCAAAAGTTGTAAATTAAAGATGAATTCATTTTTGTTAACTGTATAAAAAGATTTGCAAGCTGTGAGGGGAGAGTTTCAGAAGGCAGGCAAAAGTAGAGAGTAAAACACACAAACACACACACACACATATTATTTTTAAAATATAATTATCCACTAACGCATGTTTCGTCATCATCTACGACTCATCAGAGTGGCTGAATCTAGCGAGATTCAAAATTGGGACCCTATAGTAAGAATCTCGCTAGATTCAGCTACTCTGATGAGTCGTAAACAATGAAACATGTGTCAGCGGATAATTATATTTTAAAAATAATATATATACCGCTCCCCATGTGGGGGTACGAAATTGGTTAAAGGGAAAATTATTCCCAACTCACATTTAGGTAAAAATGCACTTTCGTAAATAATTGAATTCATTCGTATCGCAAAAACAAAAACGAATAACATATATTCTTTTTCTAGTAATTTTTCTTTCCGTGTTTCATGTGTACAGTGAATCTTGCTATAACTGAATATCTTTGGCATTATTCATTCTTATTTATTTCTGGACGACAGCCTTCCTAGAGCTGGTGACTCAAACAAATCACCGGTTGGCAAACCTAAACTGCTTAAGGAGTAGATAGGTTCTGTCTATCGACCGGCTTTCATACTCCTTCTTTGCCTAGGTAGAGGTGCTATCACAGGGACTTGTCTAAATCACCCAGTGGTTGACCTTGTTTCCTGACTAGGGCAATGAACGCCGCTTTTCCCCGCTCCCGCCACATCTCATCCCCCTTAACTGGACACAATGGAGTGCTTCAATACCATATATGTCGGTGCAGTTGGACTAGGCTGGCTTTGCCTAATGGATTGAGGGTACCGGATTGACAGTTCCTGGCTGCTGTTTCCGACTGATAGTACAGGAGCCCTAACTCTTTGATAGCACTTAGAGCGGCTGCTCCATCAACAGTTGTATAATATAGGGATGTGTCGTGCATGGAAAAGGACCCTGCACTCATCCCCGGAGGGCTTTCCTGAGGCCACAATCCTGTGGGTGAGGACAGCTGATGGTCTACTTGTATTGCATGTCTGATATTCTGCACAACCACTTGTCCAGCACCTCCTCACTCACTCACCGTAACTGAAACTTTTAAATTAAATAAAATGAAATGACAGCTCAAGCAAAAGTTACGTTTAAACCAGGACCAAACTAAAACTCAAAGAAAACCAACCTGCCTCCTTCCTTGAGGCTTGCATTCACGAATATCCACGGGCTTAGAACTAACTTAGATGATGTTGAGTCATTTCTCCTTGTAAACATCCCGGATATCTTAGCATTAAGTGAAACTAACCTCCTCTCCTCCATTCCCTCTAACCACTTTAACATGCCTGGTTATCTCCCACTCTGCCGTAAGGACTCGGACAGACATATGCATGGGCTTGGAGTCTATATTCGTAACACCCTCCCCCTGACTAGAGAAATAAAACTAGAATCAGACCAGGCCTTTATGTGCTTCAGACTAAATATGCAACATAATATTAGCTACTTGTATTTTATCTACTGCTTTCCCTCAACCTAAGACTGTACCCTAATAAACAAAATCTCTGACAGCATAGATATAGCACTCTCCCTCGATACTAGCGCACAAGTGCATGTATTTGGTGACTTCAATGTCCATCACAATAACTGGCTAGGATTCTCTAATTACACAGACGTAGCTGGTAGCACAACACATAGCTTCTCTATATCCCATTCCCTATCTATCTCAGACGGTTACATTTCCGACACAGTTCCCAGACCAGCAAGATCAACATGCCTCACTTCTAGATCTCTTTCTGACAACGGTTCCCGATGATTCTACAACAAATGCCCACAGTCCACTTGGGAATGCTGATCATGCTGTGATAATGGTAGAAATCAGCCTAAATTCTCGCCCTAAAACTGAAGACCCTCTACTCAAAACAATGAGGTATTACAAAAAGGCTGACTGGGAAGCCATCAGGGAGCTCATCAGAGATGCCCCATGGCAAAATATCTTTACTTTTCCAGCGGAACAGTGTGCAAATGAGACCACTGAATGGTTCAAAACTGCAATTGAAGCACATGTTCCTGCACGGAAATTCTATAGCAAGCCCCACTTTCCCCAATAGTTTACTTCTGCTTGTGCAGCTGCTATTTGTCAAAGGCAGCATGCGTTCTGCAGATTCAACTGACATAAGTCCAGCTCAAACAAATAGAAGTATATAGAAGCTAGAAATAATTGTAAGAGAGTGATAGAGACAGCTAAGGCAGATTACTCTGAAACCATCAGAAAACGCATCGAAGCACAGAAATTAGGAACCCATGATTTTTGGAAAATCTACAACAGCATAGTATATAATGGGCAGTCAACGATTCCCCCACTATCAAACAATCATGAGGTTGCTTGCACGGCAACTGACAAGGCTAATCTGCTTGCCAGTCGGTTTGCCTCAAACTTCACACTGGACCCAGCACACCACTCCCTCCCTGACTTTCCTTTGTGAACAGACGCCACACTAGACGATTTGAAAATCACCCCTTCTCAGGTACATGCTATTATAAAAAACCTAGACACCTCAAAAGCATGTGGACCAGATCTCATCCCGGCTGTGCTATTACAAAAATGCTCTGCTGAGGTTGCTCCAGTTCTCTCCAAACTTTACAATAAATGCCTAAACGAATCTTGCTTTCCCGACTGCTGGAAAACCGCTTTTGTGGTACCAGTCTTCAAGAATTCTAAATTATCGCCCGATTAGCCTCGTGCCGATTTTCGCCAAAATATTTGAGTCCTTAGTTAATCAAGCCCTAGTCCAGCATCTAACAGCTGCTAAACTCCTGACTGACAAACAATATGGATTCAAGCAAGCCCGTTCAACAGCAGATATCTTAACTGTAGTCTCTGAACGTATATACCGTTCACTGGACAAAACAGGGGAGGGTAGAGCGGTAGCCCTTGATATATCTAAGGCTTTTGACAGGGTATGGCACGATGGTCTTCTAAGGAAAATTAGATCATATGGAATCACTGGAAAAATACATAATGTAATTAAATCCTTCTTAAGTAAGAGAAAAATCAAAGTTGTCCTCGACGGTCGTACATCTAAACAATATGACATAAATGCGGGAGTACCTCAGGGGTCTATCCTTGGACCTCTATTATTCCTGATATTCATAAATGACCTCCCTGATAAAATTGTTTCGGAGATGGGTATATTTGCCGATGACACCACTCTCTATAACAGATATGATGGGAAAACAAATGAACACATATCCAAGGAAATGGCAGAAACACTAGAAGATGACCTCCAATCTGTAATGGAATGGTGACAAAAATGGATGGTCACATTCAATGCTGCTAAGATTAACCTTGTTTCCTTCAATAACTACAAGAAACCTTCTCTACCACCAATTGCAATGGCCAAGAACACATTGCCTGAACATACTTCTTTTAAACTCTTCAGCCTAACGTTTACAGGGTCTAGAAGTGTAAGCCATATTTAGTTTCAGAACAGTTTCCGATGGTTCATTGTTCTAAACAAGTCTTGAGAGGTGACTGGTTTGCAGTAAACAGTTCAACAGAGCAAAATATTCTTACCGTGTCGAGACGGAAAAAACATGCGAAATTGCTACAGAAAAGGTTTAATATTTATGGAGCAATTCTGGTTTCTGATTGGTTGGTAGCAGAACGTGAATTAATTCGATTTGTCAGTTCCTAGCAGCATCGTTTATAAATAGAATCGTCCAACTGTGTGGGATCATACCCCATTATAAATCAAAAATATTGCAACACAGGAAATATGAACTGGAATAGATACATTGAGAGCATTGCCAAGGCTGCTGTAAAGAAGGTTGGCTCCCTCTACCGTGCTAGAAAACTACTTACGCCTGAAAGTATCCTGTACCTCTATAAGGCCACCATTCGCCCATGTATCGAGCACTGTTGTCACATCTGGGTTGGTGCATCTGCTGCTTGTCTCTCGGTCCTGGACAGGATTCAAAAGAGAGTCACCAACCTGATAGGTCCTGAACTGTCATCTAGGCTTCAGCCTCTGTCCCATCGACAAGATATTGCATCCCTCTGCCTGTTCTACAAATACTTTAATGGTGAATGCTCTGACGAACTGCAAACACTTGTGCCTCCTCGACGTAACTACCCCAACAAACCCGACAAGCCACTAAGTCCTACCCCTTTACAGTAGATATCCCTAGGTGCAAGAAAGCCTTTTACTCCAATAGTTTCTTCCCCAGAACTGCAGGTCTTTGGAACTCCCTTCCGGGATTCTGCTTTCCCAACTGTACTGATATGCAGAAGTTCAAGTGTAATATGAACAAACATCTTTCTATTCACCTCCCTTCATAATGCCCCTGCAAATTATGTCCCTGATAGTAGCCCCCTGCTTCAAAGTGGCACTGTGCCTTGTTTGGGCTGAAAATTGAATAAAAAAAAAAATTTTTTTTTCAAATATTTCACTAAAATATGATTTAAGTTGTTTAAAAGTAAGGAACAAGTTCAGAATTCAACCTATTTAAAAAAGCAAAAATACAGAAAAATATTTATGATATAGATACTCTTCACGGAATGAAAATATCATATTCCAAAAATCACATAAATTGATCTAGTATTTTTATTTTTAATTTAGAAAATCAAATTTTATGAAGTAATAATGGTGTTTCTAACTTTACACATTTAAAAATCATCACTGATTACCCTGCTCCTTTTTTTATTGTTGTTTCTCCCCAAACAAGGCACAGGGCCACTTAGTCATGAGGGGCTACTATTTGAGACCAGATTTGCAGGGATATTATTTAGGGAGTTGGGCAGGAAGATGTCTGTTCAGATTACACTTGAATTTCTGTATGTCAGTAGTCAGAGAAGCAGGGGCCCAGGAGGAATTCAAAATGCAGCAGTCTGAGAGGAAAAGCTATTCGAGTAGAAAGCTTTACGGCATCTAGGGATCTCTACAGTATAGTGGTGAGATTTTTCTTCTTGTCAAGGGTATTGTCGTAAAGGGGGTACTAGTGTTCAGTGTTCATCAGAGCACTTGCCATTGAAATACTTGTTAAACAGGCACAAGGATGGCACGTTTCGGCAATGGAGCAGAGGTTGGAGTTTAGTTGCTAGTTCAAGGCCTATTAGGTTGGTGATTCTTTTTTTAAACCTGTCTAGAAGCGAGAAACTATGTGGCAACAATAATCCATCTATGGCGAACCGTAACCGTGTAGAGATAAAGAATACTCTCAGGTGTGAATAGTTATGGTAGAGAGAGAGCCCACCTTCCTCGTAGCAATTGCCTCGATATATTTGTTCCAATTCATGTTGTCTGTGAATGTTAACCATAGGAGCTTGAAGGAAGTACTTCCAGGCAGTGTATCATTAGCTATGGCAATCAGTGGTTGAGAAGGTTTCTTGTAATTATTAAAGGAAATAAGCTTAGTCTTTGCAGCATTGAATGTTACCAACCAGTTATGGCCCCATCCCACTAATGACTGGAAGTCTTCCTCTCTGGTTTTAGCAATTTTCTTAGTTATGTGTTTATTAGTTTCATCCTCGTGTCTGTTATAGAGCGTGGTGTCATCAGCAAATATCCTCATCTCAGAGAAGATTTTATCAAAATGTCATTTATGAATATCAGGAATAATAAAGGTTCAAGGATTAACCCCTGTGGCACACCCGCATTTATATCATGTTGTTTTGATGTACGACTATCAAGGACAACCTGTATTTTTCTCTTATCTAAGGATTTGATTATTTTAAGTATACTCCAGTAATACTATACAATTAGATTTTCATGAAAAGACCATTATGCCAAACCCTGTCAAAAGCCTTAGATATGTCTAAAGCTACTGACCTAGCTTCACCTGCCTTATTCAGTACGTTCAGAGATTACAGTTAGGTTGGATAAAAGTTTATTTCTGTGAGTCGGCGAACTAGTGCTTGATTAATTAAGGACTCAAAGGTTTTTGCGAACTGAGGGAGAAGGCTAATGGGGCAATAATTGAGTGGGTCAGTTCTTTCGCCAGAATTCTTGTAAACTGGTACAACAGAAGCAATTTTCCAATACTTGGAAAAGCAAGATTCGTTAAGGGCTTTATTATAGAGCTTGGAAAGAATGAGATCAACTTCAGCGGAACATTTTTTAAATAGAATAGCAAGGATAAGATCGGGCCAACAATCTTTCCAGAAATAGCGATCAAAATAAACCTTATAATGGCTACAATTTGCTATCAAAAAATCGTACAAAATGATTTTCTATATAAAAAAATAAATACTTGATCAATTTACGTGATTTTTGAAATATGACATTTTCGTTCTGTGACCGGTATGTACATCATAAAGATTTCCAGTATTTTTTCATTTAATTATGTTGGATTCTGGTCTTGTATCAAAAGTAATGCCGAAACTCATTTCATTCTAAATAATTTAGGGTGTTTGTGTAGATTAGTAATCTTTCAAACCAGCACTTTTCAGGTGAAAACATTCTTACGTACTTGCATGTCATGTTGAAATTAGTATAGATTCCAACAATTACGAATTCGATTTATATTAAATAAAAGGAACTTCATCTGTGTGTATATATAAGTGTGTGTGTGTGTGTGTGTGTGTGTGTGTGTGTGTGTGTGTCTGAGTGTGTGAGTTCATTCCCTATGGACTTTAAAACGGCTGGGCCGATTTTTATGAAATTTTACACTTTATGTATCTGGGAGTGTTCTTGGATAGGTTTTGTATCAGAATGGCTTTGATAAGTATTGATAATTGAAAAAATCCGATGAAAGAAGGAACAGGCGATTTTGACCAAAGATAACACCGTATACAGCCCAACATCACAAGTGTATTTGAGAAATTTTATTACCACACAAGCAGAAAGGCCCAGCATATAAGATCAATAGTAGATTTTTTGATATGACATGAGTACATTTGAAATGAATGTTTCTATTTAAAGTACAATTGCACCATGATACTTGACTTTTTCATTTTAAACTTAAATTCAAGCCATTATCACTGCACAAGCACAAAGTCCAGGCATATAAAATCAACAGTAGATTCTTTGATTAGACAGAGGCGCGTTTAAAATGAATGTTTCTGTTTAGAGCACAATTGAAGCATGATACTTGACTTTTGCATTTTAAATTTTGATACAAGCCTATATATATATATATATATATATATATATATATATATATATATATATATAAATAATTTTATAAAATCAACAGTACGTTCTCTATAGTGCAATGAAGACTACAATCTATTGTGAACTAAGTCCTTGTGGAGAGGCATGTGAAGCTTCCTCCCGGTGCACCACGATGGGTCTCCGACTAGAGCAGATAATCAATCAAATTGTTTAAAAAACGTGCGATTTCACCGATTTCATTGACAATAAAAATATGGGAGTGTGAAACATAGTTGATCTTCATTCAATCATGGGCAACGTCGGGTCTCCCTGGAAGTAAAAATAAAATTTATCGAATTATTGAGTTTTATCATATGTTTCAACGTGGAATAGTTGTGCGACTAATTCAATATGACAAACTAATTTATCTCTCTTGATCTTAGTTGGCTTAAATTAAGGGTCCCACATTTTTTAGAACGTACTAATTATGGATGACGTTTTGTTAAAATTACATCTTGTAAATCTTCTCTTGCAAATATTCTATATTCTTCATGATTTTTAGAATGTGCACTAATTTCGACATCGCACGAAAGTATAATGTTTTCTTCTGAAATGCATTAGTTTAAAAGATCACCAATTAACAAGCACCTAATTTAGGTGACTGAAATAGGAATTAACACAAGGTTACGTGTTGAATGTCATTTTTTTTAAACCGGAAGTTGAACTCGATTGTCTCCCTTGTTAAATAGATTTCATTTATTTATTTATTTATTGTTTTCACTGAAAACATTCCGCACGGATCTTGTTGACTTAAAAATTAATCTACAAAGGTAAGAATAAATGTCAAGATTATATTAATTCCCCGTTCGAATCTTTGGTGAACTAGAAAAAAAAAAAAAAAAAAAAGATTTAACGCCATCATATTTATATTTTTTTGTTGATGTTATTTCTGGAATTACTAAAACATTCCTTGAATATTTGTCTTTGAACCAACATCAAAAAAAGACAACTGTGACTGGATTTGATAAAAAAAAAAATTAAAACAGAAATAAAATTTGATATAAATAAGTATTTGTTTATTTAAATTAGACAACGCCCATAATTTCTTTAATGTGAATTAAAAATATATATGTAAAAATCTATTTCGTGTATCTATGTTTCTCGCCTATACGTAACTTTGATAAATGCACATTATTATTTATTTTATTTTTTTTTAGTTTTTAATAATAGAAAACTTAAACGAGTTTTTTTTTTTTTTTTTAATCCTAGTTGTTTTGTGCAGAATACGACCAGTGTTGAAATAATACCCTTAGAAAGCCACTCTTAACATGGATAGGGAACCTTTTAACTATTCTGTACTTTCACCAAACAGTTTAAGAAACAAAAGATACCGTAATACTTGAAATTTTCACAATATTATCTTAAAAATAGCACGGTACCTTCTCTGCTTAAATACCACGTTATTATTTCAGCACGGTCCGTAAACTGCAGAAGTACCAAACTATTTTCGTTTCTGTTTGCAGTGAAGATTGTGCGTTTTTTCTGGATGACAAAACAGGGCAAAGATCACAGTGTAGTATATGTTCTGATGCTACACTTCACCTTTGCTGTCCTCGATCAGTGGAGGAAAAATCCTTCATAACTGAGACAATTTTAATTTTTGTTCCTATCCCGAGTGCCTCTTTTGGGGAGCTGGATTTTACCCACATTAAGAACCTACCTTGTGTCTAACTCTGCCCTCGTGGGGAGGCAAGAAAATATGAACAAAACAGGGCAGCGCAGCGCAGCGCGGTAGGGCAAAGTCACTAAATCCTGGCGTGCGTTTATTGCGAGAAAAAAAGGTAAATTTTTACCTGGTTTCCACCTTTACATTTTCCTTTAAAATCATTACTCTATGGTGTTCGGGTATGCTGAAGATGAATATCGCATTTAAATTTTCCGCAAATAAGTAGCTTTCCGGATATTAAGCAATCATTTCTTATATTATTGCTGGTGGTCATCTGGGTACGCACGGGCGCGCGCAAACGTAACCCGAGAAACTACGTGCAAGCGCGCGTACCAAGATGGCCACCAGCAATAATATAACAAATGACATTGCGTAATATCCGGAAACTACTTACTTGCGGAAAATTTAAATGCAATATTCGTTTTTAGCATATCCGAAAACCTGTGAGTAGTCATTTTAAAAGAAAATCTTAGGGTGGAAACCAGGAAAAAATTTACAAAAAAAAAATTGTTGTTAAATATAATTATAGGAGGAATTATTTCGAGTTAAAATCTATTGAGAAATACACATTTTGTATTGAGAAATACACGCTTTAAACATTATGGAAAAATTATCCAATATGGTTCAAGTGACGCTCATTTTAGATAAGTTGTCATTCTTTGCCTAATGTTTACATATTTAAAACGTATTTCTCGTTGAAAAGATTCCTCATAAAATTATATTTAACAAAAAATAAAAAAAATAATGCTTACACAAATTTTCCTCACAATGAACTCGTACCGTGATTTCGTGACTTTCACCCAAAACAGATGGTTTTATATGTTCTTTTTTTGTGTGTTAAGTCAGTAAACTTTAGAAATTATTTAAAAAAATCCTTATTTTTCAAATTTGCTGCGGCACTGCGGCAGATAAAACAAGAATCTTTGTTGGTGCTAGTGCAGAGAGTGATCCGCGCTATTTTTTAAATCGTATTTCCAAGTTTAATTAAAGTTTTATGACATGTTTTTTTTTTATTATTCAATTGTAAGGTTAAAGTATAGAATAGGTACAAAACACCCTCCCCTCCCCATGTTAAGAATGGCTTTTTAAATAATAACGTCCGGATCAGATCACTCTCTGCACTAGTACCTCTTTGTTATATTTCATCAAAATTATTTAGAGTGAAATGGATTTCGACTTTGCTATCAAACTTAGTAAAAACTTGAACCATGTTTTAGTAAAAGATCAAAAAAAAAAAAAGTTCCTATAATGAATATCCAGAGGATTTTAGTACTTTGACCGAATCAGTTTAGGATGTTTTTTTTTTTCTTAATAGGCTAAAAAAATATAACTCTTATCTAAACCTTTTCATGTTTAGGGTCGTCTGCATTTTTACCCCCCACTGTCCCGCTTTCAAATCGTAAACTGCTTCTGCCATTTCTGATGACTTTGGATTTTCCGTCAAAGTACTGAAAGTCTCTGTATACCCATTCGTTACACGTACCCTCAAAACACATTAAAAAAAATATATATAATTATAGGGCGTTCCCCAAGGAGCTGATGTTTTAAAATTTGAATAACTTTAATATTTAAGTTATACTCATCAAATTTCATCAGTAGGTAGGTGAGCCTTTTCGTTATTTTTTTGAAATTAGTGTATTTACACAACTTAATCTAGGGTATGTTTTCATTAAGGTCTAATTTTAGTTATGAAAATTGATGTTACTCAGATGTCCACCATTTTAATTTTCACACTCTTGTGCTTTCTTCAGAGCAATGTTAAACATATTACTTAATGTTTCAAAGCTTATGTCCCTAATTTCCTCCTCAATGTTATTTTTAGGGCATTTATTGTGGCCAGTTTGTTTGCGTATATCCGCTTCTTTTTTTTTTTTTTTTTTGAGGAAGTTTGGATCCCCATTGGCCAAATTTTGGAATTGCATGGAATAATCCAACCTTTTTTTCATGATCTCTTGCACCAATTGAATTTTGTATGGGTACTTGCCTTCTTCATGAAGCATTCGATGAAAAGATGATCTAGAGACACAAATTTGACTTGATTTTCTTACTAATGTGGATGGATCTTTTTTTTCTTTTTTTTTTTTACATGGAGGTCACCACTTATCAAGGCCTGGAAGCCACTCGGGGATAAGGGTTATTGCGTGTACAGTAATCAATGGGATAGTATCGTAGTAATCGTTAGTATTGGAGATTTGATGAAGTGTCTTACTTAAAGGGGCGGTTCATCAGGAATTTGTTTATGTTGAACTTGAAGACATCCAAGTTGTAGTCAGGTGGGAAACAGGCAAACGGAAGAGAGTTCGACAGGCGTGCACTTCTAGGAAAGAAGCTTTGTTCATGGAATCTATGTTTTGATTTAGGCACAGATAAAGAGTGGGGAAAATTATTGACAGTGGTTTCAGCTAGACGGGTGTTTATCATGAAAGATTGGCGAAGGTGGACCAGAGATTAGAGCTCAGACGAGCACTTGCCATGGAAATAACAGTAAAAAGAAAAAGGCTCGCAATGTCTCTTCTGGGAGAGAGAGAGGTTGCAGGGAGAAGAAGGGCATCCCCCACTAAACCACAAAGTCTATTTTGTACTCTGTCAAGGCAGGATAGGCTGTTTTTAGCAGCTTCTGCCCAGATGTGGCAGCAGTACTCCATCCTTGGATGTACTTGGCTTTTATACAGATAAAGAATTGCATCAGTAGTGAGATATCTCCTGGAGCAGTAGAAGGATCCCACCATTTTCCCACCAACCTTGGCAACAGACTTGATGTACATGTTCCATTTCAGATCAGGAGTAAAGATCAAACCCAGAAGCTTGTCAAAACATGGAGCCTCCCCTAGACGAGAGCCATCGATTTCAATTGATGCCAGATGGGGATCAGAGCATTGATGTAAAGATAGGAGCTTAGTTTTAGATGCATTAAAAGTAACCAGCCACCTCTTCCCCCACTGTACCACACACCCAAGATCAGAGGAGAGAGAATCAGAGAACTTCGTCATTTACGTACGGCCTTTGATGTATTGCCATAGATGGTCGTGTCATCAGCATAGATGTCAACAAATTATTAAAGTGTTTTGAGAGATCATTGATGTAGATCAGGAAGAGAGTTGGATTCAGGATGGACCCCTGAGAGACTCCAGCATTAATACTGTGAGCCTGATTTCTGCCCATCAACCACTATTATGAGCCTATCAGAGAGAAATGATTTAATAATTGAGAATACATTTCCAGTTATACCGTAGTTGGAAATCTTGTGAAGTAGGCCCTTATGCCATACCTTATCGAAGGCCTTTGATATGTCAAGAGCAATTGCCCTAGAAAGGAAGCCTTTGCCAAGATATAACCGTTAGTACATCTGCTGTAGATCTAGCAGAACGAAAACCATATTGCATGTCACTAAGAAGTTTATTTTTGATGAGGTGGTTGAGTACTTCACTATTTAATATGGATTCCAGCAGCTTACTTATGACACATAGGAGACTTATTGGTTTGTACTGAGAGGGAAATGACTTATCACCTGAATTCTTAAATACGGGACATACTGATGAGGTTTTCCAGGGTGTTGGAAAGCACTTCTCCTTAAAGCAACACTTAAACAGTTTTGTAAGTATGGGGGCAAGTTCTGGTTGAAGCTTTTTCAACACTATAATTGGAATACTGTCAGGGCCAGTTGCTTTACTGGAATCAAGGTTCTTGATTAGCTTGTCAACGTCATGCACAGATATTTGTATGTTGCATAGCGTGTTGTCTGTTATATCTTCGTCCACACTTTCTGCTAATCGTTGACGATTTTCATCTTGCTCTGTGGTCTCTACCAGATTTAGGGAGGTCATATACAGATCCTTGCTTATGATAGCACGTCTACATGGCTTTAATCGCATTGGCACTAGAATTCTTTGTGTTGAAGTGGCATCAAAATTTTCTTGGAGTTTCTGATATCAACTCATTCAACCAAAAGTATCACTCTACGATAAATATCCGTTCGTTGGTGTAACGATTCATGATGACTTTGGTTACTCTAGATACTCTGAAAAAATAAAAGAAAGAAATTAAGGAAGTTATGAATTTTATTTTTTTTATCCGTCAGCTATTTTTGAGGGGAACCCTGTAGTTTCATCGTACATGTGAAACGCCGAAATGAAAACTAGGTCAGAAAATATATTAAAATTTTTGGAACCTGTCTAATGGTTAGTGCATCAGCTCAGCAGTGTCAGCAATACTTTGTATGTGGATGAAGGGGGGGGGGCTTTGTAGAAATATAGGATAATAGCAGATATAAGAAAAGTTTTTTTAACTCCTTTTAGTGGGGGAGGGGCAACTTTCTTTGCAGCAGACTTGGTAGTATCTTCTATGTATCTGTTCTAATTCATGTTGCAAGTGAATGTAAAGCAGAGAAATTTAAATGTTGAACTCTCAGGTGGATTGCTATTAACCATGGCAATATGTGACTGGAAAGGAATTGCTAAAGGAGCCAAATCTTTCTTAGCATTAAATGTCACCATCTATTTTTGGCCACATTCAAGGATTCAGCCATTGCTTCATATATGTGTGCATTCGTTTTACTCGCATGTCGAAATGAGCGCATGGTGTCATCAGCAAACATACCCATCTTTGACATAATTTCATCAGAGAGGTCATTTATGAAAATCGGTAACAAAAGTTCAAGAATCGACCTCTGTGGTACATCCACGTTAAAGTCATGTTTGGATGTACGGCCACTGACGACAACTTGGATCTTTCTTTTGTCTAAGAAGGATCTATATTAAATATTCATCCATATGCAGATAATGAATGTGACTTGTTCACGTGTTGGTTGAATTCCACTTTTTGTTCAAACAAAAATCTCTAGAGCTTTACTTTATTTTTTCATCGCTATTTGGCTGGATTTTATTTCTCTCTCAACCTCTCATCTTTCTTGCTTTATCTTCCTGTTTTTTTTTTTTCTTTTCCTCTCTTGCCTTGCCTTCCTTTTTCTTCACTGAGTACATTACTTTTGCCACATAATCTAAGACTTTAAACAATTCATGAAGGGAGAGGGAGAGACATTAGAAAGCTATTGTTTCATCAAAGAATGACTTCCTGTCTCTTTCCCTACACACACACGCACTGTATCTTTCTCTTGATTTTCACTTCGTTGAAAATCGTTTCATTGTAACATTTAAAACAACTTTATTGGATCATCTTTAACCGGTGAATAAAAGAGCAATAGAAAAGAGAAGAGTTTTAGTACTGAAATAAGTCTTTTATGAAAAAAGGATGAAAGTGTTCATACATAGCATCATCATCACGCAGTCCTTCACAGCTGAAGATGACTAGTCATGGTCTCGGTGCTTTATCCTACGGTGCTATAGCATTCGACGCTCAGTGTGAAAAGTTTCCCCACAAGTAGTTAATGGGTAGTTACCAGGGTTATCCTTTTGGTAACGTTTTTGTTCAGACCTGGCCTTTATTTTTGCTTCTATTTCTGCCTTTCCTTTGTGAAGGCTACTGCACCACCAACTTCCGTCTACTGCTAACTCTTCCCAATTTTTCGTGTTCATATTCATTGCCTTTATCACATCTGTGTAGCAGAGTTTCTGCCCGCCAGTATTCTTGTACCTATTTTCCAATTCTCCATGCAATAGGGATTTTTGGGATATGATTGTTTTCCATTCTGGCCACATGTCCAGTTCATTGCAGATATGTAGCATACACAGGTATTGAAGTTAGAGTCATGTAGGTATGTACATGTGTTATAGCAAGTCCATATGTGTATGGGTGTGTGGCTACAGTAACCATGTTGAGTCTTGCCGAATCCCAGGGTGGAATGAGCTTGGCAAAGTGGAGGTCGAGGCGGTTGTGACCCAAGAGAGATGATTGGGGCTCGAAGAAACGGCATAGAATAAGTCAGCTCGTTTTGGTTTCCTACCCAGAAAAGGGGAAGTAAGCCATGTGTTCCCAACTTCTATCACCTGCTTAGTTTGCCTGAGAGATCAATCGTAAACCGCAAGCTGCCGCTGCTGTTATCTGTAATCGCTAGTCTTGTCATATTAGCATTGTTACTTTATAACATCTTAGCAATTTTTCATTCTTCCATTTCAGCATGCAAACCTATGATTCTAGATGAATAAAGCATTATCAACTGGTTTTCATTAGTCTTCCGTATCATTACAATTTATTCGTCTAGAATCTAATCTAAAATGGACCAATTTCTGAAGACACAGCATTTTGATGATAACCCTGATTCCACAGACCATTGGACACATTGGCTGTGTACATTCAACAATTTCCTGAGATCAATCAACAGTCAACTAGACTTTCTTAACAATTACATCTCCCATTCAGTGCACAAATAATAGCAAATTGTGACTCATATGAATCCATCATCACTAAACTCTAGTCTCTTTTCGTAAAGCCCTCTAACATCGTTCATTCTAGATATTTTTTGGTAACCTCTTGGCAGGTGCCTGGTGAAACGATTGATGATTTTTTGTAGAAGTTAAATTCGTTTACTGCAGATCGTCACTTTGAGGCAATAATGGTTAAAGAACATTATGACCAAGCAGTTTGTGATGCCCTCATAACAGGCATTCACTCTCATATAATTCGACAACAACTCTTAGAGAGGACATTCAATTTGAAAGATGCTTCCAACTTAGCTTGTTCTCTAGAAACAGCCCAGAAACAAGCTGAATCTTATATCAACCTCACACCAGTGACTTATGAGGTTTCTTGTACTTCTGAAAATGTTTCAGCTGCAGCGAGGGGGAAAAATGTTTCTTCTGCAGTAATCGATGTAATCCACAAATTAAATGCCCCACCTGTAGAAGCTGTGGCAAGAGAGGACATTTCTAACTAGTCTGCTGATCAAATCACTCCCTTAAGAAGGTGACTTCTGTTTATGAATCGTCAATCGCATCGGTTGTAACCGCTGCATCACCTGATTCTGTCAAAAGCTATAATTAAACTTTCAGTGACTAAAATCATCCTGGAGGCTCTGGTGGATACTGGTTGCTCAGAAAGCTATATATCATCAAACATCATCCATAAGTACAACTTGCCGACACAATATCTGCGCAGGAAGATATCAATAGCATCCACAGCCTTATCCAGCAGTACGTTAGGTCACTGCTATGCAACATTAGCACATAAAGGGTTTACCTACCTGCGTTTCAAACTTTCAGTCCTTTCTTCTCTTTGCTCAGACGTCTTACTTGACCACAACTTTCTCAAACTACACTCAAAGGTAAAAACACCCTTTGGGGGTCACAAAGATCCCTTTTCTGCATGCACTGTAATGATGTCCCGTTTTGTTTCTTCACCGCTATTCAAACATTTATTGCCTGGTTGCAAGCCTATTGCTACAAAATCCAGAAGACGCTCGTCAATCAATCAGCAGTTTATACAATCCAAAATTTATAACTTTCTAAAGGATGGTGTTATTGAATCCTCTTGCTCTCCCTGAAAGCACAGATTCTAATAACCACTAACGAGTGACTCGAGAAGTGTCTTGTCTTTTACTATAGTCAGACCATCAACTGGTTCATGTACCTGGATACTTATCCTTTACCAAGAATTGATGAACTAGTCCAAAAAGTTACTCGCTATTCCGTTTTTACTACCCTGGACTTGCAGAATTCGTATCCTCAAATACCAATAAAAGAAGAGAAGAAATTCATAGCTTTTGAAGCCTGTGGAAATCTATAAAAAAAACAATAAGGTAGAAATTTAATTATAAAATAAAATAGTTTTTGAAGAAATTAGAAATTTTAACTAACATAATAACTGAAAAGCACACATAAGTAAGGGAGGTAATTCATTTTTAAAAACTCAAAAAGTTAGGCCAATTCAAACTATGAGTTATTTCCCTTATGTTTACGTCACACGTGACAAAACAAACATGGTGAAATCATTTTCTCACTGAATCATGGAAATATGTTTATGTAATATTCCAGAAATATTTAACTAATTGTGACATGATAATTAGGTAGATAAACATTGGTTATTTTTGAAATGGACAAAAAAAAGTATGTAGTTATTGCATTTGATGGAAAATTCAATTTATTCATGATGTCAGATTTCGCTACAATAACGAAGAAGAACTGAAAATTATTGGTATTCTTTCTTTTCTTCATTTTGACAATTTCATCTTTAAAAACATGACAATAACAAAACAGAATGTTAATCTGGTAAATCAGAAGAACAGGCAACTCAAAGTCTGCAGCAAATTGTCGGATAAAAGTTTATTCTATTTTTCTGAAAAAAAAAAAAAAAAAAAATGATATATAATAAAATATTTTTCATAATAGTAAAAACAAAATCAAAACTGTGAACCAATAACATATTTATTATTTAATGTAAAAAGCAATTAAATATAATGTGATGTGTTTTTTTTTTTTTTTTTTTTTTCTGACACTGTCTGTCGCGGACTTTGAGTCACCTGTTCTTCTGATTTGCGTATTCTATCTTAAAATGTTTTGATTAAAATCTGTTACCCTTTTTTATTATTATTATTATTTTGTTCGGTCATAAAGTGCATATCTAAAGCATTAAATATTCGTTGGGTAAAAAAGTAAGAATTTAAATAAAATCTAGTAAAAACCAATACTTTTCGTCAGTTGTCAAAAATTAGGAGTTTTTTGTCACCTGCAGCAATGCAATTTTTAGCTGGAAATTTAATGTCCTGCATTTGAAATGGGTTATGTTGCTTCAGATGTGAAAATTTATAAAATAAATATTCATCTCTTGTGAAACTGATTTATTTTTGCTCCAGTGGGAATGGAAAATTCTGGAATCATTGGCGATTGTTTAATTGCATTCCTTCAGATGATTGGCAGGATTGTATCTTTTGCTTTGAACCTCATCAGACAAAAGTGCTATTATGTCTTGCTGGCACTTGTTCATAAGAGATGCTTTCACCAGTATAGAAAAGGATTTTTTCTTTTTTTTTTTTTTTTTTCTTAATGTAAGATAAATTCTCATCTCAAACACTCCCAATACCAACCATGGAATTTTTATTTTAGTTCACAAAGCTTTCTGCAGTCCGACCATATTTGGTATAAACAATCTTCAGTTTCTATCTTTAGGCTTATTTCAAAGATAAAGTCTATCAAAACAATGAACTATTCCTGAACTGAACAAGACCATTACAGCTGAAATGAAGCTAATGCCAAAAGAGAAGCGTGTCAAAGTTATTGGCAGTGTTGCACATCACATCCAGGTGTATCAAGCAGTACAGGTTTAGGAGAGATGTAGTTGGAGATTGAGCAATCTTTGCCTCACAATTACATGCACAGCAACTTTTACAGAGGAGGAGTATCTATTGTTTTTCAAGATGGAACGGATGCCATGATCCAGGTGTGCTTATCATTGAACCACGACTTTGACTGTTGTACTTTCATGATTGAAAGTTGGTGGACAGGTCAGGCATACACAGACCCTTTTTTTTTTTTTCTCACCTTCACCCCAAACAAGGCACATTGCCACTTGGACGTAAGGGGCTATTGAGACCATGCCTAAGAAAGATTAAGATGCTGGTTTACATTACATTTGAACTTCTGCATATCAGTACAGTTAGGGAAGCAGGTAGCAGGAAGGGAATTCCAAAGGCTAACTGTTCTAGGGAAGAAGCTATTAGAGTAGAAAACGTTGACATTTGGGACCTCTATAGTGAAGGGGTGTGATTTTGCTGCTAAGTAGGTTTGTCAGGAATATGTACGTTGAGGGAGCACAAGTGCAATGAGTCCATCAGAGCACATGCCATTAAAATATTTGTAAAACAGGCACAGGGATGCAACATTACGACAATGGGACAGGGGTTGGAGCCTAGTTGACAAAGTGAGACCTATTTGATTGGAGACCGTTTTTTTGGACTCTATCCAAGAGGGAGAGACTAGTGGTAGATGCACCAGCCCAGATGTGGCAAAAATACCCCATGTATGGGCGAATCGTGGCTTTGTAGAGGTACAGGATACTTTCAGGTGTGGGTGAGTACTTTTCTAGCATGATAGAGGAAGCCCACCTTCCTTGCAGCAGCCTTTGCAACGCCTTCAATGTATTTGTTCCAGTTCATATTTCCTGTGAATGTTAAGCCGAGGAGTTTGAAGGAACAATTCTCAGGTAGGGAGTTATTTGTCATGGATATTGGTGGTTGGATAGGCTTCTTGTAATTGTTAAAGGAGAGCAGATTAGTCTAACTAGCATTTAAAGTTACCCTCCATTTACAGTCCTATTCCACTATGGTCTGGAGGTCATTTTCTAATGATTCTGCCATTGTCTTAGATTTGTGTACCACCGTTCTTCCCTCATGCATATAGTGTTGTATCATCAACAAATATACCCATCTCAGACACAATATTATCAGGGAAGTCATTGATGACTATCAGGAATAATAGTTATCATATGGTTGAATCACAGAAAGAACTATAAATTTTATTAATGACGAGCAAGGAGACCTACTGTTGCCTGGGATTAAATGAGGATCAATGAATGTTCCGCATTCCCATTGGTGAAATCGTCCATTTTTCAATCAAATTGATTGATTGCCTGCTCTGATTGGGACCCACTGCATTGCACCAGGAGAAAGCTTCATATGCCTCCCCGCAGTGACTTAATCCACAATACATTGTAATCTACATTGCACTGTAGAGACCCTACTGTTGGTTTTATAAAATTATTCTCGTATAATGACATGTTTAAAATGCAAACGTCAAATATCATGGCTCACTTGTGCTTTAAACAGAAATATTCATTTCAAACATGCCCCTGTCTCATCAAAGAATATACTGTTGATTTTATATGCTGGTCTCTTCTACTTGTGTGGTGATCAAACTTCTCAAATGCACTTGTGATATTAGGCTGTATAAGAATGTTAATTTTTGACTGTTTCTTCTTTAATCGGATTTTCTTGATTATCGATTTTTCCATATTTATTGGAAGCATCCTATCTGAGAACACTCTGAAACACATAAACAACATTTGTGTTAAATTTGAAAAAGAATCGGCCCAACTGTTTTGGAGTCCATAGGGGATGAACTTTCACACACACACACACACACACACACACACACAGTGCTTTTTATATATAAGTAGATTCCATGAAAGACTTTTTTTTTAGGTGTGTTTGGTAGACAAATGATATTGTAAGAACAAAGTTAATTTTTTTTATTTATTCCTTTCACCACGGCTCCTCTCCTTTCAAAATCTTGTTTCAAGATGAAATCTACATTAAGAATTCATCAGTATTTTAACATCAAAGCAATTTGCAAAAAATAATGTGAGCTTGACAAATCACTCGTTTTTTTTTATTTATTTATTTATCTGTGCTTAAACCTAAATGTAGATTCCATGAACAAAGCTTCTTTCTTACAACTGCACACCTGTGGAACTCTCTTCCGTTTCTCTGCTTTCCAGCTGACTACAATATGGTTATCTTAAAGTCCAACATAAACAAGTTCTTGATGAGCCGTCCTCTGAAGTAACCCAATTTACTGAATTTCCACTACAAACGGTTACGATATTGTCCCATTGACTACTATACATTCATTAATCCTTATCCTCAAGTGGCCTCTAGGCCTTGATAAGTGGTAACTTCTTTGTAATAAAAAAAAAAAATTAATCATTGAGATTATATTGGTAAATATTATGTGCTTTTACATTTACCAACCAGCGATTGCTACGAAGTTGCCTCAGGCTCGAGTGTTCTTCAGCTTTTTAATGAAAGCACTTTTTGTCTTTAGCTATTTATGAAGCTACTTTTTTATAAATTGGAAGAAATAAAAAATTAATTTTAATCACACAGGTTAGGGTTAGGATAGATAGATGTTTGTAATTGTATTTATTGTGTTGCGTTGTTGAATGTACATATAATTTATATAATCTATACATCTGACAAGTCTTTTATCGCTACCTTCAAAATCAACACCGAGACAAATTTCAAAGTATAAGTTTTATTTACAATTACGCTTCTAGTTCATTGACAAAAAGAGAGAGGAAGACCTTAGTTGTAAAGGATTGGTTGGTGTGTGGCTGTACAACGGAGAGGTGTCAAGATTTCAATCACGTTCAGCGCTGTCAGTCTGCTCTTTTCCATTTTTTGTTTATATTTCTCTTATATAGTCACAAATCGACATTCCTGGAATTGCAAACATCAAGATATTACATTCTTCTGTGCTATTTTGCATTGCACAATTCATAACTTCTAATCTTGGAATGTAAAAAGCCCTTTGTTTTCATTTAATTATAATTTCGGTCCTTTTTATGGGACACAAAAATGTATATCAACTTCATCTGGAATGTGCATGTGTGCACACCTCTGCTGCTTTCAAATATGCATTGCCACCTCTCTATATCCAACAATTCTATTTCCACGTATTTCCTGTTTATCGTTATAATTTTCTTGTAGAGGTTTAACGTTTTGCGATCAGCCGTTTCCGGTTATTCTCATCCGTAGCTGAGCATCAGCCGTTTCCGGTTATTCTCATCCGTAGCTGAGCACAGCCGAGAAACTCTGTGGAAACCGCGGGGTCGGTAAATACAGAAGTACGAAATAATATTTTTCATTTTTATTGATTTCAGCTGCTGAATTGTTTTGCGGAACAAAATTGCAGAGAGGGCTGCATTAGGGATTGTTTCATGTCAATCTAACTGGGTTTTGTAACCTTGAATCTGTAAATATACTTTAAATCCCCCCTTCTTCAAACCACAAATATTTGATGTTCACTGAAGAATACAGCAGTAACAGCAGCTTAGTGTTAAGAATTTGATTTGCAAACCAAAAAACTTTAAGAATTAATGATTAAGAAAATTCCAAACAATTGTGTCAAGGAAAGGGTGCAGGAATTCTGCTTGATTACATATACAATCTTATATACGAGTGGTTTTCCAAAAGTAATCTAATATATAAACAGATATGTTTGTCTGTTGGTTGTTCAGTCAGTCTGTATGTCTGTTGGTCGGTCTGTCTGTCTCTATATTTTCAAACTCTATCTCCTCCAAAACTAAAAGTCGCATAGCAATGCTAGGGGCCTCAAATGATCGGATTTTTTACAAACTATTCTTTTATGGGTTTTCAGCTGGTTAAAATTGTTTTTAAGGGGTTACAAATTGTTCTTAAGGGGGTTACAAATGGGTAAAAATTGAAAAAAATCGTCAAACATTTTTGTACATTTATCTTAGTTTATTTTTTATTTTTAGTTTATAATATATAATCGTGTCACGTTGGTGCAGTGATAGCGTCACCAGCTTTGAACGTTTCGGTTTCGATTCTAGCTGATGGCGCCCAAATACTCTTTTTTTTTTTTTTTTTTTCCCCCCCTTTAGAAATCACGACTCTATAATAAAATCTGGACAAATTAAAATATATTTAAGTGTATTTTATGCCCGGGCAAAGCTGGGCTCTATCCCCTGCTATTGCCTACTATTTTTTATCCCGCCTGAATGAATTGCAAATTGCGTTGTCATAATGACTGAACTTATGCATAGATGACCTAAAAGTGTCATCTCTCTGTTGCAAATAGTGATGGTGTGAGAATGTAAAAAAAAAAACACATTAAGAATAGTGTTAACTATGTAGAAAACTTAATTCTTGGGCACAATGTGTTTCTCACCTATGTGAGGTACACATGAATTTTTGATTTTTGCTATTAAGAGATTATTTATTGAAATCAAAAATGCATACTTTTTAGTTTAATGCGTGTTTTGCATATTGGCATGTGTTGGACGACTTTTAGAAATTGATTTTAAAAAAAAGAAATTAACCTATCTCTGACCAAGTCTCTATTTATCCCACTTAATTTATTATTTACTGCCCTTCCACTGCAGGAAATGTTACATAAGTTCGGAAGGTGGGGATTGAAAAGCTAAGAGGAAGAGCACTCTGACCTACAAAATAGGCCTGAGCAGCCATGTCAGCATTCCTTGGTAAGGGTGCTTCAGACTTTTACTAAAAAACAAACTAATTCTTTCTCAAAGTACAGACCTCTTAGAACTCCACAAAACTATAACTCAGTCCAAAAAAAAAAAAAAAAACTCACCTAATTTGCATGGCTAAAACTCTGTAGAACTGATTGGTGAGGATATATCATAGATTTGGTAAAAAAACACAACTACAGGTAAGGCAATGGCAGAATCCTCAGAAAATGACCTCCAATCCATAGTGGAATGGGGCTGTAAATGGATGTTAACATTTAATGCTGCCAAGACTAAGCTTTTTTCCTTTAACAATTGTAAGAATCCTTCTCAATCACTGATAGCCATGACTAATTACACTACCTCAGAGTTCTTCCTTCAAACTCCTCGGTTAAATATAGACAAAATAGACTGGAACAAATACATTGAAGTCATTGCAAAGGCTGCTGCAAAGAAGGTGGGTTCCTTCTACTGTGCTAGAAAATTACTCACATCTGAGAGTATCCTTTATCTCTACAAAGCAATCATTGATTATGACATCTGGGCTGGTGCATCTACCATTAGTCTTTCCCTCTTGAACAGGGTCCAAAAAAAGTGCCCAATCAAATAGGTCATGCACTGTCAACTAAACTCCAACCCCTGCCCAATCACTACAATGGTGCATCCTTATGCCTGTTTAACAAATATTTTAATGGAATGTGCTCTGAATTCTTTGCACTCTCCTCAACGTACATATCCTTGATAAACCCGTTTAGCAAGAAAGTCCCACCCCTTCACTATAGAGGTATTTAGAAGCCTTTTACTTTGATAGTTTCTTCCTTCAGACTGCTAGTCTTTGGACTTCTCTCCCTGTTACCTGCTTCCCTGGCTGTACTGACATGCAGAAGTTTAAATGTAATAAAACCGACATCTTGCTCATCTCCTAAACATGGTCCTAAATAATAGCGCTTTATGTCCAAGTGGCAGTATGCCTTGTTTGGAGTGATCATGGCTTAAAAAAAAAGAACAATATAGGTCAGGCTGACCCCTGGTTTAATTAAGTTCATTTTATCACTTGTGTTTTCCTTAATTTTCCCTTGTGAATTGAACCTGCTATTTTCAATTATACATTTATCAAGTTGACAAAAAAGTTCTTGGGATTTTTTACTTTTAAATTCAGATGAACATATTTCAGCTCAAACAAAAATTTATTGGTCGAAACAAGCACCATCAGAATCAACACACTTTTGCCAACGAAAAACAAATGTCTTTATGCCAGTAACGTAAAAATCTTACATTCTGGTGGTGATGAAGTCGCTGAAGGCGTTTTTGATATCATTTAGGTTTTTGAACCATTTCTCATGCAGAAAGTTGTCGAGATGCTTGAAAAAGTGGTAATCGGTAGGTGAGAGGTCTGGAGAGTATGGCAGGTGAGGCAGTTTTGTAGCCCAATTTGTTCAACTTCTACGGGGGTCGATTTACCAACGTGTGGTTGGGTATTATTGTGGAGAAGAATTGGGCCTTTTCTGTTGACTAATGCTGAGTGTTGTCGAAGTTTCTGATGCATTTCATCCATTTGTTGACAGTACTTCTCTACTGTAATGGTTTTGCTTGCATTAAAAAAACTGATGGATGAGACCGGTCGCAAACCACTAAATAGTCAGCATGATCTTTTGGTGGAATTCTGTGAAGTTTCGTTGGCATCTAACCAATGAGTGGAGTGTCGCCGGTTGTCATAAAGAACCCACTTTTCATCGCAAGCCATAATCCAGTCGAGAAATGTGTTCTTGTTGCGTAAAAGAACGGAAGATGTCACTTTATAACGGTATTTCTTTAGGTTGTCATTTAATTCGTGAGGCATCCATTTATCAAGTTTTTTTTGTCGTTCCAATCTCTCTCAAGCGGTTGGAACTCATCGTATATGTTACGTCTAATTCAGAAGCCAGTTCTTGAACAGTTGTGCATGTATTGGCTTCGACTAAGGCTCTTAATTGATCGTTGTCAACATCTGATGGCTAACCATTATGCTCGTGGTCAAGACTTTTGTCCCCGCCACAAAATTTCTTCAACCACCATTGCTCTTTAAAGTGATATATCAAGTAAAGGTATTATATTATTATAATATTATATAACGAAAAATTATTTGATATCAAAATGATAAATTCCGCAAGAACTTTCTCATCAACCTA
The DNA here is from genome assembly GCF_053919585.1 of Euprymna scolopes. Taxonomy (NCBI): domain Eukaryota; kingdom Metazoa; phylum Mollusca; class Cephalopoda; order Sepiida; family Sepiolidae; genus Euprymna; species Euprymna scolopes. The sequence continues at coordinate 13,117,618 of NC_136490.1, forward strand.
ATATTAATCGAAGTACTCTCATTTTTTTCTTTCAACAATGCCATATAATCCAAGTCTCCTGGTTTGCACAAATTTTCCTATATTGTCTAGATTTGTTATTTTCATGGCAAGTGCTCGTCTGAGCTCCAATCTAAGGTCCTCCTTGCCAAACTTTCATGAAAAACACTCACCTAGCTGAAACCACTATCAATAATTTCCCCCACTCTTTATCTGTGCCTGAATCTAAACGTAGATTCCATGAACAAAGCTTCTTTCTTAGAAGTGCATGTCTGTGGAACCTTCTATATTTGCCTACTTTCCGGCTAACTAGAATTTGGTCGTTTTCAAGTCCAACGTAAACAAGTTCTTGATAAGCAGTCCCTTAAGTAATCCAATTTACCAAATTTTCACTATTAACGATTACAATATTGTCTCATTGACTACTGTACACTCATTAACCTTTATCCTCGAGTGACCCCTAGGCCTCGATAAGTGATGACTTATGTAAAAAAAAAAAAAAAAAAATTAACTCTTCCTTTGAGATCATTGAATAATTTTAGTAAAGTTAGAGATTGTCTGCACTTGTCCTAAATGGAACTCTTCAAAAATGAAACATAATTTATCCTGGCTGTCTAAAATGCAGAAATGCTGCATATTTGACTGTATGTTCATTGATTATTAGAATAGAAAAGATGAGTTATCTGCCCATATTTTAATGAACCTTCTATATTCATCTCTTTCATGTGTTATATTCTAATTATAATCACAACTGAATTGAAAAAAAAATTTGCATGTTGAAAAATGTCTAAAAAAAATATCAAAAATCTTTAAATAATGGTAATTTTAATAATAGCGCAAAGATTTAATTAGACTAGCTTAGATTATTTTAAAAAATAATTTTTAAATAATCTAAGTTAGTCATCCAACTTAACTGACTCAGACTCCTAAAACATCGAGTATGCTTTTTCTCCTCGACTACACAGCCCTGCATAGTACCGATTGAAGGAATATGCAGCAGAAGTATCTAAATAAAACTAAAAAAAAAAAAAAAAAAGAGGGAGGAAAAAGCTAATCTCGGCTTATACACCGTTTATTATACATGAAAAGATTAATTTTTAATCTTAATATTTCCCTTGATAAAATGCCATCTGGCTCTCCCTTCCTACATATGACCGGATTATATTGAAATGAGTTTAACGTCCTTGTCAGGTTTTAATAAGGATTGTTGTTTTATTAAATACCGTAGGAAGTTACATGACATTTGCTGCTTTGTTTGTGTAACCTAAATTGAAAAATGCCTAAGAGCAATTTAGCTGAGACGAAAATACAACATTTTTCTTTTTTGGGTGTGGGTGGGGGGCTTTGGAAGGCAACGTTAATTTTTAACACAACTGAGCAACAAAAAAGTTTCTGACTTGATTGCAAGCTCTTCCCTCTACTCCTTGAAAATATGTCTCCCTACTCTATAAAAAAAATATAATTATATTTTCGGTTGATTAACACATTTTCAAGTTTTGTGACCTTAGCAAATCAAAGTTTAATCAAAGGAATGTCTAAAGGCAAGATCTTATCAAACTTGTCCCCTGACTTATACAACACGGTTGTGATAAAACTGCATGGTTTTTGATAATGTTGCAGTTATTAAAAGCAATTATTTACAGAAATTGAGTTTTTAGTCAACTTCTCACTTTTTAGATGGAGATTCTATAATTGACACATTTTTGTATTAGTCAGGGTTTATTTTTTTTTGTTTTGTTTTGTTTTTATAAACTTATTCAAGAGTCAGATTTTCTTTCTTTTTTTCTTTTTTAACCACTTTGACATCCTTTCTTCCTCATACTCTTTCTACCTCTTTTCTTGTACCCTCCTTGCGTTCTTTGTCCACTGCTTGTCCTATTATATATATGCACATGTGTGCGGTTTGAGATCATAGGCAAAGACAAAATCATGACAGAACCTCCTCTCATCATCTGTCTTATTTGAGTGGGTCAGCCATTCCACATTATGGACATTGAAGTCACCGCAAATGTGAATGTTAGCTGAAGGATGAGCAGACAGGATGTGGTCAATTTTCTCAGATATACTTTTAAAGATAGTAACTCCGCTGTTGTGGGGATGATAGAGGGCAAATATAAATGCGGTGGTGTAAGCAAGTGCAACCCGGAAGCACATATAAGGTAAATTAGGATCTCCTCTGGAGATATCCCACCATATGGAAAGCCATCTTTAATGTAGACACATATTCCATGCGCATGGCGATCTTGGGAGTCAAATTTAGATGTTAAGTTAGAGTATCCTTTAATTATGAACTCATCTAGGGAAGTGGTCGGCCCTATGCCAGTTTTGCTTAGGAAGAATATGTCCAGTTTCATCTCCTGTAATTGGGTTTCAACCTCTGGAACATAGACCCCTGGTGTTGGAGAAGGAGACATGGTAGTAGGGGTATATGTTGGAGGATGGAGTTCTAGGTTTATTCATGTTTTTTTTTTCTGGAGATGTTTCATGTTGAGGTTTTGGGATTTGTGGAACAGGTCGACAGACTTGGTTGGAGCAGGACAGAGAGGGAAAGTAAGAGAGAAAAAGGCAGGAATTTTTTTTTTTGTTGTTTTGTGGCACATGAAAAGGTAAAGCCATAACAATTACCCACTAGTATGGCATCGAGAAGCCCCACCAGAAACTACTGTATGGTCCAGAATCTATTCACCAAATGGCAATACAGCAGCCCCAGTACTTTGCACCTGCTGATGTTACATGTAGGGGTTTCATTAAAAGAGAGAGAGTCTTACTATATGGCTTGTTGTATCTTAGAGAGAGTGTTTAAGAGGAATGTTGAAAGACTCAGAGAGAGTTCATTTTATTATAAGATTGTTCATGTTATTACGATTCTTATATATTAAATGTTCATTCCTTAATTGTGTTTATGGAAGAAGAAGAAGGGGAAGTTCTTTGAGTGAAGGGGATAGTGTTCACTGTTCAGACATTGTGTAGACATGCTGATGTAGATTCACATTGTAATATGAGAAGTCGAGATGTGTATGAAAAGACATTTTATAACACAAATATATAATACAATTTCACTTTACCTTTTTGTAAGAATCATAAGACAAGACGACGTTTTTATAAAACACAAGATGAGGTTTATTTCTTCACGACCGGCCGTCGTTTCCATCATCAAGAATTCAAAGCTTCACATATTACTTTTAAAAGTGATCATCTCGCTTCTAGACACTCTGACTCCCAGACCCTCTCTGAGTTTCTCACTGACTGACTTCTTTTACTCTAAAGTTTTTTCTCTATCCCTAGAACTTTCTATTTTCCGTGACGTCATACACATGTTAAAACATGTGCCTTCTTTCACGTGTTCTGGACATGCGTGTCCAAAACTTTTCCTATTTCTACAAAAGGAATTTTAACCTATACTCAGTAACCTATTTTCCCAATATGTTAAAAACATTATCTTATAAGCTGCATTCTTTCAATTTAAAATTTCATAACAAACTTGACAGTTCACATTCTTTTCTTGAAATATTTTATCTCTATTCTAAGCAATCGTTTGTTTTACATTTTTAAATTCTCACACGTAATCTATTTCTAAACCTAAATTACGAGGTTCGAATTTCGTCTATTGCTATTTCATTTTCATTTTAACTAAACTCTCTATTTTTATACTTACATGAAAAGGGGACAGCCCTTATCATGTAACACTGATAGGACAGCCTCCTTAGTGTTTAATCCAAGGTTTAGGTCCCAGACTATCAGGCGGGTAACACCAGCCCAGATGAAATGTTTACCTCCAGCACCCTTACTAGTGACATGACCACATGGATAGACATAGAAACAGAAAATTTCCGACATCTCGGGCTACTGTTCACGAAGTACTACTGACCTGAAAAGCAGCTTTTTCTTCACCTTTTGTCAGAAAAATACTCATTGGAAATGAGGACTGAGGGACAAAAAAGGAGAAGCGAGAGTTACTGGAGCTGCCGATAATACATCCACAGTGCATTATCTACTCTCCATAATGTCTTTGGGTTTTGGTTTTTGATTTTTTTGATGTTCACGTAATTTGTTTTTTGTGCACATGTTCCATTCTTCTTGCCACTTGTTTTCCTGGTATTCTTTTAATTTTTCTTTTTAAGTCTGCATTTGAGATTTTTATTTTTTATTTTTTTATTTAATGGTTTGTAGCTTTTTTAGCTAGTTTATCTGCTTTTTCATTTCTTGGGATACTAACATGGCTTGGTATCTAGGCTATTACAATTATTTTACCTTTTTTTGGTTATTCCATTGTATTCTTGTGTTATTTCTGTGATGAACGGGTGTTTAGTTATTCCCCCCCCCCTCTTAAAGGATCATAATATGTCTAAACGGAAAAGACTAGTAATTGATACACCAACCGAGACATGACAACAATACTCCATGCATGGGCAGATGGTGGCTTTGTAGAGACATAGGATATTGGCAGATATAAGTTTTCTAGCATTGTAAAGGGAGCCCATTTTTTGCAGCAGCCATAACAATATCTTCTATGTATTTGTTACCTGTCAATGTTAGACCAATGAGTTTGAATTATGTACTCTTGAGTAGGATGCTTATTGCTAAGTGGTTAAAAGAAGTTTCTTAAAATTGTTAAAGGAAAGGAGCTTTGTCTTAGTAGCATTAAGTGCAACCATCTATTTTTGGCCACATTCCACTAAAGACTAGAAATCATTTTCTAAGCATTCAGCCATTGCCTTGGATATGCGCACATTCATTTTACCCATATGCTGAAAGTAGCGTATGGTGTCATCAGCAAACATACCTGTCTTTGACATAATTTCATCAGAGAGGTCATTTATGAAAATTAGAGACAATAAAAGTCCAAGGACTGACCTCTGTGGTACACCTGTGTTAATGTCACGTTGTTTGAATCTACACCTATCAAGGACAACCTGGATCTTTCCTGTGTCTAAGAAAGATCTAATTATATTGAATATTAATCCAGAAATACCATATGAACTAATTTTCATGAAAAAAAACCTTTGTAAAAGTTTAGATTCATCAAGAGCTACCACTCTAGTTTCCCCTGCCTTGTCTAGTGTGTGGTATATTCATCCAGAGGTGATCATTGGGATATCTACATTAGAATGGGCTTGCCTAAATCCATACTACTGATCAGAAAGAAGGTTGAGCATTTATGAGGTCTGGACTAGTGTTACACTGATGAGTGGACTAATGTTGTTGGAATTAGTTTTTATTCTTTCCCCTCTCTTTTGTGTCAGTAAAAGGTTTAAAAAAAAAAATAAGTCATCTTGACCTGCTTTGAATACTGGCATATGTAAATCTACAAACGGTCTATACATACACATTCTCCATTGTTTAAGGCATTTTTCATGTCAAGTAATTTATTAATTCTTTAACTATTTGACATTGTTTGAAATGTGATCCATAGCAATATCCTTCCCCTTTTTTCCCATTTTCTCATTAGTTTGTTAAGACTGGGGATGCACCACATAATCCAAGTCAGAAGAGACAGAATCAGAAAGATCTTGATTATAAATACTCTTTGAAATGTTGCTATAAATGGTGTCTCATCTGCATGTCAACAAATGATCTTAGAATGTGCTGTGGGAGATCATTGATAAAATTCAAGAAGAGGATTGGGTTCAGAATATATCCATGAGGCACACTAGCATTGATACTATGTGCATAAGATTTTTGTCTATTAACGACTACTTTTATAATCATATCAGAGAGAAAGGATTTGATGGCTGTGAGAACATTTCAAGAGCTAGTAAACTTGTAAAGTAGACCTTTATACTAAACCATATAAAAAACTTGGATAGGTTAAAAACTATTACTCTAAAAACGAAGCCCCCCCCCCCTCACCGTCAATAGATTGACTGATACTGTGATATTACAGTCAGTACATAATCTGATCTTGCAGGACAAAATCCATATTGGTTGTCACTAAAATATTCATATAAAATCATGGAATTGTGTCAGTAATTTAACTTTTTATAAATTATCATGGTTTTTGATGACATCAACAAAAAATGCTCACCATTTTATTACAGAGTGAAGAATTTCTTTTTGAATTCATTTTAGGTGGTGGGATAAATCTGAAGTAAATTTTATGTGGTGTTTTATGTGGTGGGATAAACCTGGGGTAAATTTTATTAGTGAAGAATTTATTTTTGAATTCATTTTAGGTGGTGGGGTAAATTTGAGGTGGTTGTCTGACTTGTTATTTGTCTTCTTGCTTTCTCTCACTACTTGAAATAGTTTTGTCTAGAGGACATGTTTAGATTGCTAACTTTTGCATAATGAGATGGAAGTATATTTATAGATGATACACACATTTGTATCACACCCAGACACTTGCATAGCGTCGACATACCTGCAGTCGCTGCTTGTTTTTGGGTTTGAGTGGACAGGGGACTGGAGCATGGTGTTCAACCCAGCAAAAACAGTTGTGCTTTTGTCCTCTAGATATCTCTCTATCTCCTATTCCTCTCCATGGGATTTTGTTTCAAGACACATTTGTACCATTATCGAAATGTCATCAATATCTGGGAGTAATAATATCTATCAATATCAGGTTTGACAACGATTTGTCTTATATATCCAATAGGGTTAATAAGGAGCTTTATCTGTTGCATATTCTGAGCTACCAAATTCCTCATGAATGGCGTTTACTGACTAGGCTTTACAAGGCAATGATTCATCTCCACATGGAATATGGGTTCATAGTGTTGCCGGAGTTGGCAAGGTGTTCTCCGATTCTCTTGAGCGTCTACAGTGTTGTACCATCAGATATATAATATATATTCCCTGTTGTGACTGTCCCCTCTGGAGTATATGATCTGCTTGGATTAGATCTGCAGTTCAATCGCCGGAATTTAACAGTTGCTTTTGTTACCTACAGATTATTTCATGGTTCTTGCCCCACCGCAATGCTTAAAAACTGCCCTGTGTTGTGGCTGAATAGATCAAACCTACGACAATATACATTCACATTAGACCCTCTACATAATCAGATCAAATGTTTGCTTAGAGATGTACCGGTGGTATAGTCCTGAATGTGCTGCCTCAGAATTGTGTGAATGAACGAGTATCACATTTTGGAAGTCCTGTATTGCCTAACTATTGTGATGTATAAGTTTTTTGCATTCCCTAATAAGCTTAGTAGCATCTGTCCATTGCTAACGGTTTTATAACCCGATGGTTCAGAAAGGAAAAAGTCTGTATACACACAACTGTCTATGTGTGTGTGTAATATATATATATATATATGTATGTATGTATGTATATATAATAATAATTTATGATAAAAAAATTCTTTAAATAATATTTAGAATAAAAAATATTGTTGTTGCCCCCTTTCTACAAGGGTTAGGCCTCTATGAGAATTTATAAACAAGATGTCAATCTATGTATAAGGCAATGTTCCAGCTACAGTCATTGAACACTATATGATAAAGCTTACTGTATATATCCGCTATGATATGAAGTTTAAATTCTTTTCTTCATGTTAATTAATGGTGGCTTGGTGGTTGAATACCAGACTGCAAAGTTCAAGGTGACTTTGCAACTAGGTTTGAATCCTTCGAGCTGTAGTAATTATCATTTCCTACACTAAAGATTGTGTAAGCATGAAACATTAGTGTTTGTAGATAAACTATCATATATTCAAAATAATAACCAAAAATTTAGGTTCGTGCAGCAGATTTTTGCTCACTGACGTTAGTGTGACAGGATGGATACATATTTATATCAAGGTGATACTTTTACCTTGAGATATTTATATATAGTAATGTATAAAATGTATATGGCGATTAAGCTACACTGAATATTCCGTGTTTCATTCACTCTAGAATTCTTCAGGCGCATAAGCCTGAAGAATTCTAGAGTGAATGAAACGCGGAATATTCAGTGTAGCTTAATCGCCATATACATTTTATAACTTACTCACTAGCTCTACCTACGTATTGAGCACTTTTGAAGTAAATACTTAAAGTTTACGCATAAATCTATACTTTCGTATATTAATTTTATGTGAGTAAATTAAGTAGTTACACTTGTGCCCGATATTATTCATACCCCTCGGATCTTTGAGATTTCTATAAGATTATTGCTCAAACCAGAAGGTAGACAATATTAAAGGGATTTCAAACAATAAATCAAGCATAAGCATTTAATTTAAACTCAACAAATAAATAAATTATGCAAGTTTGAAACATTATACAAAGAAAAACAATAATGGCACTAGTTCAAAATTATTCATACCTCTCTTACTAATAGTCAATAGCATGCCCTTTATTCTTAATAACTGCCTGTAACCGTTTTGGATATTTATCAACAAGGTTTTTACAAGCATCAACACTGATTTTTGACCATTCTTCAATGCAGTAGTTCTCCAAATCCCTCAAATTTCTAGGTTTCCGCTTTTTAACCTCAGTTTTCAATATGTGCCAGAGGTTTTCGATAGGGTTCAGGTCGGGACTCTGGCTAGGCCATTCCAAAACATTAATTTGATTATCCTCAAACCATTTCTTGACTATTTTGGCAGTATGTTTTGGATCATTATCCTGTTGAAGGACCCAGTTTGGTCCTAAATGGAGCTTCTCCGCATCCTGTCTAATGTTTTTCTGGAGTATCTCCAAATATTGCTCCTTCTTCATGGTTCCATCTATCTTGACCAAACTACCTGGACCACTAGCCGAAAAGGAGCCCCAAAACATTAGGCTACCACCACCATGTTTCACCGTGGGTATGGTGTTCTTTGGGTTGTAAGCTTCTCCTTTCTTCCTCCAAACGTAAGAAGCATCCATATGGCCAAACAATTCAATTTTTGTTTCGTCAGTCCACAAAATACTTGAGAAAACGGACTCTGGAGAATTCACATGGTTCCTAGTAAACTTTAGACGTGCTGCAAGGTGTTTTCCGGTGTGCAATGGAGTCCTTCTTGGTCTTCTTCCTTTCAGACCATTTTCATGCAGAGTCCTTTGCAATGTTTGCCTTGATATTTTTATGCCAGAAGACTCCAGATTTTCTAAAATGTCCTTAGTAGTGGTGGTTGGATTTGCATTAACACTTCTTACAATATTCCTGGTGGCTCTAGCAGACAGTTTCCTTTTCCTTCCTCTGCCAATCAAGTTGTTTGTTGTGTGGTGACTCTGGAATTTTTTGATGATGCTCTGTACTGTTGCTGTAGGGACCTCAAATTTCTTGGAAATTGACTTTTAACCTAAACCATCCTTATGTGAATTCGCAATTTTAGTCCTAAGATCATTACTAAGCTCTTTTTTCTTCCCCATTCTAATAATTTTTATTCTTTTATTGGTTTTCAGTTGATATCATTTTAATTTCTGAAAAATGCAAAAAACGAAATGAAATTAATCAAAGGTTGTATAAAAGCATTCAAAATAAGAATCAAACAGGAAACAAACAGTCAGAAACTCGATTAATACTGAAAAAATAAGGGGGTATGATTATTTTTGAACATTGCAGATTTTATAAATAGCTGTATATTTCTTTTATTACAAGTATCCCGAGATTTTAAAATGACTAAAATGATCAGAAGAGGTTTATTAAGAATATGTATCAATATGGACGTAAACAATAAATTCTAACAAAGTTACACCTAATAAACTCAATTTTCAAGGGGGGGTATGAATAATATCGGGCACAACTGTATATATTAGTAATGGAATGATTACAATAATTTTCCAGATTCCAATTCTTTTTAAATTTATAAATTATGGAGTTTTTTTTTTTGTTTTTTCTTTTGTATTGGGGTCAGATTAACATGCGCATGTATTTTTACAAATGTAAAACTACATTTGTGGGTGTGACCTTTTAGATTTTAGTTTTACTGGTAGTTTAAAATCAATAAATATTTATGTCATCGTTAATTCAAACTGGAAAATTGAGTTTTAAACAAAAAAGAATATTTTTTGGCATCAGAAAATAGGCAAAATTTTTCCCCATACCAATTCTGATACTCCAAATTTTTTTTTTCAATTCTAATCAATCATCCCAACATTAACATTCCTAGATTTGTTTTTCTTTTTTGTGCATTGATATTCATATAAAAGCCCTTTTTTTTCTATTTATTTAAAAAGAAAATACAATCTATATATAGGTTGTGGAATTGCATTCATCAGCAAAAGATCTGGCTAATTTGCATATTGTTTTAAACATTCCTCTTAATTCCCTATTAGTTTTTTTTTTGTTTTCTCATGGGATGATCATCTTTAGTTAACTATTACGTATTCATGCAGATATTCTACATGATTTATGCTTGCATAATATTTGCATAAAAAGATTATAGTAATCACAAACCTTTCTATATATTTATCTATGCATATATATATTTGTTTAAAAAATTTGCCTACCAAACTCTTCTGCCAGTTTTTGCTCTACAGGCATGAAACTTAATATATAGGGTATTTGAACTCCTGCAAAACTTTATATTTTTGTTTTAGCAGGGAAAAATCGATGCAAAAGTGAAATTAAAAAAAAATGTAATTTGCCAGGTGAAGGTCGAATGACAGCATTACAAATATGCATGTGTAACGTAATAGTTATTAGTTCATGTTTTGATTTTTAGCCTTGCAGCAAACATGTTTTCGTATTGCTCAGACATTAACACCAAAGGAAAAAGTAAATCATAAGCTAAACATTTTGGTTTCGATTATTGGTGGTGCCGCACAATTTATTATTTTTTTTTAACTTTTTAAATCATGACTATATATTGGATCCAATATTATCTCCATATATAATATTTTGATGGCAAAAATTCCTCTCTGGACGAACAGATCCAACATACAAATTTATTATGTCTAGACAATTAGATCTTATAACTTTAGAACAAAATTTTAGACACATTTAGTCATTATAATAAAATTCTACATTTCATCCTAGGAGCAACACCATCACAATCGCCGTATCTTTAAAGGAAGTAGTTCCTATTTTTACCCCTAAATAATAAGTCCTCTTACTGACCCCAGTCAAGACCGGGAGGAAATATAGATATTCTACAAATATTGTGCTTGCACCCTTCGTAAGTGGGCCATAAACTCAGACATAATATAATCTTTCCATTTCTCTGATTCAAAAATAATAAATCCTCTCTTCTAAAATTCCGCCCATTCTCATTTAGTGAGCGCTTACAATTCAATTATTCTGGAATCTACATCTTAATACATAAATAAATGCTCCAGAACTTTTCAAATATGGCAGCACTCTCTACAAGAGACAATCATTTTTAAAAAATAAACCAAATACAAACATATTAACCGCTCAAAAACAGAAAATTAAATGCTGATAACCCTACACTTACCTATGCACACATTAGCACGCCACTTTTTTGTTTTTAAAGATAAATTTTTACCATAACTCCACCTCCACACTTTTTTCTTTAAAATGCTGACTTTTAAAGGTTTTTTACTATGCTGATTAAGAAAATCTCATTTATATTTGGCAGATACAAGTAGTTTTAAAATATAAAGACCTGTATTATGCACTTTAAATCAGTAACCGCCAGATTTGTATGCACGTGTGAGGAACAAGCCTGATTCTATATATATGTTCATTAGAGTGATAGATAATATATGTATAAATTGTGCTGTATCCTTGACATTAACTTTAATGTAGTCTGTTTAAATTCCTTATTGGGTTGATAAATTGTAATTAGAGTTTAAGTTGGGTCATATGATGATCATGTGATAATCTGTTCATGTAGTTGTCACATGAAAATTCTGAAATAATGATGTTTTTAACGTCGTTCATATTTGCACTCCTATTTATTTGCCTCCCCACAAGGGCTGAGTTAGATACAGGATCGATTCTTAATGTGGAGGAAAATCCAGCACCTAAAAAAGAGTTACTCTGAATTGTAACTTTTTTTTTAAATTGCCTCAGTCTAGATGGATTTCTACTTCACTGACCGAGAACCAAAAAGATGAAGTGTAGCGTCAGAACACTTTGCTCGTAAAAGATTTGTGAAATATTTTCCAGTCATGTTATTTCAAATTAATGAAAGCAAAAATTGATTTCAACGGCATTTCTTTTCTATCCTCATGACTGTTTCCCTTTGCCAAGGCCATTTATATGGGATGTGACTTGTATCAACACTTTGGCGTCCTCATCACTGATAGAATCGGTAACAAACCTTGGACATGCAGCAGAAAACAGCAAGCAATCAAAATATGCCGGCCTTCTCGACAGGTTTGTGTTTCGACCAATCGCCAATGAGACCAGTGGTGTGATAGACCTCACCATATGCAACCGCCTCAACATCCGGAGTCTATTAATAATTGACTTTGAGTGCGTCTTCATTGCCACTATTTGTGGAAACGTCTTGAGCCTTCTCTCAGTTTTCTACACCATCTGGACATTGGATGAAATTTCCTGATACTTGCACGTTGGTTTCAGGAAGGGTCAATTTATTAATTACTAGCTGGGTGCTCGGCATTGCCCGGTTATAAAATACACTTAAATATGATATTTTAATTTATGCAGATTTCAATTCTCTATTGATTACTATATATTGTACCCAATATATAGTAATGATTTCAAAAGTTAAAAAAAGGGGAAAAAAATGACTTGGGTGGCATCACCTTCAATCGAAACCAAAACATATAGCACTCCAACCTTAGTCATTACTGTGTGAGCTGTCAGCAAATGGATAAGAAATAGTTAAAAATGAACCGACTTTAACGTATAAATGTATATTTGTGCATGCGTAGAAATAACATGTTTAGTCGACTTACAGCTGCCAGGTTTCAATTTTAAAAAATTTTTACGCCTTAGCAACTATTTTTACCGGCTAAAGGCCTCTAAAATAACAGCCCCCCCCCCCAATGCAATTGTTTGATTTTCAACGCTTTGTGACCTTGCGTCTCTGATGTCTCTGAGGAGATGCACTTTAAATAAATAGAGACCCAGACATGCACACAAAAAAATTTTATAAATTAGATTATTTGTTTCTCCATTTTTCTTAATATTATTTAATGTTTGTTTGTTACATTCCTGAAATACTGTTCCTATTTACAATGCCTCCCCACGGGACAGAGTTAGACACCAAGGTCGTTGAAGATGAACATGAAGAAAAAGAACAAAAATTAAAAATTGTCTCGGTCGTGAAGCATTTCTCCTCCGGAACTGCTAGACTCTGGAACTCCTTTCCGGGATCCTGCTTTCCCAACTGTACTGACATGCAGAAGTTCAAGTGTAATGTGAACAGACTTCTTGCTGCTCAACTCCCTACATAGTATCCCTGCAACATGTCCGTGATAGTAGTCCCCTACATCAAATTGGCATTGTGCCTTGTTCGGGGTGAAAATTGACTAAAAAAATTTTTTTTTAAGTTGTGCAGAATTGTTTACACGTTTTGGGGCGAGTATTTTTTTAGTTAAATAAAAACACCAGTTGTTTTTTGGGGGGTGGGGGGTCAGTAAGCAAGGTTATTTTTTTTTTTTTAATTTAACTTTTAAATTCTGTTTTCTTTGTTAAAAAAAAATGTCAATCTTGTTTTGATTATTTTGTTAAAATGTCAAAAGTATTTTTCGGTAATATTATGAAAGTAACTCTTATGCATTTTTTTTATAAAGAATGATATTGATTTTTTTTTTTAACTGTATCTAAAGAAAGACTGGTAACAGATGGAGATATGTTTAATTAAAGAAAACTAATGAAGATTATAAATAATCAACTTTCTTCATAATGAGTCGAGGACATGACACCACTTCCACATTTCGAAAGAAAAATGTTTTTAATTAAAATCTTTCACATATGACATATTTAAATGTTATAGTAAAGTCTATATATATCTATAAAAGTGAGGATGTGTATGTGTGTGTGAGGAACTTCTCAACCTATATACTCAATGAATTTTTGATCTACAGACTTGAAATTTGGTATATAGGTTGTTCAGGCATGTGAAAAACTTTTTAGTCAGTTTTCATCTAGAAAAAAAGGGCTGCTGCACAAATTGTTCACATTGTTAATAAGTAGATTTGAAAACATTTTTTAAAGATCATATCAAGTTAGCCTAATATTTATCATACTTGATTCACTGTCTTTAGGTTTTGGTTTCAATCTCAGCTCGAGTTTTTTTTTTTTTTTTTACTTACAGGAAGTGAACTGTTTAGAAAAACATAATACTTGCATGAACATGTCTCAGGTTTTTTTTTTTTTTTTTTTTTTTTTTTTTTAGGAATTTAATGTTACATTTAATACCGGGCAACAACGGGTACATCTAGTATTCTATAAAAGCGAAAATCTGTGTGTGAGGACACTTTTCAACCTATGTACTCGACGACTTATAAATCTAAAGACTTGAAATTTGGTATATAGGGTATTCAGACATGGGGAAAATTTTTGAATCGATTTTCATCAGAAAAAAAAGCTGTTAAGGGATCAAAATTGAAAAATTGGTACGTGGGAGTCATTGAATTTTTATCTATCAACTTTTGAAAACACTTTAACGATCGCATCAAGCTGGCCTAATGGTTATCATACTGTCTTTAGGTTATGATTTTGATCTCAGCTTGAGTGTTTTTTTTTTTGTTTTTTTTACAAGAAGTGAACTATATATTATTTTAATTGGAATTCATTATTGAGATGAATATTATTTATATTAATTTATTTTATTGCGGACTATTATTCTCAACCAATAAAGATGAGAATAATAGTCCGCAATAAAATAAATTAATATAAGAAATGAACTGTTTAGAAAAAACTTAATACTTACATGCACATATCTCAGTTTCTGCATGAATTAAAATGCAATATTTATGCACATTTTACAACCGGATAGCCTGCTTGTATACCTGTAAAGTTTTTTTTTCCTCAGTCTGACACTGATATCAAAAGCCAACTTTTTTATTTAAAAATTATTAAAACAAACCTTTTAATATACTTAGTCAATCATATGTAAGCAACTACAAAAATGTTTACTAATTTACATTTTCCTTTGAAAAACGAGGATTAATTAATTACTTATTCATTTTTATGGTTTTTCATTAAATGATTGGTTTTACTTCACTATTATGCTGACTTTTATTTATGCATAGTTTCTACATTCTCTATAATTGCATAGAATTTAAGATGAAAATGTTCTAGCACATGGAAATATATATATGACCTTGTCAGTGTGTGTGTGCGAAAATCTTTACAAAACTCCTGAATATTTGGTCTACAGAGTTGAAATTTGATTTATAAGCGTCTTTGGATCTGTAGCACACATTCAATTTGGTTTTTAGCCTGTAAAAATAGCTTCTAAGGGGTCAAAATTGACAAACTAGTTGACCTTGGCAGAGGTAAATCGACCATCTTCTGAGCATGTATACATATTTTTATCTTGGAGTCACTTAAGTTTAGGTCTTTGTTTATCCATCTGGTGATATACATTTTTATCCACCTAGTGATAGCTATGGATAGCTGTGGAACTCTGTTCTGTCTGCCTGCTTCCCACCGGACTTCAAGTCCAATGTTAACAAATTCCTAATGAACCGCCCCCTTAAGTAAACACTTCATCAAATCTCCACACTAACGTAATGTACTTGCAATAACCCTTATCCCTGAGTGGCTTCCGGGCCTTGGTAAGTGGTGATGACTGTAAAAAAAAAAAAAAAATGATATTGGCAAAGGCTGAAGCGCTAAATAATGACTATGGCTGGATCGCTGAATGTTTTAGTCTCTATGCCAGCTGATGGCACCAAAATTTTATTTTTTATTATTTTTTAAATCATCACTACTATATATTGGGTACAATATAATAATCAATATAGAATTTGCTCTATAATAATAAATACGAAATCTGCATAAATTAAAACATATTTAAGCAAATATTATGAACAAGCAATGTGTGACAAAGAAGTCTTTCTCTTTTTTCCCTTTTTGGTCAGAATGTTCAGTTTACAACAACCTTGTTGGCAGATCACGTGATGATATAGTCGACCGTTGGTTGATTTAACCATGTGAAAAAATGCCCATATAAAAGGTGTGCCTTAGAAGTCTTTTTCTTCCTTTTTGGTCAGAATGTTGAGGTAACAACAAATTTGTCAAATTGATCTTTTTCTTTAAGTTTCTTGGAATAATCTTGTAAGATGTGATTGATCTCCTCACCCAAACAGATCAGTACATCTTGCTAATTTTGTTTATTCGTGTATAAATATATTAAGACACTTTAACGGCTGTGCATAATTTTTGTGTGTATTATTTGTAAGCGAAAGTAAATCCTTTTTTATTTTTTCTACTTTTAGGGTTTAGTTCTTTCTTTTGTTGTTTATTTATCGTTTTTTGTGTGTAAGAACACTTAAGAAATGTAAAATTCTTATAAATATTAAAGTGATCTTGTAGATATTTACTATTTCAGTTCTTAAACAAATTAGTTCAATTACCAGAAGGTTTTAACATCTGCAAATACTTCTGGCTTTGCAAATAAGCAAATGAGTGTAATTATTTGCATTTCTTTTATTTGGTAAAGTAGAAGGGAAAGAAGAGTAGGGGGGGGGGGGGGTTAAAGAAAGATAAAAAGTGATAAAAGTTTTAAAATAAAGATGTTACTACACTTTTTTAACTTTTCTTTTTATGACTCTGGGCAATGCGGGGTGACCCTGTTAATTTGTGTTTCCTTGTGAAGACTACAGTTTTCTAAAAAAAAAAAAAGAAAACTGGGTCAAACATGCATTAAAATAGGGGTAGGCTATAGAAACAAAATTTTTCAAATAAATGCCAAAAATGGCTTATTACCTTCATTTATATGTAAATAGATGGGAACAAGTGATATTTTTCAAAACGGGTCAAAATTGGAGGGTCGCTGGCCCCAAACGTAATTTGACCGCGTCAACGCGTGAAAATGGCCCAAATTTCGCCCCCGAACACACTTAATCATTTATTGAAAGCCACAGGGTGCATTTTTTGACTATAAATGCATTTGTATCATTAAATCTAACATTCCCATTGGCTATCCCACAAGTATAGGGCTTTTTAGGGTATCTCAGAGTCCAAAATGGGTCAAAATTACCCCAAAATTAGCCAAAAATGGTCGGAAATAACGGATTTTCCAAAATGCACCTCCCAAGCCACACAGGGTGCAATTTTTGACCATAAATGGCTCTATATCATTAAATCTAACATTCTCACTGGCTATCCCACCTAAATAGGGCTTTTCAAGGTATCTTAAGGGTCCAAAATGGGTCAAATTTACCCAAAAATTAGCCAAAAATGAACGAAAATCACGGATAATCTCCAAAATGCAGGTATTATATCTCATCGGGCTCCTATAAACACTCCTGTATGGCTTTTTACAGTTGGAAGACTGAAATAACCACCCTGTTATCTTATCCATTTGTATTTAGGGTATTTAGAGATCTTTGGGGGATGTAAAAAGGGTCAAAACAATCCAAAAATGACAAAATTACGCTTTACGGTACATAACATATGAATCATTAGTTCATTCATCAATGATACTTTTTAGAAACATCGTAACTTTACTACATCAACTTCTCAGAAAGTAATTAATTGTAAATTGAACATTGAATGTCAATAAAATGCTGTCCAAGAAGAGTCTGAATTCATATTGTTCTCATAGTTACCCCAAAATTGATGAAAATGGCCCTCGATTCGCTATTTCTCGATTTGTAACCAATATATTGAATAACTTGATAAAAGGTATGAGTAATTAGCAAAGGAATTATTCTTGCTCTGCCAGAAACCGTTCATGTTCCATATCGACGTGGAAAGTGTCAATGAGCCATTTGCGAGAGAGAGACTTTTGATCGACAAAGAATCTTTGTTCATGTACATCAAATTCATCAGGATTCACATCTTTTGAAAGTATATTGAGAAGGACATGGTGCTCTCGTTTCCATTTAATCATATTCACACGTCTGGAACCCTTTGCTTTGTAGACATCTTTGTCGTAAATTTTTAGCAATCGATCAAGTTTATGTTTTATCCCAGGTATTGTAACATAACGAACATCACTTCCAAAGGCTTTCTGCCACAATTGTAGTAATCGCAAGGAGAACTGGTGAATATGATTTTTCTGTGTCGTGGTACCATATTTGGCAGCATGATGTTGCACAGCTTGAACACATTCAGCCTCAGTTGGAAGAGAATCAAGCAGAAGATAAGTCGAATCGTCGTAATTATAATCTTCGTCAATCTGCCCTGCTATACCAGCCATGTTCATTGCATTTTACTAACTGAAAAAGAAAGCAAAGTTCAATCAAATTCACAATTAATGCAATGCAATGTTATCGTGTCTATTTAAAGATGCCATTGCATTGTTACAGAAAGAAAACATTTCCTTATTTGGTAATTTTCCATCTATAACTCAAATTAAGCCCCTTTTTGACAACCTATGTTGATTCTTAGGGACTTTTTGACTCTCTTTGGCTAAATTGGCCATATTTAGCCCCTTTTAAAGGTCCTTATACCCCTCATTAACAGTGCAAAAGTTAGGAGAGTGCCTGCTTCAAGCATTTCCCAACAGTTTCTGCCATGTAGAGGTGTCTTTGGGCCCATGGGAGGTGCATTTTGGAAAATCCATGATTTCCGACCATTTTTGGCTAATTTTGGGGTAATTTTGACCCATTTTGGACTCTGAGATACCCTAAAAAACCCTATACTTGTGGGATAGCCAATGGGAATGTTAGATTTAATGATACAAATGCATTTATAGTCAAAAAATGCACCCTGTGGCTTTCAATAAGTGATTAAGTGTGTTCGGGGGCGAAATTTGGGCCATTTTCACGCGTTGACGCGGTCAAATCACGTTTGGGGCCAGCGACCCTCCAATTTTGACCCGTTTTGAACAAAATCACTTGTTCCCATCTATTTACATATAAATGAAGGTAATAAGCCACTTTTGGCATTTATTTGAAAACTTTGTTTCTATAGCCTACCCCTAATTAAAAATTACTACATTATATATATTATCAACGGTTCCTCATTTCATTCTAAGACCAATATTACAAAATTTTTACATTAAGTATTCTTGCACAAAAAGAGAAATAAAACAAAACAGAACTAAAATTTTGATTTTTTTTTTTTTTTTTTTTTTTTTTTTTTTTTTTTTTTTTTCAAATTTTTTGCAAATATAACTTTCCAGGAGTTTAGCTTTTATTATCAGAAAGAAAAGAAAAATAAACTTTTACAAGAATATAATACATTTAATTAGCTTGAGTCACAATGTGTATGTTCAGAAACTAGTTTAGGATGAATCATTAAATTCAAATTTATAACTAATTCTGCCTATTCAGCATTTCTTGCCACTTTTTAGTTTCATTTTCCCCTATTTTTAAGTTTTTTTTTTCTTTAAATAAAATTTTGAAAGTTACATTCCATTATTCATAGGATCATTTGAGTCATTAAATTATTAATTGCACCACATTGTTATAAAACTATGATTAAGTTAATCTTTTTTAATCTTTTATGTCTAATAAATAATAAATTAATATTAAATAATCAATTAAAAATTAATAATAATTAATAATAAATTTAATATTAAATAATTAATATTAAATCAATTAAAATTTAATCAATTAATAATAAATAATAAAATAGATGAGGTAAATAAAGATAAGAAACGTTCACACAAGAAATAATCGCACAGCTTTACAAATATTATATAGGGTGATGTGAAAGTACCTTGCTATTTATTTGCGAATTGTTATCCTCATTTTCATAGTTGTTGTTGCCTGTGGTGCAATGGATAAAAGCGTTGAATCTCTATGGTTCCAGATCAGCATTGTCTGAAGATAGCAGTTTCAATCCTACCCAAAGCAGGTCAGAAGTTTAGTTGGCCAAAACGCAGTGAGACAACTATGGAAGGCAGTAATTACTGGGGATACAGTTACGAGACTCAGCATTCCTATCACGTTGCAGTTAATAACCTGAAGAAGGCCGAAGGATCAGTTGACCGAAATGTGGTGAAACAACAACTATGAAGTGTTGTGAATAAATAAAGACACAAATTACTCATCGCAAAGGATTCCAATAAAAAATATATATAATAACTCTGTATTAAGTGCTTATAATTTATTACTGAAATAAAATTCTTACAAGAAATGAATTTAATAAGAAAATCCATAGCATGAGGTTTTATTTAGTATTCAGTATAGGTGCCAACATTAGTGTTAGGAAACTGCATTAACTGATTTCACAGAGAATTCTTCTTCTTTTTTTTTTTTTACTAATGAGTCAACACTTATCAAGGCCAAAAACCTATTTGAAGATTAGGTTGAACGAGATTGTTAGATTGACAGATGAACAATGATAAATAATATGGGGGGGGGGTATATCACCACCTCACAACAGCTGACCCAATAAACAGCATTTTTTTTTTCCATTATAAAAAAAATGTTGCTCATGGAATGTGAGGACCAAAGGAAAAAAATAAATTTGTTACAAGCAACCAAGAACCATTGTGAATTTAATACTCCCTTGACATTTCCTCCTTTAGAGGAAGTCAGTTCATTCTAAGATGAATGCCATACAACAAACAAATAATTTATTTCTTGTAAGGATTTTATTTCAGTAATAAATTTAAAGTTTTATAAGGAATTGCTTTCCAATCACACTGTAGATTTTTTTGTAGTTTGATTAGTTCTGATATGACAGCCACTAAATATATTTTTTAATCGTTTGAAGCATGATTGTGTTTCTTTTTTAAGTCTTTCAGAATGGGGAGGGGGTAACTAGGTTAAAGATTAGATTAACTGTTAAATGACAAAAAAAAAAAAAACAGTAATTCTTCAATGATTTTAATAAAGATCTGACCTAGATTAAAGGTCATGAACAGAAAATCTTCAAAATTGATTGTGAGATATAATTGATTCAATCTTTTTTATGTTTAACTATTACATATTGTGTATACGATTGCTTTTTGATTGATATAGTTTTGGTTAGGAGTAAAGTGTAGTACATGTTTTCTATACTTGGCCAGGAAATGGTAGAATCTTTCTAGACTGCCGTAATTAACATTTTTGACACAATCCTTTTTAAGAACTGGGTTTTCCCCACGTTAAAACCGACCTTGTACCTACCTAACTTTGTAGACAGCATGATCACATTGATACATCAGGTTTCGTCAGATCGCCAAAGTTAAGCAACATTGAGCCTGGTCAGTGCGAGATGTGTGATCATTTAGGAATAGCAGGCAGTGAATGTCGGAGAACGTTGACATCTCTGGCAGCTCCTACATCCCACTAGCTGTCTCAAGTCTGTCCTATCGCTGGATCAGGCTGGTTGGGACAAAAGAGCGAGGCTGGTTCCGTGCAAACCAGCTTCACTTTAAACAAACTCTCGGCACAAGTTATCCATCAACTCTAGGATGATCAGATGGTTTTTGCCGTTCTGGTAGATGGATTTTTGTGGGGCGGAAATTAAATTAGGGACATTTATGTTTGTAGTTTTAGCACCATTATTAGATAAAAATTTATTTATTCTGTAGAATAAATAAATTTTTATCTAAAAAATGAGCTGGGAACATAAATTTTCACAAATATAAAAATGAAACTTGGGGTTAGTATTCATACCTTTGCCTGTGATAAGGGAACATTTTTAAGTGACATCTCTTTAACCAACTTGTAGTCTTGTTAGCTAAGTCAGTCACCTAAAGATGATTCACCTTTGTAGGTGCACAGGGGACTTAGGTGTATTAGTAACTGTTAGTGACTCTATACTTCTGGTAACTCCCAAATTAGAGCCTCACCACTAGGTGCAGTTTTGTGTCATACTGTTAGGTATCAACCTAAAAACCTAGTTATTTCTCTTGGACCAAAGAAGGGAGAGTTATCGCCCTTGGAGAAAAGGATACCTGCTATGACAATTTAAAAGGTAAACAAAATGCGTCTCCATTACGGACTTTAATTATAATGCATCTAGAAGCTTCTACTTTACCGTTTAATCTGTAAATTGTTGAATAAATCTGATAAAGGTTATAACTTTGTCCTCTGCTTATTTTTGAGTTAGTATTAAAAGCAATAACACGTATCAGAAATTTGGGGGGGGGGGCTCTTAAATAATTCATAGGTTTGGGAAATAGAGTAGGCAGAAAATAAGGATAGTAAACGCAAACAATTTGCCCAAGGATATCTGAAACAAATTCTATTTAATGTATAGATGAAACCCTGACAGGTACAACCATTCAGATTCAGAGTAAACTTCGGAGTAATAGTAACTATAGAGTAACTCAACACTCCTGAAAACTCAAATTGGGATCTCGGAATAATATGTTCTTTATGGCCATGTCTAGGACCTCAGAAAAAAAGTAAATATGCGTTTTATCCATGAAATTGGGGAACATTTTGACAAATGCTGTCAAAAATGGCAAATGTGGCAGCATATACTTTCTTTTGATAATCTCCAGTTACTCTTTTTTTATTGTTCACCCAAAGCAAGGTATATTGCCACTTGGAATGTAAGGGCCTACTATTTGGAACCATTCTTTTAAGATTATTTTCCTTTCTTGTTTGTGAAAAAAAAAAAAAATCAATCTTTAGATTAATCTTCAATTACAAGATTTTATTTTGTTTTCCTTTTTAAAACTGTTGCTAACCCCGATCATCTTCTGGTGAATTGACTTATTGTATTCTTTTTCTTTCTCTGTCAGATCGTGTGTAGCGCCCGAGGTGTGATGGCAGTTAGGGAAGGCCGCAAAATGCTGCCGTCGATCCCAACAATGCCAGAGTTTACCCAGCAAGCAATGTCTGATGGAGCTGCTCCAGCAGATGAGAAATCGACACAAGGATCGAAAACATTAAACGAACTCAGTAAATGCACTCAGGAGTACGCGTTGATGGCCGAATTGTAAGTAAACATAGCATCTTGCTTTTTATAGATTTCATTTTTGAATGGAAAGGAAGTCATTATAAATGATTTTTGACATTGCTGTATAAAGAAACATGGCTGACGGATGCAAAGCATTTTGATTGGTTAAATGAGATCATGTGTTTGGAAAGAAATGTTTGAAATATTTAAAATTTAGTAGCAGTTACATTTCTGAATTTTTGAGATGAGGATTGATTATTAGTTTCATTTGGATTTTTTAGACTATTGTTTTCATCTTCAGTGTTATTTTTTTAATTTTCTTTTTTTCTTTTTACATAGGAGTCACCACTTATCAAGGCCCGGAGACCACTCGAGTATAAGGGTTAATGAGTGTACAGTAGTCAATGGGACAATATTGTAGTAATCGTTAGTAGTGGAAATTTGGTAAATTAGCTTATTTAAGGGGACGGCTCATCAAGAATTTGTTTATGCTGGACTTGAAGACGACCAAATTGTAGTCAACTGGAAAGTAGGCAAATGAAAAAGAGTTCCACGGGCTTGCAGTTCTAAGAAAAAAAGCTTTGTTCATGGAATCTACATTTAGGTTTAGGCACAGATAAAGAGTGGGGAAAATTATTGATAATGTTTTCAGCAGTTTTTTGTGAATGTTTGGCAAGGGAGGAGTGGCATA
The DNA here is from genome assembly GCF_053919585.1 of Euprymna scolopes. Lineage (NCBI taxonomy): Eukaryota > Metazoa > Mollusca > Cephalopoda > Sepiida > Sepiolidae > Euprymna > Euprymna scolopes. The sequence continues at coordinate 13,141,058 of NC_136490.1, forward strand.
AATTGAAGCACAGACGAGCACTTGCCATAAAAATAATGATAAAGCAGAGACAGGCTTGCAATGTCTCTTCTGTAGGAAAGACACTGCAGGGAAGAGAATAGGGTATTCCCCACTAAGCTACGAAGTTTATTTTGAACTCTGTCAAGGCAGGATTAGACTTTCTAGCAGCTCCTGTCCAGATGTGGCAATAGGGCAGGTCGATTTGCAACTTTTTTCAGAAAATCAACATGGCGGCACTGGTGATGATAGTTGGGATTTGATGTGATAAGAACATATACCAAAAATTAGATTCCTATCTTGAACAGAAAATTGAGCATTTAATTTTAAAAATCGTGTAGAAAAATGCTAAAAAATCCTTCATTTTTATAGCATTTTTCACAACACTGACTTTGAAATTTCACTATTTTTATAAAATATTCAATTAAAATTGATATATTTATATGAAATACATTGAAAGAAAAGTATATATATGAATTATAATTTTAATTATGAATCACACCTAGCAAAATATCTTAACTTTTACTGCATTGATTAAACAAAAATTGTGAAAAAAAGAAGCTAATTAGCAACTAAGTCTTTTAAATTTCACAATTCAAAAAGATATGTGGAGATGTATTACACAATATAACAACTTGATACAAGTTACAGAACCATGTATTTTAATTTTTTATTAAATGTAATAATATAAACTGTTACAATAGAACTAAATTGTTCTGTATAATTTCCTTTTGAGGAAAATGAAGGTCTAATTTGCTGGCATGATGACTTTGTAATAATGTGTCTATGTCTTGCTTTCTGGCCATATACAACTTTTTGAGAAAAATCAATCAAATTTGACCAGTGTGTGGCTGCAAAATTGATAGCAGTAATCTTCTCATTTTTTTTTTTTGTGCTGTTCACTATTTCTGGAAAAAAACACAAAAAAAAAATTATTTGAAAACATTTTTTTTATATTTTGCGATATAATATGAATAAAACTAACTATTGTTTGGGTAAATTAAGAAAACTAATAAAATTTAATGGATAAATATTTATTTACCTAATGGGCAAAATCGTTTGAATGTCCTCTTCTCTCACATCCAATTCATCTGAGTTTATTATCGATATTATATTTTCCGGAAGTAGTGCAAAAGCACTATATTTTGTTTAAACCAATAACTTGGATTTCAGTTAACTGTTTTGTTCTCTGAATCATATTAAAATATACTTCTGTTGGTTAAAAAAAATATTGTCGGTTTTGATCTCAAACCAACTAACTGCATACACTTGGATGATAAATTTGACTAAAATGTTTAATTTATCATAGTGTTTGAGGATAGACAACTCTAGTCCACAAATACATTAATCTTGTGGCTTATGTTAGCCATCTACCTTGATTCAAGGGCCCAATTTTCTAAGTTAACTTCTCCACAAGAAATGCCAACAGCATACTCAAAAAGTAGCCTCTGGTCTTCACACTTAAATTATTTGTTTCTTTTGCTGTCAGATAATGATGATCAGGAGTTTCCCCAAAGGACCAGTAAATGTTGTTAGGCTTTTTGTTGTTCCATCAATTAATTTCAAAATTGCTGTAAATGGCAGTTCTTCTAGTGGAACCTGAAAATTGGAAAATTTGCATGTTTAATAATAGAGCTAGATTACATAATAAACACCAATATATTATTTTATTTTCCACAAAAAAAAGGAACATAATTGTAGGTGAATCTATAGAATTAATTTTACCTCCTTGTTAGGAGGACAAGTGCAGATTATGTGCCTTGTTTGACAATTTTATGTCTTGCACTTACTGCAAAGTCATCACATCTCCAGACAGAAAGTTTACAGCTACAAGGAAATATATCAAATAGTCTGTCTAGCTGTTCCTTCATTCTTTTCACTTTGATTGCTACAAGAGATTTCCTGTCAATTTGTTTGGCCCTCTTATAGCAAAATATATTGACCTTCTGTCCTATATAATGTTCCCTTAACAAGGGCAATTTTGGATTGACTGCTTGCTAAATACTAATTATTTCTTTGACAATTAACTTAGAAATCTCACTATTTTTTAAGTGGGGATAACTGTTTTCGATGAAATAACTAAACTGGATGACTTGTCGGGAAGTTGGGAGTGCTGTTTCATCCAAATGACAAGGTGGACCAGCAAATTTTGTGAACCCCGGGTTAAAACTGAACGTCATGCTTTTACTGACATTCTAATCTGAAAAGTAAAATAAATAAATGGCTTATAACTGAAGGAAACTGTATTAGGCCATCTTCCAGTTTCATACGTAAAGAAATAAGTGCTAGTTATAAGAAATAATGAAAAACTTTGTAGAGTTGAATTAGATGTATTGAAGAGAGAGGACGAAACCAAATCAGAGACATAGCAGTGTTTAGTTTAGACATTTTTTGCAGATTTTAGCTCAGCCTTCGATAACATGAATTTATCCATAAAGAGATTCATTCTTGCTGTAGCTGTGCCATTTTAAACGAGTGTTTAGAGTTTGAAAAACCAGTGCTTGTGCATCTATGTTACTATGCTATTTTTAATAGTATTTTCAAGTTAAATTTAATTTTTATGAAATTTTTGTTTATTAAATTTTTAGGTGAAAGTACAGAATAGTTACAATATAACCTCCTTCCCATATTAAGAATGACTTTCTAAATAACAAAGTAATTTTAGCACAATAACATAGATGCACACATAACGAAAAACCGTTAAAGGAGTTTCCTTATTTACTTGTATTAATCTTTGTGGGTTATCTGATTTTAAAACTATAATTTTAGAAGAAAAACACTGCTTAAAAACAATTACTTCTTAAAAATAAAAGAAATTAAAATTTGACACTAATTTTCTGCAAAGTATTTTTTATTAAGTAGAAAAACTTGAAAATTTATGTGGTTATGTTTCGTAAAGAATGTGTAGAATAAACTTGTATGGACTATTTTTTTTGGTTGTTTTAATATAAAACTGGAGTATTACCATATTTTAATAAAAATTTCAAATAGAATTTGATGTGAAATATTAGGTTGGTGCAAAAATAATGCATTTGATGTTCATTTGAACGTCAAAAAATGACATTGTTTTTGCACCAACCTAATAGAAAAACAAATTAAAAAAGATAAAACAAACATGTTTAAATTCACTGCAGACACTTGAAATATAATAATATATATTTTAAACAAGTCTTTTTCGTTTTTCCTTTCGAAATAATTAAGCCTAAATCGTAATATTTTCAAATTAAATAAACAAACGTTAATTTTCAATATCAATAACGAGCGTGTTTTGCGACAGTGAAATCTAAAATGTTTCCATCCCAAAAAAGTTCCTGAAATGAAAAAGCGAACTTTGGCCGTTATTATTTAAAAAAACATAATTTTACCTTTACACTTAATATTTATTTTATTAATGCATTATCCTCACTCATTTTATTTAAAAAATGTAGTTTAAAAATTATTCTAAATAATGATTCTATTTTCTTAACAGAACGGATGGTTTTGATGATGGGACGTTCTTGACAATTCACCGAAAAACTTTTAATCACTTCAATTTTTCAACTTTTAAAGTCATTTCCTCAAGCAAAGATAACGATTTTGAGAAAGATATTTCGTGTAGGTCTTTTCTATGTCAAACCCCAACTATCATCACCATTGCCTCACCGGAGTTCCAAAATCGACCTGCCCTAATGTGGCAACAGTATTTGATCCTTGGACATACCTGGCTTTTATATTGGTAGAGAATTGCATCAGCAGTAAGATATCTACTGGAGCAATAGAAGAATCCCACCATTTTCACAACATTTCAGTCAATGTAACCTCCAACCTTCTTCAGGTGTATCTCATCGAACTTGGGGGAATTTTTCTGCTGAACTTGGGAATCTGCGCAGAATTTTGAATGGAACCCTTTATTGAATCCACATGGGAGGGTATCATGCTCTCATTCCATCAACCCTGACTGGGCAGAAGTCCTAAGTTTTTTGTTTAGTCATGTTCACCTTAAACGCGGCAGATTGTAAGGGATGACTATTTGGGACCATGTTTAGAGAAAATAAGCAAGATGTTGGTTTACATTACATTTAAACTTCTGCATATCATTATAGTCAGGGAAACAGGTACAGAGGAAATTCCTGTCAGTCCGAGAGAAGAAGCTATTAGAGTACAAGACTTTCCGGCATCTAGGGACTTCTACAATGAAGGGGTGGGATTTTGTTGCTAAACGCGTTTGTTGAGGATACGTATGCTGAGGGGATACAAGTACTATGAGTTCATCAGAGCACATTCCATTAAAATACTTGTAAAACAGGCACAGGGATGCAAAATTGCAGTGATGGGACTGGAGTTGGAGCTTAGTTGACAGTACAGAACCTCTTAAATTGGTGACTCTCCTTTGGACACTATCCAAGAGAGAGAGACCAGTGGTAGATGCACCAGTCCAGATGTGGCAACAATACTCCAGACAGATACTCTCAGGTGAGAGTAATTTTCTAGCATAGTAGTGGGAACCCACCTTCTTTGCAGTGGCTTTTGCAATGTCTCCAATGTATTTATTTCAGTTTATGTTGCCCGTGAATATTAAGCTGAAAAGTAGGTAGGGTGTTATTAGTCATGGCTATCTGTGGTTGAGAAGGTTTTTTTTGTAATTATTAAAAGGAAGCTTATACTCTTAGTAGCATTAAATTTTACTATCCATTTATGACCTCATTCCACTATAGAATCTGGATTTTTAAGGTTTTTGCCATTGCCTTAGATATATGTGTGCATTTGTTTTCTTATGCCTATTCTCGGCAAATATACCCATCTTAGACACAATGTTATCAGGGAGGTCATTTATGAATATCAGAATTAATTGAATTCTAGGGACTGGCCCCTGAGGCACTCCTGCATTAATATTATCCTGTTTGGATGTATGTCCATCAAGGACAACCTGGATTTTCCTCGTCTAAGAGGATCTAATTATATGTAGCATTCATACATTAATATCGTATGAGTTAATTTTCATTCATTTCCTTTCATGCCAGATTTTGTCAAAGGCTTTGAATATATAAAGGGTTGCAACCCTGGCTTCCTCGGCCTTATCCAGTGTATTTTTACCTCTTTGAACTTGATTTATGATGGACGGGATGCATGCTGACTTTGTACAATGGCAATTGCACAATTTGAAGTGAACCACTGGAGAGAGTGGGGCTTGCTATAATACTTCCATGTGGAAACATGTGCTTCAATGTCTGCTTTGCACTATTCGACAGTCATAGTCTAATTAGCAATTATATTTTGGAGTGTTGCTCACACTGAGGATTGAACCTTCAACCTCCAGAATAGTGTAACTTTACAACTGAATTTTACCAAGTACTTTATGCACTATGCCACAGTAGTAACAGTTGGTGTTTAGCATTGGTGTCATATGAAAGCTCTCTGGGCGTCTGCCATCAAGACCAGCATAGAATGGACATTTTCATCAAAGGTTTCTAGGGGTCCACTTTATGACCTTATTACCTAATTGGGGAAATTAGTGAAAAATTAAATAAAATTGTGTTAATATTCAATGTGTCCTCAAATGTTCCAGCTTTGAGAAATATCTTCCAAGATGGCGAAACCGTGCACATATGGGATCCGGATTAAGATATTATGTAACCCTGTTCTCCCTCACAGCAACCAAATAATGTCAGCTTCATGCTCATGCACTTCCCTTTATGTCTTGGACTAATATCTCTGGCATTAGTTAATGTGGTGTTGTTGGGTTTTGGCCCTCTTCACAGGATGCCAGTGTTGAAGTTCCACTCCCCTGGGGAAGATGGTGTGGCAACTCTACTCTTTGAAAGCTGTACTGTCTCTAAATAAATCTGCGCTCCATTACACTTTATATATCCATACAAGGTAACTTTGCATAGTCCAGCCAATCTTGCACCCATCTACTAAGCGATCTGATTGGTCACTTATTCACAGAACTCACCTCAATCATTTAACATGGACACCTGTTCTTGAGTTAGAAGCCATAGTTAATTTCAGAACAGTTTCCGATGGTTAGTTATTCTATACAAGTCCTGGAGATGACGAGTTCTCAGTAGGCAGTTACATACAGGTTCTAGATTTTATAATTTTGTAGCCAAAGAGCAAAAGATTCTTCTTGTGTTGACACAAAGAAAACATACGCAAGGTTGCTAAAGAAAAGGTTGGATTTTTATGGAGAAATTCTGGTTTCTGATTGGTTAGTAGCAGAACGTGAATTAATTTGATTCATTAGTTTCTAGCAGCATCGTTTATAAATAGAATCTCCCAACTGTGAATGACCATACCCCCATTAATAGTCAAAAATATTGCAACACCTGTCATGCGTCAACATTATTCTCATGGACTACATCCTGATCCTGAGTCTGACATCTGTGAATTCATGACAGCTCCACTAGTTCGGCTGACCATTGGTCTCCCGTGGGTCTCCACAACCAACAATTCTAATTTAAACAATATCTCTCCAGAGTTCAGAATACAAACATTCTCTATTTTTGTGTGAAAAGAAATTTAATTCGTCTTTGTCTCTCGCGGTGCAGATTCTCAAATGTGTACTAGTAAATTAATCGCCAGGTACCAGCACTGTTATAATTAGAGATTCATAAAGGAATATCTAACACTATTCACTGAAAATTTTCATCCATGAAGTTTTAGTTACGAACAAAAACAGCAGATGGATTAAGTATGAAACTTGACACTTTTATTGATATATTGACATATCATACAAATTGGACGATGAGAAGAAGTTATTATTTTTCTATTGGAATCCTTCCAGATGAGAAAGTTGTATATTTATCGTTTCATCACGTTTCAGCCAACTATTCTTAAATAGTTGGCTGAAACATGATGAAACAATAACAGTCTGCAAATAAATAAATATACATGGTGGTCCACTTAAAAGTAGCCCAAACTCTTTATTCTTTCTCTTAATCTCACCACAAGACAAAATGCAATTCATTTTCCAACAAGATTACTAACACTGGTTCATGACATGGTTATGGAAAAAGAGAACAATAAGCAAAGGGTTATGATCACGCGCACTCGTCATCATGTGATTTTTATCTTTGGGGGACTTTAAAACAAAAAGTTTATACAAATAATCTTCACAATCTAGCCCAACTAAAGGAGAATATTACCAACGTTATCAGGAGAATCACCAGAGAAGATCTACAGGCAATATCTGCAAACATTATTAAACGTGTCGAGAAATGCATATAGATGTCAATGGGGTGCACTTCTAACATCTTTTCTAACACTACAGGTAATTTAAATAATAAAAGAATGTTCCTCCTCTCTACTACATTTTTTATGGGCTACTTTTAAGTGGGCCACCCTGTAGTAAAGAAGTTAGGTGTACAAAAACTACCTTTTGAAACTGTGAAATAAGAAACTGTGTTTACATCTCGAGTGTTATGCCGACCCAGCCTTGTTCCCTGTATGCACTGTTAACTTTCTCCAACCTAGATTCTACTATCAAGGTGATCAACTCTGAGGCCTAAGCACTGAGCTTACATAACTTCTGCAACCGGCTTAGTTCAAGTAGCAATATGCACCAACCATAAAGCGGTTTGGATAAACACATTCAAGGGAGTTCTACTAAAATAGTCATATTTTAAAAATCAAAGTACTTTAAGTCCTTAAAATATTACTATTTTGTTGAAAAATAAATATCCTTTCATGTTGCGAGTTTGTCTCTGATGTATCGTTATTTTCATGGAAAGTGTTCGACTGAGCTTCAGTCTATGGTCCCCCCTCGCCAAACTTTCACAAGAAACACTCGTCTAGCTGAAAACACTATCAATAATTCCCCCCACTCTTTATCTGTGCCTAAACCTAAATGTAGATTCCATGAACAAAGCTTCTTTCTTAGAACTGCATGTCTGTGGAATTGTCTTCCGTTTTCCTGCTTTCCGGCTGACTACAATATGGTTGCATTCAAGTCTAACGTAAATAAGTTCTTGATGAGCCGTTCCATATAAGTTAACAAATTTACCGAATTTTCATTACTAATGAGTACTATATTGTCCAATTTCTACTGTACACTCTTTAACCCTTATCCTCGAATGGCCTCTTGGCCTTGATAATGTGGTGATGCCTGTGTAAAAAAAAACAAAAAAACATGCATTAATAAATAATCTGCATTATTGGAAAGTTTTTAATAAAGTGATAAAAATGTTAACGCTATTAAACTGTCATTTTTGTAAGTTTTTTTTTTTAAGAATCCTCTGTTCTAAAATGAGAAATTATATTTAACTAGCTTTGCATAATCATTTCTGAGTCAAAAATTTTCAACCCAAGCTCAATTGGTGATCTAAAGGATCACATTTTTCTTTATATATAGTGTAGATTCATGAAGTGATGGATTTCTTTTACCCCCCCCCTTTTATTGTTTTTTTTTTTATTTCCTTTTTTTATGAATTGATAAACCCTCTCTGTCGCTCACTACTCATTAAAATCTTTTGATAATTTTATTGATTCACATAAAGTTTACATCTTTCAATCGCTCTCAATGTAGGTATATCGATTTTTTTTAAATTGATTTTTAAAATTATTTTCTTTTAATATCCCAACTTAAAAATTATTTTTATGTTTTGTGACTCAATTTTATTGCCCAATCAGCTTTAGATTCACAATAAAAATAAATAAGCAAAAAAAAAAAAGAAAAACTTCTGATCTAACGTATGTCCTTTGAAGTAGTTTTGATTCCTAACACAACAGGTGAAATAAAAAAGAAAACTCATTGAATTTATGTATCGTTTTAAAAAGAATACATGTTAAAATTCCCTTTGATTACACCTGGGTATTTTGTGCAATCGATCATCCAACTGTTTCCGTTTGTAAAAGGTTTCATTAATTATTTCACATCACCTGTTTGATTTCGCCATCTTTGTTTTACCATTTGTTTCATGTCAATGACAACAAATAAAACAACAAAAAACATGGTTAATGAAACTTGCTTTTCACATTAAACATCAGAAATGAGTGCTTTCTTTTTTTAGATTCTCTTTGTTATTTCAATTCTTTGATCGTTCTCTTCTATTTTTTTCTTTTTCGTTTACAAATGAGTCCAGATCATTATAATAACTAGTTGTGTCTAACCGGTGTTGCCCGGGAGTCTTACTTTCATTTTTGTTCATTTAAATAAAATTTCAAATACGGTTTTCAAAATTGAATTAATTTTAGTATTAGAGTATTGCTTGATCATTAAATTAATAATTAAACAAAAGTGTTAGCCAAAGCTATAACTAATTATTTTAATTTTTGTTTATAAAATTATTGGCTGTAAATGGTGCATTTTATGAATGAACCGGAAGTTGGTCATTGTACATATTACGAACCGGATATCTCGTAAATGTCTGCTCAGGCTCAACCGGCACCTGACATCAACTGCCAGAATATGCCGAGCGCCAACCAAATGTTAAAAAAGCTAGGAAACTCAATCTAATTACAAAATGCTAGGAAACAGACATCAGATACGAATTCCAATTAAAAAAATAAATAAAAAATGGAAAATTAATAAATTAAATATAACAACTTGCTGTAAGCTTTATGAATAAATAGTTTTATTTTGTGTAGAAATATGTGTATATATATATATATATATATATATATATATATAATTTTTTTTTTTACTTGATTAAAATATAAGGTACTTGGGCACCTTATGTACCGTTTTTTTTTACATAGGCGTCACCACTTATCAAGGCCGATAGGCCACTCAAAGATAAGGGTTAAAGCGTGTCGAGTAGTCAAAAGGACAATATAGTAATCGATAGTAATGGAAGTTCGGTAAATTTGTTAACTTAAGTGGAACGGCTCATCAGAAACTTGTTCACGTTGGACTTGAAGACAACCATTTATTTTTTTTATTTATTTATTTATTTTTTTCACAATTTATCAAAAGTCGTCTGCTTTGCTCTGTATTGGCTAACCGTGTCTGTTATTGCTTTCTGATTGGCTGATCAACAATATGATCAGTTTACAGTTCAGTCATACCGGACATTTATGAGAAATCTGGTTCATAATATGCACCTATACCGACTTTCGGTTCATATAAATATAACCCACATTACACATCCTTAAGCCTAGCAACTGTATTCAAAAATTCATAATTATTAGTTCAGGAATTTATTCTATACAAACTTATATATAAACATATACACATACCTCATTTTGTTAATATCACTCAATAAATCCCAGGCCTAACTAATAAAAATTCAACTTTGTAAACAGTCTCCTTCTAGGGTGATACATTACAATTCCATTGCTTTTTTTTTTTTGTAGAACTATTTAAGTTTCTGATATCACTTATTCATTGAAGCCAAATCTTTTTTCCTGGGGAATTCTTTTGAGATCCTAAAACAGTCAGGAATCATTGGGGGTTAGTTCTAGAGAATAGGGTGGATGTGGAAGCAATTCAAAGTGTAATTGATGCAGTTTTGTAACCCTACCGCTTTCACGAACTGTTGTCCACAATCACAGCGGTTACAAGTTAAATGTGATCCCTAACCATGGAATCACAAATGTAACATCGTCTCGTCTCGGACCATTCAAATGTATTTGAACACTGGTTGTTGAAACCATGCATATAACGTTAGTTTAACTTCTGAGGTGCACAAAACGTGTAGGCTACTAAGTTGAGTGGCAACACACCCTTCAGATCAACGGGTATTTGGTTATACTAGACCAGTATTTTCATTCACCATGACATCTCTGAGAATTAGACTTCTCCTTTCATAAAAGGTCACCATTCAACTGGAAACTCTCATTTGTTGATATGCTGCTCTTCTACTGTTGCTGGTTTGCAAGGTCGATCTTCTGGTACTGGTTATCAGAATGATATGTGAAAAATTGAATCCTTTTCAAACACAAAAAGTCAAATAATTTACAAGTCATAGGTAATCATTTTCACATCAAAAATAATTATTCGGTTAATTATTCCGATATATATATATATATATATATATATATATATATGTATATATATATATATAGAAGAAATTTGTGATATCACAATACAAGGAACAGAATATAGTCGGTGTTGAGGAAGACGAAAACAAGTGACAATTTGCAAATCAATAAGTGTGTGTGTGTGTGTGTGTGTGTGTGTGTGTGTATAATATATATATATATATATGTGTGTGTGTGTGTATGTATGGTAAAACTGGTAATTAGTAAAAACCTGAAGAGTGCTCAATACTATTGCAGAGCAAATATGTGTTTTATTTTTTTATTACCGTTTTATCTGTTTGGTTACATATGTTTCAGATGTTGGACTATGTTTACGATCCAACAGCCTACCTAACCTCACATTATTAACTACACTCGTTTATTTATCCTTTTATTTGTTTATTTATTTATATACCCTAACTTTACTTACTTAGTATAAATATACACATCTCTGTGTATGTATATATATATATATTTATACTTTTATGAATATGTATATTTATATAATTGTATATACGTGTATATGGGTACATGTATGTGTATGCACATATACATCTACATCTTACTGGAGATCCGTACATGTATCTTCATATGTATATATATGTGTATGTGCGGGCATGATTGGGTCTATATATATATATCCTTATGTGTGTTTATGTATATGTTTCTATGTGCGCGTATATGAATGTATGTGCTCATAGGTCGTGTGTATATGCATGAATGTATATTTGTATATCTATATCTATGTGCACATGTATGTGTTTGCGTACATCTGGGTGTTAATGTCTGTATATATGTGTGTATCTATGGGTATGATTGGCTGAACATATGTATACAGGTAAAGCTATATCTGAGTTTATATGCATGTATGTGTTTGTATGTATGTATATGCCTGTATCCACAATACATTTAACACTGAAAATAAAGTTAAACATAACCACTCCCCAAAGCACCATGTTAGGAGCCCACCCCATATATATATGAACTTAACGATGCGTCTGCCTAACCTCGCATTATTAACTACACCCATGTATTTACTTATTTATTTATTATTATTTACTTTATTTACTTGGTATAAATATACACGTGTCTCTGTGTGTATGTATATATATATACACACACACACACACACACACACACACATATATATAATGTTTATGTATGTCTGTATATTTATATTTTTATAAATATATTTATGTAATTGTATATACGTATATATGGGTACATGTATGTGTATGTATGTATATGTACATCTACATCTTACTGGAGATCTATATCTCCACATATATGTATATATATGTGTGTGTGTGTGTGTATATATATATATATATATATATAATGTGAGTATATATATGTGTATAGGAGTTGTGTGTATGTTTGCATATAGATGCAGGTATGTCTGCATATACATTGTTTATATATATGTGTATATGTGTCTGTATATGGATGTGTAGAAATGTACATATGTATGTGTATGTATGTATGTGGATTTGCACGTGCATTAGCATATTTATTAATCCTTAACTACCTAAAAATAACTGAAATGAACAAGTCGACTTATAGTGACTACGAAAATTTTAAATGAAACCTTGTACTTGTCAAACACATGACACCTATAAAACCCCTTTCTCTCTCTCCCCCCCTCTCTTTCTCTCTCTCTCCCTCATCTACTTCATATACCTGGCTGAACAAGCAAAAAGCAGTCGAAATTTAAAACCTAAAAATTGAAACTCCTCTCTCCTCCTCTCCTTACCCTCCCTTTCTTTTTTCTTTACCATCCCCTCTCCACCTCCCCCTCCCTATATCCATATATCTCCACCCACGCCTACCTGAATCTGCTACCCCCACACGCACAATACAATCTAATGTATTTTAACCTTCAAAACTGAAATATTGTCGATACCTGTCTCCCTCCACCTTATCATCTCCTACACCCACCCACCCTCTTTTTTTTTTCTTGTATTTCTTCTAAAACACTTCTTCCAAATACAAACAACCATTTCTGTAAGGTCTGACATGGCTGTTGGATCGTAAACATTGTCCAACATCCGAAACATATGTAACCAAACAGATAAAACAGTAATAAAAAAGTAAAACATATATATATATATATATATATATATATATATATATATATATATATATATTCAATTGTGTTAAGTATCAATGTCTTACTTGAAGAGGTCTACTCTGTGATAATTTTCCATAATATATTTCGGAGGATTCCCTTTTTCAAACGATGGATGTAACAGATCTATTTAAAGCATGCTGGTTGGAAGTCTCTTCCTCAACACTGGTTACATTTCATTCCTTGCATTGTGATAGCCTTCTCAATCTCTTCTACATACCTATTTCGCACAATGCTTCAAGCAAACATAATCTCATTTATATATATATATATATATATATATATATACACACACACATACATGATAGTCCATATAAAAAGAAAATTGATGGTTATATTTTTCTAATTTAAGAAAAGCATTTCTGGATCGGCTTAGATTTGTCTTTCAACTTAACGTTTCTTTCTAATTCCTCTTGGCAAAGTTTGGTTGACGATATTGATCCAAAAGTTTGGGTAATTTGCAAGCGACACTAGCATGGATCCATCAGGAAATACAGAGGAATTAATCGTCCCGAAACCCTCATTTTTATTGATGCATCACTCCCCCCCCCTCTCTCTCTTTCTCTCTCTCTCTCTGCGATTACCATATCTACCTCAATGACTTCTCTCTACATTATCTTTTTTCCTTCTAATAGTCATATTATCTTCCTTTTACCTTTCAAAAATCACTCTATCCTTATCCTCCCCTTTCCTGTTTCATATGGAGCTGTTTCTTCTTCCTAAATTAACAATCTTTTTCTCTTTTCCCTTTTCTTTTTTTTACTGAAATAACGTTCCCATTATCAGAGAAATGTCAGTTTAAACATGAGAATTTATCTTTCAATAAATCGTCAATCACACTCCAACTTGACCTGTGTAACTCACCTTTGTTTCACCTACTGGGGTGCTTCAACTTCGTTCCTGAGAATTTGCTCGTTCCTCTTAAGTGATGACTCATAGGGAATTTATCAGCAGTTATTCAACTTTGCCCAGGACGTATATCACCATAATTTTACTAATGTTGCAATCAACTTGTGACATTGTACATCGACTCCAAAGTGAAGTGATGGATCCACGTTTTATCCGTATTTCACACGTTGATGTAAAAATTTCATTTTGTTGTCTCAAAGCAGTTGCAAAAAATGCTTTAAATTATTAATGCATTTTTTTTTTTTTTTTTTTTTTTTTTTTTTGGATTGATTGTGACCAAACGCAGCACCTATTTTGAACACAACTTTCTAATTGACAAATGTTCTAGCAAAACAGTGAATGCACTGCCTTCTGATATTTTTGATATCTCTGCTATTTCACGCAATTTCAATTCACAAGTTTATGGACTATGTTTTCTGGGTAAACTGACTAATTTGGGTAATCTAAACTTTCAGCATCATTTGTGTCTGTATGTCCACATTTAAAGTCAGCATATCATCCCTTAATCATTGTTTCTGAGCAGAGTCCAAATAATATTTATCAACCACTGTTTTGCTTGAACAGTATTTTTCCCCATCAGAAAGCAATGTTCTGTCAACATAGAGAATTCAAATTTTTCAGTTTGTTTTGAAAATTTGCAACAGTGGTGTCACTTAAATAGCTGTGATTTGTAAACTACATAATCTGAATGGACTCAAATTTTGAACTGAGTGTTGTGCAGTGATCCAGTTTTTGTATTCGAAAGGATGCACACCACAGGAAACTTTTAATGAACTGAAAGAAACAGATGATAATGATGCTTTATCATATGACCTTGTAAAATGCTGGAATCATGAATACAAACATGGCCAGAAATCTATGGAAAAAGCTCCTAGACCTGGTCGCCCCTTTCTGCCATTGATGAGGTATCTGTCAGTCAAGTCGCATGACTATTCGTCAAATAGCTCAAGAAGTCAAAATTAGTCTGTAAAAACAATCATCCATAACCACATGCATAAGGTGCCTGCCATATGGATTCCTACATTGCTGACACCTTCCCAAAAGTTAGAACATGTTGAGCACTCAAGGATGAATTTGAAGATGTGTTAAGATGAGCCGAAGAGTTTCAAAAACTGATTATACAGGATGAAACCTGGGTCTATCACTATGATCTAGAGACCAAAGTCCAGTCGACGCAGTGGAAGTATTTGGACACATCACCTTCAAAGACGGCAGGAATGCAGCCCTTCACTGGCAAGGTCATGCTCAGTCTTCTGATGACAGATATCCTGGCAAAGTGTACGACAATTTCAGGAACCTATTATGCCTCATTCTTGAAGAAATTAAGAGAAGCTATCCAAATCAAAAGGCGACGCAATATCAGAAAAGGTGTGTCCTCCTCTTCAGCAAGATAATGCTCCAGTCCACAAGATGCATCTCGCCAGATCAGAAGAACAGACCTGTGGCTATGAAATCCATTCCCACATCCAACCTATTCTCCTGATCTTGCACCCACTGACTTTTATCTGTTCCTAACCATGAAATTGTTTTTGAAAGGAAAACATTTGTCAAATGATGCAGCCTTCATTTCCAAAGTCTTTTTTTTTTTTTTTTTTTTTTTTACATGGTAGTCACCACTTATCAAGGCCCGAAAGCCACTCGGGGATAAGGGTTATTGCATATACAGTAATCAATGGGGTAGTATCGTAGTAATCGTTAGTATTAGAGATTTGATACTTACTTAAGGGGGTGGTTCATCAGGAATTTGTTTATGATGGACTTGAAGACATCCAAGTTGTAGTCAGGTGGGAAACAGGCAAACGGAAGAGAGTTCCACAGGCGTGCACTTCTAAGAAAGAAGCTTTGTTCATGGAATCTATGTTTAGGTTTTGGCACAGATAAAGAGTAGGGAAAATTTTTGACAGTGGTTTCAGCTAGACAGGTGTTTATCGTGAAAGATTGGCGATGAGGGACCAGAGATTGGAGCTCAGTGCTGGATCGTGCTGTGTTTAGAAGACCTACCTGAGGTGTTCTACAAAAATAGTCTCCAGAGCTGCATTAAACATTAGGATGTGTAACTTTGGGTGGTTCCTATTTAGAGAAAGACTAATAATTGTGCCAAATTTTGTTGCTCTACTACTATAAGGAGTGGATCAGGGGATATTACTTATTAAACACCTTCATAGAATATGCAAGAGATATAAAATAAATTCAATGTGGTCGACATACCATCTATGATATGAGTTTTTCCATTATTCCCCCCCCCCTCTTATTTTTTTATTATTATTTTTTGTTTTTTGGTTTTGCATAAATCACGTTTAAGTAAATCACATTACTGAGTTTGTTATAAAAAACAAACTTGAGAGAGAGAAGGAAGAAAAAAGGAGATATAGAGAGAGAAAAAAAATTCATTATGGATGACCAGCTATGCATGATATTCTTCCATTATTTATTTATTTATTTTTTTTAATAAACCATGTTTCAGTAAATACGAACGTTAGCTTTTTCAGGTGATTAACAAGAGATAAATAACATGACCTAAATTTCTAAGTTATCACCTTTTGATTATTGAAGTTGGTTATTTTTAGTGAAACTGGTTTTCACATCTTTTACATTGCTATATTTTTGTTTTCAAATGTAACATTTAACATCTCAAAAAACAAAAACAACCTACAATAAAATTAACTTTTTTCATTATTTAAAACAAAGAAAAATCTTTTCGGACAGGAAGGGAGTGAAGTAAATAGAGACCCAGATAACGCTGATTAGGTTAGACTAGCTAATATTAATAATAATAATAATAATAATAATAATAATAATAACACCAGCAACATAATTTTATTTTCATGTCTTTCATTTTAAAAACTTTCATTTCATTTTGCAGCAATCTCCTTAGTCAACAAAAATTGCCAGGTGTCTACGTAGTTCCATCAGCTGTAAATCCATTTGGTAAGTTCTTTTTTTTTTTTTTATCTCCTTTCTATCTCCCAAAACTTGTGCTCTGATGAACTCATAGCACTTGTGCCCCCTCAACTTGCATAGCCCCGACTTATCTGACAATCAGCAAAATCCTACCTCTTCACTGTTGAGGTTTCTAGATGTTAGAAAGCTTTCTACTCTAATAGCTCCTTTCCTCTGACTTCCTGTTTCTCTGACTGTACAAACACACAAAAGTTTAAATGTAATGCGAATAGAGATCTCGATGCTCAACTCCCCATATAGTCACCTATAGGCACGATTCCTAATAATGTCCCCATCCGTCCAAGTGGCGATGCTCTTTATTTTGTGTGAATAAGAGTTTTTTTTAAAAAAAGTCTCTACCTAAAATAGAACTGGGGTTGCACAATTGGTTTAATAGTTAACATTGATGAATTAACAAATCAAATTGGACGCTAATAACATTGGGAAATACACCCCACCTGATCCCACAGTTATGAATAAAAGTTATTTTTCTTCTATTAATCATATGCAATGAATCATAGGTCTTGTTTCAGCATTAAATCACTCAAAAAGAGTTGGTATACTGCCAAAATACACATATCAAGCCATTGAGACAGAATACTACTTGTATAAAGAGAGGAGTCCCACCGTGCTCCAAAGATATCATGAGGGGAGATAACTCTGCATGCCTTTTTCCCAATCTATTAAGGACTAATGGAAATCCTAACTTATATCATTTAGAGCAGTGACGTTCAACCTTTTTTATCCCATGGACCACAAATCCTAAGGGAATGTTCCGTGGACCATTTCATTAAATTACTGAAAAATACATTTTACAAAATCACTTATTAGTTGTGATCAAATCAGTTTTTACATTTTGCAAAAAAATTGTTTAAAAAAGTTGTATTTAATGCGATCCCTGTTCTTCGTGCTTTTTAATCAATTCTTGATAGTCAATAACAAACGTTTTATTAAGTTTCAATCTTAGCATTCCTCTTTCATGAACCACCCTGTCAGTGAGGCATTAGAATACACCAACTGCCCCCCCCCCCCCTGGAGAGAGTAAAAGTCCTTCAATGGGGCCACCTGTTGACCATGGGTAGCAATCTGTAATACCTAAGGACAGGATCCTGGTGGTTGAGCATTTGGTGGTTTAGGATTTTTTTGTACTGTACTGAAATGCAGAAGTTCAAGTGTAATATGAACAGACATCTTGTTGCTAAACTCCCTACATAGTACCCCTACAACTTAGGTCCCTGATAGTAGCCCCCCCTACATCAAAATGGCAATGTGCCTTGTTTGGGGTGAAATTGTAATTAAGATCATATTCAAGGTTATATTTGGACATGGGATGCAACACTCCAGTTTGGACTTATTTGGGCTAAGACGGGCAGTTGGATAGGCCCAATCCAATCAATCGTTTGGTCATGACTAGCACTAAATCAGACAAGCACAATAAAATACACTCATGCTCCTCACATTAGACAATAAACTGATTTAGTAAGCAGTGGCTGAAGGTTAATCAACTTGCTGAAGAATGGATGAAACACGACTGGAAAACTAACATCTTTTCTAGAAATGAGGCCATTAGAAAAAAATGAAAAAAAACATGCTTGAGTCCATCAGCAGATTGAGAATACTTCTCCTGTATCCTTGTTGCATTGAGACAAATGGTTTCTCCCCAACACTTCCCACACAGGGCTCCAAAGCAGGTGGGGAGCAGGAGAAATGAAATATCCAATATATGTAAATGTCAAATAAAAAACTTAAAAAAAATAAACTGAAGTTTCAGATAAATCTAGTTCAGATTCAGAAACAGAATCCTAAAACTGAAATAAAAATCTTCCTTATTTTATAATTATAGAAGCAACCGAAGGAGAACCGATAACAAAAGTGTCTTTCTCCAAAATAGAGAAAATATTTTCAAACATCAAACCTAAAATGGTCAAGAAACTAAATAACAGCACACTACTAGTGGAAGTAGGAAGCCAAAACATCTATATATATATAAAAGCGAAAATGTTTGTTTGTGTGTGTGCATTTTCGTGTATGTCCGCAAAAGGGTTTTTTCCTAAACCTTCTCGCGGAAGTCGCTCCTTCTGAAAACTTTTTATATCACGTCTAAATGATAATATCTACGAGATAACAAGGGGGGGGGGTCGCGTGTGTATTTAATTTGCCCGACTTTGAAAAGCTAAATATTCAACATTTTTCGATCGGCACATCTGGATTCGGCTTTTTCGTATAATAAAATAAAAAAAAAAACTGCCCTGCAGTAAATAAAATACTGTCCTGCAGTCAAAGTTGACCTCATTAAGTTGTCAAGTACAGGCACCTGCCAATTCTTAATGCTTAAATAAATTCAAACATGTTTCCTCTACTACTTCTTGCTGGCCCAGTGGTTAGCGGCGCACTTTTTTTTTTTTTTTTTTTCACACTTTATTTTCCAACTCGCCTCAAGGGTTCGGGTTCGATCCTTCCTACTTACCTACCAAAACTTATTTTTTAAACCCCCCCACCCTCCCCCTCCCGACACAAACACCTGGGCAAGAAGTTTTTGCTTATTCTTTCTCCAGTATGCATGAGGTGTGGAGAAAATGAGACCCATACAGATTGCCAAAAAGAGCCAAAATGTAATGTCAAAAAGGCCATAGTGCAAACTCAAAAAAATGCAACAAATGGAAGAAAGATAAAGAAATTACTAAAATAGAATATACCAAAAATATAACCTTCCAAGAAGCCCGTAACCTAGCCAAAAATACAAGATACTTCAAAATAACAAAAAAAACATACAGCATATCACCGAACTAAATAATCAAACAACAAAAGCAAATCCCTCAAACATCAAACCTAAAGATATTATGAAATTATTCAATGAAATAAGGGAACTAATTGAAGAGTTAAAAAAATTAAAAAACTATAAAACAAATCAACATTGAAAATAAAGATTACAAAACTGAACAAAATTCCCAAACCAAAACTCAACACAAAAGACCCACAAAACCCCAAAGTGCTACAACACTCACAGAAACAACCGCTCTCACTAAAAAAAATAAAAGACAGCCACCAAGAAGTGCCCATGAAGGAAAAGAAAACAAACCACCAACCAACAAAGAAGTTAAAACCAAAATAAACAGACCATGTTCAACTTTCAGAGCAAGAAACTCAATCCAAAACAGATTTAAGGAAATGGACACGGAAGATCAAAGATCAGACACCAACAACTAACAAAAGTCAAAAATAAATACATAAAATCAAACCATAACCCAAAAAATCATTCCATGGGACTGCCGGAGCCTAAAACCTAACATAAATGACCTATTACTTTTTATAACAAACCATCAACCAGCCATCATATGTCTCGAAGAAACCTTTTAAAAAGCTATCCTTATTAGAAATAATATCCCACAAAGCAAAATAGATCTAAAAACTGATATTTAAGACATTGAACTATAAATATCTGCATCCCACCTCAGGATCCAATAAACGAAAGAGAGTTGAACAAAATAATAAATCAGTTACCTAAACACTTCTTACTGTTAGTTGACTTTAATAGTCATGATATATGGGTATCTGCATACTTGGATAAGAAAGGAAAAAAATCTTGAAAAAATTATAAACAACAATAACTTGTGCATATTAAACTATAAATCCAACACATACCTTCATCTCATTTCATGCACCTACTCAGTACTAGATCTATCTTTGTGTGAGCCCACTATCTTCATGGACTACGGCTGGAACGTTCTAGAAGATTCATGGGGTAGCAACCATTTTCCAGTGGTTTTAACAAATCTGAAAGAAACAAAAAAAAAAAAAAACATCTCTCCCAATGGAAAATAAAGAAAAAAAAAAAAAAAAAAAAAAACATCTCTCCCAATGGAAAATAAAGAAAAAAAAAAAAAAAAAAAAAAAACATCTCTCCCAATGGAAAATAAAGAAAAAAAAAAAAAAAAAAAAACATCTCTCCCAATGGAAAATAAAGAAAAAAAAAAAGAAAAAAAACATCTCTCCCAATGGAAAATAAAGAAAAAAAGCAAATTAGGAGGAATAGAAAAAAAATGCCAAAAAAACTCAAAGGAGGAAAATCAAAATTAATCTATAGAATATTTTTCTAAAACATTACTAGTCATTGTGCAAGAATGAACTAACACAAACAACAAAGACCCTGGTTTAACGATGAATGCCAAAAAGCAATTTGCTTATGTAAAGCTGCTTTACGAAAATTCAATTCCCAACAAACGAAGTACAATCTAAACTTTAAGCAAAAAAGAGCAATAGCTCGTAAAGTTATCAGAAAAGCAAAAAGGACAACATGGAAAGATTATATAAATAAAATAAACTCGAATACAAACCGCAATCAAGTGTGAAACATGGTAAGGAAAATTTCGACCAAAAACTTACCCTCTCCTTTAAATCATCTCATACGAAACAACATTAAAATAACAGAGCAAAAAATATAGCGAATCTTCCTGTCAAAACTTTTCAAAACAATTCCTCCAGTAAAAATTCCAGTCAGTCCTTCCAAAAGACAAAACAAGATACAGAAAAATGATAAACAAATAAATTTCGGCTCAAACAGCAAAGAAGAATACAACTATGCTTTTACTAAAATAAACTAAAAACCATAAACAAAGCATATAATACAGCTACTGGTGCGGATGAGATACATTTTCAGATTCTGAAACAACTTCCTCCCAAAACACATCTTTTAAACACACTCAACAAAATATGGTTTATGGGAAAATTACCCAATAGCGGGAAACATCTATCATGATCTTTCCAGGGACAGTTCAAATCCACAAAATTTCAGACTAATTGCATTGACAAGTTGTCTCTGCAAAACATTCGAAAGAATGATAAATAAATGACTGAATTTCTATCTAATAGAAGTTTTAAAGTAAGGATCGGACCAACCCTATCAGGCACAAAAACACAGGAAGGAGTCCCACAAGGATGTATTTTATTAGTTATGCTCTTTAATATAAAAATCAATAATATTGTAAATTGTCCAAGCAATGAAAGAAAATGGCTCCTTGTATGTGGATGACCTTATAATCTGCCATAGATCAAAAAATATTCATACTTCAGAATGCCAACTATAGATGTGCATAAACAAACTAACACAATGGACCACAGAAAATGGCTTTAAATTTTCAACAACCAAAACTAAATGTCCATTTCTGTAATCATAGGAAAATGCACAATGACCCTACTCTCAACCTAAAAGGAACAAAAATCGAGATAGCTGACCAACATAAATTTCTGGGACTTATTTTTGATAAAAAAAAAAACAAACTCTCCTTCATGCCTCACTTCAAATATTTCAAACAAAAATGTTTCAAAACCCTACAACTATTAATGGTTTTTAGCAAATACTGAGTGGGGATCAGACTGCTCATCATTCCTAAAATTATATAGAACCTTGATAAGAGCCAAACTAGACTATGGAAGCTTTATATATGGTTTAACTAGAAAAAGTTATCTTTAAAACTCTGGACCCATGTCACGAACCTTATATGGTGAAGCACCTTTTACTTGACTCCTATGACCTCACACAAATTCGTCAACACTACTGCAGAGCCACAAACTTAAAAGAACTCTTCAATAAAGAAAACCCTAAAACCATTTTAAATTTCCTAAAAAGAGCAAATCTTTACCATAAAATATAAATACCATCAAATAACAAACTATACCAAAACCTTACTGGAATATACCTAGCAAAAAATCAACTCCAAAAGCATCTAAAAATTTAAATTTTATAAACCGCATTAAATGAACCAAACAAGGTCGATATGCTGGTTAAACAAACAAACCTCTTTCATCAACATGCAATTTGTTTCTCTTTTTTATAAAGATGTCAGCAACAGCTGAAAAGTCTGCTTCTAGTAGCCAGGTTGTCAGAAAGGATAATATGCTGGACTCCACTAAGTCATAATTTCATGGATTTTTTAATTTTATTTCAATATATCCAAAACCTCCTTCCTCTTAAACTCTCCTGGACTACTTTGAATTTTTTGTTTAATCCAAAAGTTCTTCAGGTTCCATAGTATCATAGTAGGTTCAAATCTTAAAACCACAGTGGATACGTTGTGTTGATGAGTTCCTCATATCTTTTCTCAAAATCTTTCTTTGAGCCTTCCAGATGTTCAGCACATTATATGACACATTCTGGATTTGAGTTGATGCTATTTAAATTTTTAAACAATGATAGAACTTGCTTATCAAGTTGTATTTTTCAGTATTTCAACATTTGTGAAACCTTTAATCTTTTGTGAGCAAGTGACATGGTCAGATTTCATTCCTTGCAAATTTAGTTCATTTACAAAAGTTAAAAATGTCACCGAGGTCAAATATTTTGGATTTAACTGCATTCTTATTCAGATTATCCAAAATATTCTGAGCTTTTGTCTTTTATTTGTCCACTGACGTAGTTGGATTTGAACCTTAGAATTCACCCTCGTTTTTGAGTAGAGTCAGCAGATTTAGCTTTGAATTTTAAGAAGTCCAGTACAGCTTGCCACATACTAGCAAAACTATCAAGGCTTACCTTTGGAGAGCCACCTAACTTTTTAAATTGTTCATCTTCACAAAATTTTTCAAATCTGTCATTCAAGGAATTTGGTTTTATGAAATTTATTTCTGATATAACTGCATCAACAGCTTCCTCCATATTGTCACAAAGACTTTTGCTGCCAAGTGTTGTCTGTGAATAATGCAGTGTACATGCACTAGATAAGCAGCAACAGTTTTCGTCTGAGTTACAAAGCCTTTAATCCTGTCTGTCATGGATGCAGCACCATCTGTGCTGATTTGAATCAATTTAGTTAATGGAATATTGTTATTATTCAAATAATTGTTTACTTCTGAAAAGATATCTCCTCCACTTGTTCTTTCTGGCAAACTTTTATAAAATAGCATTTCTTCTCTGATGTCATTCTGATATGCAAATCTGATACATGAAAGCAGCAGTGCTTGCTTATGAATTGTTGTTTCATCAATTTGTATGGAAAATTTATTTCTATGAAGAATTTCTATTAAATTTATCTTGAACATATCCGATCATTTCATCTTGCCTTCTTGTTTCTGTTTTTAAAGCACTGCTACACCACCTTTGCCGATAAAGTCTTCAACACAAGCTAGCATAGCAGGTTTAATCAGTTTTTCTCTGTCTCCTTGTGGTGCACCGACTTTAGCAATCATTTCTGACACAATATAACAAGGCTTTAATGTTTCAGCCTGATAAGCATTCACTTTCATAAAGAAGTCAACTAATTTTACTGGTTGAGCTTTCAATTTTAACTAAAAGTATTTTTTCCTCTACCAACAAATAATGGATGCTTTGTTTTCTGGTGGATCTTTAACTTTGCCTTCTTCATGGAAGCATTACTCATAACAAAACCACATTCAATACAAACTGGTTTATTGCCTTCAACTTGGTTGACAAATCCTAATAAAAAGAAGTCACCATTGTATTGTTTCACTTTTATTTATTCATTAATTTTTTTTTTTTGCAGGAGGCGCCTTCTTGTGCTGCCATTGCACAATTATAAAATTAAAAAAATGATAAAATAAAACATTAATAAGTAATGGAAATTCTTCAATATATATATATATATATATATATATATATATATATATATATATATATATATATATATATACTGCTGATCAAAAATTTAAGACCTCTTAAAAATCTTTAAAAAGAAACATTTTTGTTTCCATAACCTTTTAGATTGTAGTATTAGTAACCTTAAGTTGGAAAAGTTTGAAATCTGTCCTTAAAAAAAAGGTTGTTTTTTTTTTTAAGATTTTTAAGTGGTCTTAAATTTTTGATCATTATATTTATATATATATATATATATATATATATATATATATATATATATATATATATATATATATATATATATATATATAGAGAGAGAGAGAGACTATCAATAAAATAAGGAAACAACAATATAAAAATATATACTAATGCATATAGATTTTTATTTGTCTATTCAATAAGGATGATACATCAATTAGGGGTGTAGGATAAGTAAACTCTTTATACCATGGTACTTTGAAGCCATGCATATATATATATATATATATATATATATATATATATATATATATATATATAATGTGGCTTCAAAGTACCATGGTATAAAGAGTTGGGGAAACAAAACCAGCCAAAGGTGGGTAAACAAACCCCAGAAACTGCCCCACAGTAAAAGTTACTTCTATTTGACCTTAAGTGCGGGCACCTGTCAATTCTATTTTTAATACTAAAATAAATTCAAACGTATTTCAGTTAGTCTTTCTTACTGGCCAAGAGGTTAATGTGACAGGTTTTTTTCACACTTTATTTTCCACCTTCCACCTTCGCCTCAAGGCTTCTATCTAACTACCAAAACTGTTTTACCCCCCCCCCTTCCTTCAACACAAACATCCGGGCAACGATTTTTTAAAGAAGTTTTAACGTTTTTTTTTTATATGATACTTAAACAGGGTTATTACTTTGCTTATTCTTTTGTTTTGATATAAACCCCCACCACCCCAACACACACCTCTAAATACCCGGGCAACGCCGGGTACCCCCGCTAGTATGGAATAAGTTGGAAAGAGTGGCAACCTTGGTTGAAGTGAGTGTTCCTAATGATGGAGGTCTGAACAGAGCTGAAAGGGAAAAACAGACCAAATACCAAGGTCTCATGTTTGATATGAAAAGAAACTGGAATCTTAGGGAGATATCAATCATACCAGTTATTATAGATGCTACAGGGCTTATGAAGAAGAACCTGAAGTCCTACCTAACTAATATTCCTGGAGAACCAAGTGTAAAAAAGATCCAGACAATTGCACTTAAGAGAACCCAGCATTACAATCTTCAAAGGAAGAAAATTAAAAAAAATAAAAATAAAAATAATAAAAAAAAAAAACACGCACACACACGCATCATTTATCCCACAGAATGGTCTGATATTAGATTTTTAAATCAGTAATGTGTAGACACAGTTGCATAGAAAGAAAATGGCCACCGAGAGACATTGGCGTTTGGGTCAAGATCAAAGTGTAGTATCTGTTCTTCAGATGCTACACTTTAATTTCTTGTTCTCTGTTAGTGGAGGAGAAATCCTTCACGACTGAGACAATTTTTATTTTTGTTCCTTTTTTTTCCACGTTAAAAAACGACCCTGGTGTCTAACTCTGTCCCGTGGGGAGGCATTGTAAATAGGAACAAGTTTTGTAAATTATGTTTATAAGAATGATTTCATGTGGACTGAAAAAAATAACAATATTCCAATTTGTCAGGAAGATGGCTGACAAATTTTAAATGATTCTATGCATTGCAAAGTGTCGGTTAATAACCGATGCGTGGAATTATGAAATCTGTAATTTACCATATGCATTGGATAGTTATTTAGTCAATTAATGGTTGAAGATAATAATGTTTAAAAGATGGATTTCATCATTCAATACGAAAAAAAAAATTTTTTTGAGTGAAGCAAACTTTCCTTACAAACAATTATCTTTATAATTTATATGTGGAGTAAGAATTTCTTTCAATTTCAGTTTTTACATAAAACTCAAACTCGGCAGCCATTTTTTTTTTTTCTAAGACATTGTGTCTAGATATAACGTTTTACTTTTCTTTTATCTCTTCAAATTTCTTGTCGATACATGTTTATTATGAATGATCAGCTTTTATTATTTTGTGTTTGTCTTCTGCAATATTTTTGCAGGGAGGTATCGCCATCCTCCTGTATACAGGGCCTGGTATTCCGAAATGATCACTTATCTAGTATCTGACCAAGCTTAATGTCGTTTAACTTTGGTGATCAAACATGAAGCCCCATGTTTTGACAAGCTTCTGGGCTTGACCTTCACTCCTGATCTGAAATGGAACACGTACATCAAGTCTGTTGCCAAGGTCGCTGGAAAGATGGTGGGATCCTTCTACCGCTCCAGAAGATATCTCACTACTGATGCAATTCTCTATCTATATAAAAGCCAAGTACGTCCAAGGATGGAATACTGCTGCCATATCTGGGCAGGAGCTGCTAAAAACAGCCTATCCTGCCTTGACAGAGTACAAAATAGACTTCGTGGCTTAGTGGGGGATGCCCTTTTCTCTTCCCTGCAACCTCTCTCCCACAGAAGAGACGTTGCAAACCTATCTTTGTTTTATCGTTATTTCCATGGCAGGTGCTCGTCTGAACTCCAGTCTCTGGTCCCCCCTCACCAATCTTTTACGAAAAACACCCGTCTAGCTGAATTCACTGTCAAAAACTTTCCCCACTCTTTATCTATTCCTAAATCAAAACGTAGATTCCATGAACCAAGCTTCTTTCTTAGAACTGCACGCCTGTGGAACTCTGTTCCGTCTGTCTGCTTCCCTCCTGACTACAACTTGGATGTCTTCAAGTCCAACGTAAACAAATTCCTGATGAACCACCCCCTTAAGTAGACACTTTAAATATCCACACTAATGTACTGTACTTACAATAATCCTTATCCCTGAGTGGCTTCCGGGCCTTGATAAGCGGTGACCACCTTGTAAAAAAAAAAATAAATAAATAAAACGTGAATCGATGTGTCTGTTATTATGACATAATTCAAAATTAAATAAATTTTATAATGCCTAAATTTTTTTTTTTCTTTTACAAGAAACTCACCACTTATTAAGACTTGAAGAGCACTCTAGGATACGAGTAAATTCGTATACGGTGGATGCTGAAACGAGTAGCAATTGTTAGTGGTTGAAATTGGGTAGAATTTGATTATTTAAGGGAACAGCTCAACATGAATTTGTTTATATTGGATTTGAAGACAACCATGTTCTAGTCAACTGGAAAGCAAGCCATCAGAACAGAGTTCCCCAAATGGGTAGTTCTAGGAAAAAAGCTTTGTTCATGGAATTTAAGATTTAGACATAGAAAGTGGGGGAAATTGTTGTCAGTTGTTATAGCTAGATGGGTGTTTTTTTTGTGAAAGATTGACGGGGGTGGGGTGGGGTGGACCATAGATTGATGCACAGACGAGTACGTACCATGGAAATAAAAATAGAGCTCAGACAGGCTTGCAACACCTATTGTGGGAAAGAAGTTGCAAGGAGGAGAAAAAGGCATCATCTAAGTTTCAAAGCTGATTTTTAATTTTGTCAAGGTGGGATAGGGTGCTCTTGAACAAAATCTATTTTAAATTTTATGTCTTTAATCGTCCAATATGTTTATTTTTTAATGAAGAAAGTATGTCACGTCTTTCAAAACACCATTTCACAAGTTTAATTTGAAAATCTAGAAAAGCGAATGTTATGATTAAAATCATTTTTTGTTTTCTGACACTTTTGTTGTTAAAACAACTTATTCATTGAAGAAGAAAATTGCTGTTTTGTTTTTTTGTTTTTTTTTTCTCCCACCACTTTGCCTGTGGCATTAACCCAAGGGGTCGGTTCCTCGTGGAGCTCTACATTTCATTCCCTTTTTTTTTATTATTTACTACCAAGTATTATTTTCTCTTTTCAATAAAAATATTGCTTATTATAAAATCTTTTTTTTTCCTCTTCATTATTCACGTGGTACCCCCCCTCTCCATCATCATCATTTGCTTTGAAGTAAAATTTCATAACTTTTTGTTGTTCCTTCTGTTGCTCTTTAGTTTCTTTCAAATCATATTCAGTCACCCATGAAAATCCCATAAAAGCGTTGCGTCGTGTAAAACACTGTTTTTAATGATCCTTTTTTTTGTTCACCTTTAATAATTGATCAACCATTTTTCTTTTTAACTTGTAAGAGTAAAATAAGCCGTGACAACCTGTTGCCAAAAATCCTTTTTGATGTTGACCACAATCCGCAGCTTTTCAATCTGACCTCTAAAAAAAAAAAAAGAAAATAGACAAAAAAGAACACACGTCATTTAGAAAAAAAAAAGTGACGCTCTATTATCCTTTTTCTTTTCTTTTTTTTTTTTAACTTGATTGGATGTATTATGAATCTTTATTTTCATGTTTTATTTTATCAGTTGAAAAGCAACAAAGATTAAATTTTTATTGCTCCTTTTTTTTTTTTTTTTTTTTTACATGGACAAAAATCTTGTTTTATCCATACTGTTTGTCGGTCATTATTTGTTTTATATATATATATATATATATATATATATATATATATATATATATATATGATAGGATGATTCCAATATTTTCCCCGGTATCGTATTAAATTTCCTGATTTCGATACAATTACTAATTTCGATTTTGATTCTTTATAAATCTAAATAATTTTACTCCAAAATTATTAATTTTTCCCAATTACTGTAAAAAAAAACATGTTAAATATGCATATATTTTCTCAAGCGCAAAAACACATTTGTAGTGATGGTGAGGGTCTCTAGATTTTAGTTTTTACTGGTAGTTTAAAATCAATAAATGTCTATTTTTTTTTTTTACTAGCGGGACCTCTGGAAATTCCACAGGGGACTGATTCCTATGTAATATATTGATGTTGGCATTCTATAGATATTCAGCATAAATGGAGACGCTTTGATATTATTGTAGCTCTTTTGTTAAAACTACAAAAGTATTTATCTAAGCTAGCAGGGACGTCCAGCGTAGCCCGGTCGAAAAATATGCTTGAATACAATATTTTAATTCTTGCAGATTTCATATATATTATTAAAGCGTTAATGTTCTATTGATTTTTATATATCATAAAGGTGCGATTTCAAATATAAAAAATATATTCATATAACTTAGGTTCATCAGTTATAATCGAAACCGAATCCCAAACTTAACTTTAGTTCCTTCAGCTATAACCGAAACCAAAACTTATGAAGAATTTTTGATTCTTGATAAAATTATTTATAAAAAAAAAAATAGATTACTAAGGTGGCATCAACTAAAACCGAAACCAAGACTTATGAAGACTTCTTGATAAAATTATTTTTAAAAAATAGATTATTGCTATCAGCTATAACCAAAACCAAAATTATGAAGAATTCTTAGTAAAATTATTTATAAAAAAAATAAATGACTTGAGTGCCACTAGTTATAACCAAAACTTATTAAGAATTCTTGGTAAAATTATTTATTACAAGAAATGGAAGTACATAACAATTAAATGACCCAGATGTAAGCGCGACACAGAAAATAACACACCAGCTATCGTATGAATATATATATATATATTATTACCAATAGTGGAAGATTTTGTCTAAAATAAATTAAAAAGATAATTAAAGAATTGCTTTGGCATCGGAAAATAGTCACCATTTTTTTCTGATTCCAATTCTGTTTCCAATATCCCCAAAAGTTCTGATTTTTCTGATTTCGATTAATCGTCCCAACACTAATATATATACAAACATGTATAATAGTTTATAATTTGTTATTATTTTGATAAGTATCTATACACAACTTAGAATTAATAAATTTACTAATTATTAAATAGAACATTTTGATAGAAGATTCATAAATTAATTAAAATTGTTAGTACGAATAGTTGGGTTCAATGACTTTGATAAAAATTCAATATGGCGTAATGGAAAAATATGAAGGGATCTGCAACTTCTCTTCTAATTTTCGGATTTTTACCATGTCAAATCACATTTCAATTCCTTTTGACATTATTGTTGCTATTTCTTCTGATGAGTTGAGGGCATTATAGATTCACTGATTGATATAATAATTAAGTGATTGATTTGCGCTATGAAACAGATACTGTCAAGAATTGTATAAGTCAACTGAATTAAAGAAATAAATTATAAGATGGTCAACATCATGAATTTTGGAATATAACTTTTTATCATTTATTCTCTATATTGCTCTTTGATTACATTGAGCTTAAATAAGGATTGATATATAATAAGAAAATATATTTCTACAGAAATATATATATACTAGCAAAAGTGCCCGTTGTTGACTGGGTTCAAAAACAGCCTACAGAAAATGAACTCTGATTTATGAAAGTATGATAGGTTACGAAAAGGAAGAGTTGTAAATTTGGGTTGAATTTGGGGGTATCAAAACCAAAGCAAAATATGATGAAAGTAAAAATAAAATAGTTAAACCCCATAATTTATTATACCATACCTGTTCACACTGAAACACTTATCACAATATTCTGTGGATCTATATTAAAAAACCTTGTTAAACTTTGTGACCTATTTCCATTCTATGGAGGTCAGGTGCGAACGAACACCCCATAATTTTATTATACCATATTTCTTCAAACCGAAACATAATTATCAAAGTATATTTACGCAGATAGATATGAAAAGTCTTTATTAAAGTTTGTGCCTATTTCCATTCTATGGAGGCCAGGCGTGAACGCAGACCCCACAATTTTATTATACCATCCTTATTTAAGTTAAAACATACTTATTAAAGTATTCTTATATACATCTATATCAAAAACACTTGTAAACGTTTTTTTTTTTTTTTTTTTTTTTATTTCCATACTTCGTGGACCAGGTGCGAATGCAAACCCCACAATTTTAATGAACCACTGTTCTGCCAGATCAAACATACCCATTCCTGTGTCTCGATACATCTTCTATCATTATATGTAATCAGTTTTTAAAATAGTCAACCATATAGGAGCCTATTCGTGACCAGACACACACACACACACACACACACACAGACATAAGCTTCATATTATATACACACAGCACAATAGCGTTGATACACCAGGTCTTGCCAGATCACCGAAGTTAAGCAACATTGACTCTGGCCAGTACCAGATGGGTGACCGTTTAGGAAAGCTAGGCGTTGTATGTACTGTGACGAGTTGTAGAAATTTCTAGGTAAGTATCTGGGTGCGCATTAACTCACTGAGAGAGATGCACTCTCAGTTTTCATTAAAACATGCATATCAGAAAAGGAAACTTTGATGTAAAAACCTGTGGTGTACTGTATACTCTGTCCTGTGGCAGTCATCTGCACCGACAAAAATTAGTAGTAATACCATAAAGTGTGGTTGGTTCTACACAAAGCCTTCACCACCACAAATCATCTATGTGGAATTCCGAGCAACTTAGTTGTTGCGGCGGGAACTCATATGTTGAAATCGATGGGAGAGTCCATCATATACAACATAATCATGGATCTTGTTAGATCTCCGAAGTTATGCAACATTAAGTCTGATTAGTATCAGGTGGATGAACATTTGGGAATACTAGGCGCTGTATGTATGAACATATCCTTGCAAGAACTGCAGAAACAGAACGTCATCTCTCCTAACCAAATTTGATATTCCCTAGACACTTTCTCTTTTGGGGTGGGTAGGGGGTCTCAACCTGCCTACGGTTAATGCCACTGGCTAGCTAGCTGGTTTAGAAAGGATTTCCAGATAAAGTAGAGAACCTACTTGGCCTTGTTCATTATTTCATTACAATATTGCGTTGGTTTTAAGAAGCTGTTCACAACCGTACCAGCATTCGGCAACGATATTGAATCATTGAGATGAAAAACAAATAGTCAGGAGGGCAAGTAAATGTAAGTCTCATAGGAAGACTACTGCATAGTGGTGTATTATTTTAAATTACATGATGTACAGATACATCATAAGAGTTACATATCATCTAATGAAGATTACTAAAAACTGTATGCAGAGTTAAGAAACAAAATGTTTGTTTGCATTACATTTAAATTTTTGTTAATATGGTTTAAAGAAATGGAGAGCAGGAATGTTCCGTTGAATCTTTTGTATTTTTGTACCTTCTCCCTCTGCTTGGATGTTTCTTGTCATTCTATAAGTTTCTTTTTTTTTTCCCCCCCAGTATGGAATGGAATGTTATTTGTCAGAAAAGGAATGTATCAAGGTGGAATCTTTCGATTTATCCTAAAAGTTTCAGAAACATATCCAAATTGTGACAGTCCTGTAAGTATGAATATAAGTTTTTTGCTTTCATGAATTTGATAAATATCAGTACCTGAATTTTGTGGTTCCTGAAACATTTGCTATATTTATTCTATGTGATGCATATATATACAAGGGGCATTCCAAAGTAATTCCTGCTATTTTATTATTGTAACTATGTAGAAAAATTAATTCTGGAGGACAAAAGGGCACTCGTTTTAATGGTATCACTCCAGTCTTCATAGCTCTTCAACTTTTTGAGTTAATAAAATACTTTACTTCGGAACAACCTTCATATACAATTAGTAATACCAAACAATGTACAGTTTAGCGCTGGACAAGGCACATTCTGCTACTTAATCTGACAGTCACTGTTTTTAAAACAGTAATTGATATATTTCTCTTACGTCAATCAATATAAAACTAGTATGAATTGATTCAAAATACCATTTTCTTTAAAATGGTATTTTGATATTTTTATTGTGATTCTTCCTTTTATCAGAAACATTATTCATGGAATATGAGGACTAAAGGACAAAATAAGAGATGTGAAAGTTATACGGCTGTCAGAAGTAAATCCAAGATCCACTTCTCTAATTTTTACTCTTTTACCAGAATTGATATTATAGTTTTCTTCCATAATGATTATCGCACGATGACATTTTTTTTAAAGACTTTTTTTACTTATTGGAAATGTGAAATTTTTTTTCATTTATAACAATTTTTGGATGATCATAATTCGGCAGTTAATTGGGCTAGCAAAATAAATTTTGTATTTTTGTCTTGCAAAGAATGTGGGATCCATCTACCATGCTAGAAATCATTCTCTCACCAGGCAGTATTGTATATATCTGGCAGGTCACCTTTGTCACATCTGGGTTTGTGCATCATCCATTACGCCTCCCTTTCTTAGACAAGGTCAAAAAGAAAGTCTGTAATCTAATACGTCCCACACTGTCTACCAAGCTCCATCCCTGTCCCATCACCACCATATTGCATCCTTGTGCTTGTTTTATAAGTACTTCAATGGAATGTGTTTCAACAAACTTGCTGCTCTGGTGTCTGTTTGACACAAAAATACACTTGGCAAACCCGACAATCAGTTAAATCCCGTCCCTTCACGTTGAATGTCCTCAGAAGACGGATTTTTTTTTTACTCTAATAGCTTCTTTCCACTAACAGCTAGAATTCCCGCCTTGGTTTTTTCCAATATGTAGAAATTTAAATGTGATGTAAGCATCATGCTGCCCCACTCCCCACTTGGAATGCCCCTTGTGTATCTGACCCCTAATTCATAGTAACTTCTTACTTTTCAGTGGCAATGTGCCTTGTTTGAGGTGAATCACAGTAAAATAAATAAAAATCAATCTATGTAGTCCTATTTCTTGATAAAATTTTGATTTGGGATTCCTGCTTTAAGAATCCATCAACTGATTTAATGTATACCATTTTTAAAGGATTCCTTTTTTTTTTTAATTTATTTATTTTCTTCAGACGCTTTTCTTTATTCCACCATTGTTCCATCCAATTGTTCACCCTGAAACCGGAGAATTGGATGTGAAAAGAGCTTTCCCAAAATGGAGGTAATGGCATTAATCTTTTATTTTATTTTTTGGTGTGTCAACGCGATTGTTCATTATTTTATTTTATTTTTCCTCTGTTATTTTCGTTTTTTTCTTTCGTTTTTTTTTTTTTTTTTTTTTTTTTGCTTCATTTTATTTTCTTTTTTCTTTTTCATTTTTTTTTTTCATTTTTTTTTCACCTGAAAATGTTTGTTGATCCGAATGAAACCAGTCCAATTTTTCTTTGCTTTTATTTCTTCCTGTGTTTAATTGTTTTTCCTTTCTTTCATACATTTCATAAGATACAGATATGTCCTCATAAGAACTAAACAATATTTTTTTTTTTTTTTTAACCTATGAAAGAATCCTTATTTTTTATTTTAAATTTCTCTCACAACATTTTTATTTTATTTTCACAGAAAAAATGTAAATCACTTATGGCAAGTTTTATTGTATGCCAGAAGAATATTTTATAAAATTGATACGAAAACACCTTGGAATCCAGAAGCCGCTGTTTTGTAAGTTGTTTGTTATTTTTGTTCGTGTCATGTTTATGGTTGGTGAGTCTACTGTCTCTAGAATCAAACTTGTACAAAAAATTTGAAGGAAGGGATGCTTTTGAAAAATGTTTAAAACTTGATGAGGAGCTATTTACACCTTGATTTCAATAGAACCATTAAAACTTAATTTCACTGGGACCATTAAAACTTAATTTCACTGGGACCATTAAAACTTAATTTCACTGGATTAATATGAAACTAATAATGAATTTGTTGTTTAAGTCAAAAATAATAATGAATTTGTTGCTGAAGTCAAAAATAATAATGAATTTGTTGCTGAAGTCAAAAATAATAATGAATTTGTTGCTGAAGTCAAAAATAATAATGAATTTGTTGCTGAAGTCAAAAATAATAATGAATTTGTTGCTGAAGTCAAAAATAATAATGAATTTGTTGCTGAAGTCAAAAATAATAATGAATTTGTTGTTGAAGTCAAAAATAATAATGAATTTGTTGCTGAAATCAAAAATAATAATGAATTTGTTGCTGAAGTCAAAAATAATAATGAATTTGTTGCTGAAGTCAAAAATAATAATGAATTTGTTGCTGAAGTCAAAAATAATAATGAATTTGTCGCTGAAGTCAAAAATAATAATGAATTTGTCGCTGAAGTCAAAAATAATAATGAATTTGTCGCTGAAGTCAAAAATAATAATGAATTTGTCGCTGAAGTCAAAAATAATAATGAATTTGTCGCTGAAGTCAAAAATAATAATGAATTTGTCGCTGAAGTCAAAAATAATAATGAATTTGTCGCTGAAGTCAAAAATAATAATGAATTTGTCGCTGAAGTCAAAAATAATAATGAATTTGTCGCTGAAGTCAAAAATAATAATGAATTTGTCGCTGAAGTCAAAAATAATAATGAATTTGTCGCTGAAGTCAAAAATAATAATGAATTTGTCGCTGAAGTCAAAAATAATAATGAATTTGTCGCTGAAGTCAAAAATAATAATGAATTTGTCGCTTAAGTCAAAAATAATAATGAATTTGTCGCTTAAGTCAAAAATAATAATGAATTTGTCGCTTAAGTCAAAAATAATAATGAATTTGTCGCTTAAGTCAAAAATAATAATGAATTTGTCACTCAAGTCAAAAATTATGGCTCGCAATCACTATTTTCTCTCATTTTTCTTTTTTCTGCTTTTTTCTTCATCTTTTTCATTAAGTAAGCAAATTCCAAACATGAAATAATTTCGGATAATTCTTTTTTAACCAATAAAAATACAGATAATTCATTATTTTAATTTTTTTAAGATAAATTTGCTTTTTTTTTTTTTTTTTTTTTTTATGGAAATCGATCCAGACAAGGCATGAAGCCACTTAATGTAAGGAGCTAAAAAAAAAGGTATTAAAAAAAAACAAAAAAACTTGTGTTAGATGACCAAGAAAACAAATTTTTCTCTCTTTGTCAGAAACATTGCTCATGGAATTTGAAGATTAAAGAACAAAATAAGGGAAGCAAAAATTACATGGTTACCAAAAGTAAACCCATCATCTAACCATCCGTTGTGTTACTCATAGGTTGTGAGTTCAATCCTTGCTAGTAACCTATGATTTTGACATTTCATTAATTTTCAAACAAAATGCCCAGCAAAGAAGAGCCCTTTTCTAGCAAGGATAAGATAAGTCAGACCAGTTTCACTACTTGATCCAGGTTCAGAGTCATCACACACACCTAGTTGAACATGGACTGAAAGTTTATATAATGAAAACTTTTTTTTTTTTTTTACATCGAGGTCACCACTTATCAAGGCCCGGAAGTCACTCGGGGATAAGGTTATTGCGTATACATTAATCAATGGGATAGTATCATAGTAATTGTTAGTATTGGAGATTTGATAAAGTGTCTTACTTAAAAGGGCGATTCATCAGGAATTTATTTATGTTGGACTTGAAGACATCCAAGTTGTAGTCAGGTGAGAAACAGGCAAACGGAAGAGAATTCCACAGGTGTGCAGATCTAAGAAAGAAGCTTTGTTCATGGAATCTACGTTTTGATTTAGGCACAGATAAAGTGTGGGAAAATTGACAGTGGTTTCAACTAGACAGATGTTTTTCGTGAAAGATTGGCAAGGGAGGGGGCAGAGATTGGAGCTTGGACGAGCACTTGCCATGGAAATAACGATAAAATAAAGACAGGCTCACAACGTCTCTTCTGTGGGAGAGAGGTTGCAAGGAAGAGAAAAGGGCATCCCCCACTAAGCCACAAAGTCTATTTTGTACTCTGTCAAGGCACGATAGGCTGTTTTTAGCAACTCCTGCCCAGATGTGGCAGCAGTACCCCATCCTTAGACGTACTTGGCTTTTATATAGATAGAGAATTGAATCACCAGTGAGATATCTTCTGGAGCAGTAGAAGGATCCTACTATTTTTCCAGCAACTTTGGCAACAGACTTGATGTACGTGTTCCATTTCAGGTCAGGAGTAAAGATCAATCCCAGAAGCTGTTTTTTAGCCCTAAAAGTCCCAGAGGGATGCGAACCAGAATTTTAGCCAGGGTCACCCATACTGAATTAATATTAAGAACAATGGCCTCCACATTTTGGCCCAGTTTCAGCACCTGGCAACAGACTTGATGTACGTGTTCCATTTCAGATCAAGAGTAAAGGTCAAACCCAGAAGCTTTTTTTTTTTTTTTTATTCAATTTTCACCCCAAACAAGGCACAGTGCCACTTTGAAGCAAGGGGCTACTATTAGGGACTTAATTAGCGGGGTCATTATGAAGGGAGATGAGTAGAAAGATGTTTGTTCACATTACACTTGAACTTCTGCATATCACTGCAGTTGGGAAAGCAGAATCCCAGAAGGGAGTTTCAAAGACCCGCAATTCTGGGGAAGAAACTATTGGAGTAAAAGGCTTTCTTGCACCTAGGGATCTCTACTGTAAAGGGATGAGACTTAGTAGCTTGTCGGGTTTGTCGGGGGTAGTTACATCGGGGAGGTACAAGTGTTTGCAGTTCGTCAGAGCATTCACCATTAAAGTATTTGTAGAACAGGCAGAGGGATGCAACATCTCGTCAATGGGACAGAGGCTGAAGCCTAGATGACAGTTCAGGACCTATCAGGTTGGCGACTCTCTTTTGAACCCTGTCCAGGAGCGAAAGACCAGCAGCAGATGCACCAGCCCAGATGTGACAACTGTACTCCATACATGGGCGAATGGTTGCCTTATAGAGGTATAGGATACTGGCAGGCGTAAGTAGTTTTCTAGCACGGTAGAGGGAGCCAACCTTCCTTGCAGCAGCCTTGGCAATGCTCTCAATGTATCTATTCCAGTTCATATTCCCTGTAAACGTTAGGCCGAGGAGTTTAAAAGAAGTACTTTCAGGCAATGTGTTCTTGGCCATTGCTATTGGTGGTAGAGAAGGTTTCTTGTATTTATTGAAGGAAACAAGCTTAGTCTTAGCAGCATTGAATGTGACCAACCATTTTTGTCCCCATTCCACTACAGATTGGAGGTCATCCTCTAGTGTTTCTGCCATTTTCTTGGATATGTGTTCATTTGTTTTCCCCTCATATCTGTTATAGAGAGTGGTGTCATCGGCAAATATACCCATCTCCGAAACAATTTTATCAGGGGGGTCATTTATGAATATCAGGAATAATAGAGGTCCAAGGATAGACCCCTGAGGTACTCCCGCATTTATGTCATATTGTTTAGATGTACGACCGTCGAGGACAACTTTGATTTTTCTATTACTTAAGAAGAATTTAATTGCATTATGAATTCTTCCAGTGATTCCATATGATCTAATTTTCCTTAGAAGACCATCGTGCCATACCCTGTCAAAAGTCTTAGATATATCAAGGGCCACCGCTCTACCCTCCCCTGTTTTGTCCAATGAACGGCATATACGTTCAGAAACTACAGTTAAGATATCTGCTGTTGAACGGGCTTGCCTGAATCCATATTGTTTGTCAGTCAGGAGTTTAGCAGCTGTTAGGTGCTGGACTAGGGCTTGATTAACTAAGGACTCAAATATTTTGGCGAAAAGCGGGAGGAGCCTAATGGGGCGATAATTTAGTGGGTCAGTTCTTTTATCAGAATTCTTGAAGACTGGTACCACAGAGGCGGTTTTCCAGCAGTCGGGAAAGCAAGATTCGTTAAGGCATTTATTGTAAGGTTTGGAGAGAACTGGAGCAACCTCGGCAGAGCATTTTTCTAATAGCACAGCCGGGATGAGATCTGGTCCACATGCTTTTGAGGTGTCTAGGTTTTTTATAATAGTAGTAATACACACGGACGAAAAAACGTTTTGGATAATCACAGATTTCAAGGTAGTTCTACTAAAATAGCCATATTTTTTAAACCAAAGCACTTCAAGTCTTCAAATTACTACTGTTTTGTTTGGAAATGAATGTACTTTCAAATGAATTAATAAATATGAATGTACATTATATATTTTAAGAGTTTTAAGCAAATAAAGTGATAAAAATGTGAACGTCATAAAATGGCGTTTTCGGTAAGGTTTTGTAATGACCCCCCCCCCCGTTTTCTAAAGGCCCGTACCGTGATTGTATGAAGAATTTCATCATGAAATTTGGGAACCAATCAGAAGAGGTGTTAATCTTAATACTGTCAAGTGTCCAAAATATTTCTGACCATTTGTTTTTTTGTCGTGTTAAAAATAAGACTTTAATATGACGAGTATCGAACATTTTGAAAAAAAAATTCATCGGACACCCAGTAGTAAGTAAATCAATCTTTT
The DNA here is from genome assembly GCF_053919585.1 of Euprymna scolopes. Taxonomy (NCBI): domain Eukaryota; kingdom Metazoa; phylum Mollusca; class Cephalopoda; order Sepiida; family Sepiolidae; genus Euprymna; species Euprymna scolopes. The sequence continues at coordinate 13,180,630 of NC_136490.1, forward strand.
TACTATCTTTATCAATTAAAAGTATTATTTTATGTTGAGTAGGACCGCGGTAATTGATAATTTAAAAGGACCTACCCGAAAAAAAAATTGTTTCTATTTCTCGAATTTGGTCAAATGAAGTTAGTATTACTAGAAGCAGCAGCAGCAGCTCCAGCCTGTAGAATCAGCTATAGCAGTGTAAACAACACGCGTTCTTTAATTTTTATTCAAGAACGAATTAAGAAAAACATGAAAATATGAATATAAATGTTCTTATGTTTAATTAGAGCTATTTTGTTATCAGAATAACATTAGTTTAGAACTATTCGGTTTTCAGAATGTATAATAACAACAATCCCAACCAATTCGGCATTATGAATCTGTTGCAATTTCTCACATTTCTCGTCAAATTTAAAAACATGGTTAAAAAAACAAAATAAACTTTTGTAGATATATAGCTTGCATGCACTTTTATTCTTTAAATTAGTTTTGAACAGCGAATTAAACCAATGTTTTACTGCGAACAGCCACAAATGTTTTTTTTTCAAAATCAAAATAAGTATCAAAATCTCGTTTATACATAGATTCAAAAAAGTTGTCAAAAAACAAATATATAAATGTTATCAAAGGCAAGATAAGTTACTTTTCTACCTAACTGGATAATTTTCTAGTGTTTTTATTTAATGTAACATGTTTATTCAGCTCGAAAAACGTACAGTGTTTACCAATGTATTGGAAAATTAAAAATGGCGCCCGGCCCGACTCTCTTTGACACGGTAAGTTTGAGAAAAGGAGTTAAAAATTTTTAAAAACTATACAAAATACTGTTAAAAACTCACCGAATATATGTCAGCCTATGTCACGGTAACATATATTGAGCGAGTTTCTAGCAGTATTTTGTCTACTTTTTTATTTTTAACTCTTTTCCCCAAACTTAGCGTTTCAAGAGAGTCGGGCGCCATTTTAAATTTTCCAAAACATCGGTAAACACTGTTTTCAAGCTGAATAAACATGTTACATTAAATAAAAACACTAAAAAATTATCCAGTTAGGTAGAAAAGTAACTTGCTTTTGATAACATTTATTTGTTATATATTTGTTTTTTTTGACAACTTTTTCGAATCTATGTGTATAGTAATACAAACCCTCAAAATCTATATCAATATTCTTGAAATTTTAAAAGCAGTTAGAAAACACATCAAACTACAATTAGGAAGCTTTTTATTTCGTTATTTTTTTTTTTTCTAGTGAAAGATATTTTTACAACCTGCTCCAGCGTAGTATAAACGGCCTATGGAATTAACACCTTCAACCTCGAAAATAGAAATCAACAAATTTATGGAATTTTCTTTGACTTCACCTCTAATCCAAATTATGTGTGGCAAGTCTCCTCCTAAAACACTCTTTAACCCTAATAATAACACTAAGTTCGAATGGCAAGCCCCCCCCCCAACAAAATACCTCTGTAACCCACATACAAGCATCTAAAACAAACAAACAAAAAATAGATCCTTCCTTAAAGAAAAATACACATAAAAATAAATTGGTTAACTGTCCTAAAATGCTAGAATGGCCAGGAAATGGTGAATTATTTTACATTAAATTTTTGTGAAACTAACCGCTCCCCCCTCTAATATTGTTTTTATTAGCTTTGTCTCTGTCAAGTTTTCAGTATGTCCACACATAATTTTCCTTATCATTTTCCTTTAATTCAAAGTCCGAATGGCAACCCTCCCCATATTCTCATTGCATAGAAACCCTCTTAAAGCTACACATAATCATCTTTAAAAAAAAAAAAAAAAAAGCATGCATATTTTCCCATAGAAAAAAAAAACAGTTAACTGCCCTAAAATGCTAGAATGACCTGTAATAGGAAATTATTTTACATTCAATTCTAAAATAATTTGTTTATCTTTCATTAAAGTTTTTCATGGCATTTCATACATAATTTCCTAAAAAGGTATAATCACATTTTGGAGGGGTGGTCAGAAGGAGTTGAGTGGGGTTAAACAGAAGGTGTTAATCTACAATAATACCAAAGAAATATTGCAATATATTCATTTTTAAATGGTCTTATGTTTAGATTTAAGTTTTTTGTACATAAAGCACATTACAATTCAACTTTGAGTTCTCCAACTTCTTTTCTGTTTATGGATACATGGCATTTTTAAGGAATTGCTGCATATTTATGCACATTTACTGCAGATTATTTGGAAACCATAAACTTTGGGAGATTTTCAGTTGCATATTCTGATTCCTTGTACAAAAATACACTTATATGGTAAATTTCATTTCTTAGTCTTGTGTTTTAACAACGATATGACATTTTTACTGAAAAAGTAGTGTAAAAAATGTGACGAAACGCATATGGTCTTAAAGAGGGAAAAATATCCAAATGCGTGAGGCACAAAAATAGCCATAACTTCCTTAATTTTAATCAGATTTTAAAAATTTAAAAAGATTCTTTCTTAGCTCATCAAGCTCTTTCTATGCATACCAATATTGAAATATTTCAAGCTATTTCAATTTTTTCATGTGTATTGCTAATAATAGCATGTACCTGAGAAGGGGTGATTTTCAAATCGTCTAGTGTGGCGTCTGTTCGCAGAGGAAAATCAGGGAGTGAGTGGTGTACCGAGTTCAGTGTGGAGTTTGAGGCAAACTGACTGGCAAGCAGATTAGCCTTGTCAGTTGCTGTGCAAGCAACCTCATGATTGTTTGATAGTGGGGGAATAGTTGACTGTCCTTTATTTACTACGCTGTTGTAGATTTTCCAAAAATCCCGGGTTCCTAATTTCTGTGCTTTGATGCGTTTTCTGATGGTTTCAGAGTAATCTGTCTTAGCTATCTCTATCACTCTCTTACAATTATTTCTAGCTTCTATAAACTTCTGTTTATTTGAGCTGGACTTATGTCAGTTGAATCTGCGGAACGCATGCTGCCTTTGACAAATGGCAGCTGCACAAGCAGAAGTAAACCATTGGGGAGAGTGGGGCTTGCTATAGAATTTCCGTGCAGGAACATGTGCTTCAATTGCAGTTTTGAACCATTTAGTGGTCTCCTTTGCACACTGTTCCGCTGGAAGAGTAAAGATATTTTGCCATGGGGCATCTCTGATAAGTTCCCTGATGGCTTCCCAATCAGCCTTTTTGTAATACCTCGTTGTTTTGAGTAGTGGATCTTCAGTTTTAGGGAGAGAATTTAGGCTGATTTCTACCATTATCACAGCATGATCAGTATTCCCGAGTGGGCTGTGGGCATTTATTGTACAGTCATTGGGAACCGTTGTCAGAAAGAGATCTAGAAGTGAGGCATGTTGATCTTGCTGGTCTGGGAACCGTGTCGGAAATGTAATCAACTGAGATAGGGAATGGGATATAGAGAAGCTGTGTTGTGCTACCAGCTACGTCTGTGTGATTAGAGAATCCTAGCCAGTTACTGTGGTGGACATTGAAGTCACCAAATACATGTATTTGTGTGCTAGTATCGAGGGAGAGTGCTATATCTATGCTGTCTGAGACTTTGTTTATTTGGGTACAGTCTTGGTTTGAGGGAGAGCGGTAGAGAAAATACAAGTAGCTAATATTGTGTTGCATATTTAGTCTGAAGCACATAAAAGCCTGGTCCTCTGATTCTAGTTTTATTTCTCTAGTCAGGGGGAGGGTGTTATAATATAGACTCCAAGCCCATGCATATGTCTGTCCGAGTCCTTACGGTAGAGTGGGAGATAACCAGGCATGTTAAAGTGGTTAGAGGGAATGGAGGAGTGAAGGTTAGTTTCACTTAATGCTAAGATATCCGGGATGTTTACAAGGAGAAATGACTCAACATCATCTAAGTTAGTTCTAAGCCCGCGGATATTAGTAAATGCAAGCCTCAAGGGAGGAGGCAGGTTGGTTTTCTTTGAGTTTGGTCCTGGTTTAAACGTAACTTTTGCTTGAGCTGTCATTTCATTTTATTTTATTTAAAAGTTTCAGTCCTTCCTAGCTTGTCAAAACCTAGAGCCTCCCCAAGACGAAAGCCATCCATTACAATTGATGTCAGATGGGGATTAGAGCGTTGATGCTGCAAAGATAGGAGCTTGATTTTAGATGCATTAAAAGTAACCAGCCACCTCTTCCCCCACTGTACCACTTGCTCAAGATCAGAGGAGAGAGAATCAAAGAGCTTTGTCATTTACGGCCTTTGATGTGTTGCCATAGATGGTTGTGTCATCAGCATAGATGTCAACAAATGATTTAAGTATGTGTTTTGGGAGATCATTGATGTAGATCAGAAAGAGTTGGGGCCAGGATGGACCCCTGAGGGCCTTCAACATTAATATTCTGGGCCTCTGATTTCTGCCCATCAACCACTATTATGAACCTATCAGTTATACCGTAGCTGGAAATCTTGTGAAGTAGGCCCTTATGCCATACCTTAATGAAGGCCTTTGATATGTCAAGAGTAATTGCCCTAGAAAGGAAGCCTTTGTCAAGAGATTCACTAATCCTATGAGATATAACCATTAGCACATCTGCTATAGATCTAGCAGAACGGAAACCATATTGCATGTCACTAAGAAGGTTTGTGAATTCTTTAGAGACACCGAGAATAACATTACCAAATCAACAAAGTTTGCGATAAACAGGACTTTTCGAGTTAAGAAGACTGAAAAAAAAAAAAAAATTAGTAATTGCTGAGTTATTTCCCTTACTGTAAATGTAAAGCTTTCTTGAAATGATGAATTATTTCGATTATTCAGACTATCATTCTCATTTTGGTTTATTATTTTTACGTTGCAGCTGATATAACCTTCTTTAGATGTATCTTTCCAAATTCAGAGAACCTAAACCCTAATTAGCTATGAAGAAAAATATATTATATCCAATACTTTTGCATGGCACTATATATATACCTCTGAATTCGGAAAGACATAAGTGTGTGTATAAGGTAATCACCTAGTGTCTATGCAATGTTCACGACTTCCGGTCATGCGAACACTCTAGATTATCTAACATACTTATCTGAATTGAGCATTTAATAGTTCTTAATTCTCTTCATTTCCATGGCAATTGTTTGGTGGACACTTAGCAAATGGAGAAAAATGTGGCTTTGTGGCTGGGTTTGAATCCCATGACCGACAGGAATTACGATATACTGATGATTGTGTAAGCATGAAACAGTGTCTGCAAGTAAAAAGGAATAATTATTTAATTATAAATAATATATATATCTGTATATATAATGTAATATATAAATTGTCTGAGTAATTTGGTAGAGACCGCAGAGGTAAATTTTTTTAAACTTTGACCCCTTAACATTTATTGTTTTGGTCTCAAATCGAAATAAAAGTTTGACCTATGTCCAAGTTACCTACATCTAAAATTTCAAGTGTTTAGACCCAAAATTGGCGGTGGAGTTTGGTAGAATCTGCAAAGGTCAACTCTTTCAACTTTAACTTTTTGGCAGCAAAATTTTCGCCCGAAAACTGATTAAAAAGCTTGCCATATGTCTGAATACACATTATGTAAAATTTCAAATGTTTAGACCAAAAATTGGCTGAGTAGTTTGCTAGAGACCACAAAGGTCAAATCTTTTGAACTTTGACCCCTTGGCAGCTCAAATTTTCGACCCAAACCAATTAAAAGGCTTGCCCTATCTCTGAATACCCTTTATGTAAAATTTCAAATGTGTAGACCAGAAATTGTCTGAGTAATTTGGTAAAAGATCGCAGAGGTCACACTTTTTTTTTTAACTTTGAACCCAATTTTGACACCTTTTGTTTTGAGTTCAAATCAAATTAAAAGGTTTGATCCATATCCAAGTAACCTACATTTGAAATTTCAAGTGTTTAGACCTAAAATTGGCAGAGGAGTTTGGTAGAGTTTTCAAAGGTCAAATCATTGAACTTAAACCCCTTGACCAAGAAATTTCTGGCCAAAAACTGATTAAAATAATTTTCCCAAATCTCAATACCCTTATTTCAAATCTTGAGTCTGCAGACCAAAAATTGACAAAGTAGTTTGGTAGGGAAATGTACACACAATTTCACTTTTATAGATATATATGCTTGTATCCCCCCCTTTTTTTATGACTATCAACCAACTAACGTGTTTGTATCACAAACTATCAAAATATATATGCTCCCTCAGATCGCATTTTTTTCTTTTAGTTCATCATAATACACTGGCCTTCAAAGGAGGACATAGTGACTGAGAAAATGATATAACAAAATGAATAGGACACTAATCTGTCCCCTCCTCCCAAAATAGAGAAGGTAATAACTGGCAAGATTGCTCCTATAAAAGGAGAAGGTAATGCCTATGAGCATAGTCTCATGGCAACAGAATACTACATTATTCCTTCTTCCAAAGAAGAATGTAATAATTGAGTAGATTAACCTCACTGCGATAAAAACGAAGGAGATAATTCATGGGATGATGATTTTATAACAATAAATAGCCGATACTACACTACTTAAACTTATTAAAAGATAATGTAATAAGAGATAAAACCAAGGGTTTGTTTTTTTTTTTGTTTGTTCCTTGGCCTTTTTAGATAAAATCAAATGAAATTATTGTAGACATACAGTAGAACCCCGGGATACGACATAAAAAATTAGTAACAAAATACAATACCGTATATAATACACATGTATATAATCAAATAACATTATAAATAACAGTGTAAGGCAGGGCAAATAATGTAACTAGTGGCCGGAAAAACATTGTATTCTACATCGTAACCTGAAAAAAACATATCCTCGGATCACCATATTCCAGGTTCTACTGTATTCATATTCAAGGACAATAAAACTTTTAAACATTTGAGAAATTTTAAGTAGGAGGGATCTTAGAGTAAATGTGGTATTATGGTGATTGATGAGTCTAGTTAAGAGTAGTCTTAACATTTTTCTATTGTAACAAAGGATGACCATCAGCGACATCCATTTTCTCAGACTTTGTCCTTGTGCCTAATTCGTTTAAATATGATTTTTGATATTTTGTGCAAATATTTCATCATTATGGCAACATAAAATGTTTTACTATAAACAAAATTGTTTATACAGGGTGGAACGATAAAATGGTCACACTAGAAAAGATGACATGATTCCATTCCCGTTTGATGAAATCCGTTTTTTTTTTTGGGGGGGGGGGCACAGTGAACGAGGCATAAAAAATGACTAAGTTCAGCATTTGACCTCTACCCCCATTTTGCTCCAAAGGTTCCCAGGGGACGTCAAATCCTGGTGAAAATGAACAAATGGTGCAGTTTTAGGCCTTAACATATGTAAATTTGAGTCCTGCACCATGCAAAAAAAGAAATTTTTTTTTTTTAAATTCAATTTTCACCCCAAACAAGGCACAGTGCCACTTTGAAGCAGGGGGCTACTATCAGGGACTTAATTAGCAGGGTCATTATGAAGGGAGATGAGTAGAAAGATGTTTGTTCACATTACACTTGAACTTCTGCATATCAGTACAGTTGGGAAAGCAGAATCCCGGAAGAGAGTTCCAAAGACCCGCAGTTCTGGGGAAGAAACTATTGGAGTAAAAGGCTTTCTTGCACCTAGGGATCTCTACTGTAAAGGGATGAGACTTAGTAGCTTGTCGGGTTTGTCGGGGGTAGTTACGTCGGGGAGGTACAAGTGTTTGCAGTTCGTCAGAGCATTCACCATTAAAGTATTTGTAGAACAGGCAGAGGGATGCAACATCTCGTCAATGGGACAGAGGCTGAAGCCTAGATGACAGTTCAGGACCTATCAGTTCAGGACTAAGTCCATCATTTACCCCCCACCCCCATTTAGCCTCAAAATCCCCAAGGCCTTAACATATTTTGATTTGAGTTCAACACCATAAAAATCTGCTAATTAGACATACAGAGAAAATTTTGGACAAATATGGTAGAGTAGTTCGAAAAATGGAATGTTTTTATTAGCCCTTGAAGAGCCCCGTGTTTTCCTGGAAAATCTGTTCTGTTACTTTTTTTACTCATATGATGTTTGTGCAAAATTTTTAAAAATTCCAAGGCGTAGTTATTGAGGAAAGTGCGGACGGACAAGGGTGAATTTACAGGTCCACCCTCCTTTTGTCGGGGGACCAATAAGCAACAAACAGTTTTTATGTTAATAGAGTAAGGATTTTGCATTTATTCATTTGAACAAGTTTATAAAAGAAATTTACTTGCAGAAACATTTTCCGTCTGTTTAAAAGCATTTTTTTTTTTTTTTTTAAGATATGATCAAATTGATTTGTATGAATCCAAAGTTGCAGAAACGGTGAAATCATGCAAAGAAAGACTTTACGAACTTCCTGACACAGATGACGTCCATGCCATTCGGTGAGTTTATTCTGTTCACTCATTCGTATTGGTTTATAAAAGGTGTTGGCAAACTGTAGCTCACCAAGGGAGTTCATATGAATTAGTATTGGGACAAATAATCAGGAATCAAATATATTGGAACTTTTTATTTATTGGAATCAGAAAAATTTGTGCTTATTTTCCATTGCCCAAAATGGTTCCTTTTTTTGTTTTTATTTTTTTTTTTTATTTATTTTTATTTTTTTTTTTTATTTATTTTTTTTTTTTGCTTTTGTTTAAAACTTAATGTTCCATGGCTCGTATTACTGATGAAATATTTATTGATTTCAAACTATTGATAAAACAAAAAAATCTATAGGTTACATGCATAAGTGTATTTATATATTTGTGAAAAATATATGCACGTATTACATAGGGTTTTTTGCTGTAATCCACTCCCTTCACATAAAAACAACTCTATATTTCAAAATTTATAAAGAATCAGAATCTGTAATTGTATTGGAATCAGGAATTTCGAATGGAATTGGTAATTGTAGGGGGGGGGGGTAAAAATATTGGAATCGTCCCATATGAAATATTAAATTTAAAGTTCAATCATCAGAACAATGCAATTTGCAATTAATTGATCCATTCGGGTGGAATAAAAACAAATAGAAAGCATTACTTTTGGAAAGTTCCTCATATAATACAACCCCCCCCCTCCCGCCTTTTATTATTTTTCGTGTTACGTATAAGAAAAAATTTTATGGATTTTAATGTTCATTCTTAATCAGGACTTTATATGATGTGTGACTTTGCTAAAATTCTGGTAGCAATAGCACATAATTTAAACAGATCAGTATCTCGTATTGGGTTCATAACTCTTCAAATTTTTTAGTTTAAAAAAGAAAAAGGAGGCTTTACTTTTGGAACTACCCTTATATATATATAATTTCTAAACTCACAAAAGTGAAGGACTGCTAAAAATTTTCAATCTTCAAAATATATTTAACCATACTTCTGGATATCCAACTAAAGGATGGATCGAGTTCAATTAATGAAACCGTCACAAATTTCTGTATTTGGCGCTTGTCCAGGATTCCCTCCACCTCCATAAAAAAACAAAAATAAAGGAAAATATTGCACAAACAAAAATCACCTAAATTGATCTAGTACTTTTCTTTTTAAATAAGGAAATTATTTTCGAAGCAAATTTTAGTTTTTTCCTCATGTTAAGAATGGTTTTCTAAAATCTTTCAAAGTTTGACCTATTTAGAGTTGTTCCTTTATACTGTTTTCTAGATGGTGTCGCTAGATTGTAGCCAGAAAATTTGATTTTTTTGTTTAAAAATAAAAATGTTATCAATTAACATTTTTGCTGCACAATATTTTCTATCTATCCTGGGGGGGGGGGAGAATTCTGAACAAGCTATCTATCTCTATCGGATCAAGCTCCTTACTTGGACCAACGTGAGTCTCTCCAGATTTCCTTGTTTTTATCAGCTGCCTCAGATCTACAGGATCATAGTTGGTGTTATATGCAATTTGCTGGATGTGCGTGGATCTAGGTTGTCCTATGTTCACGCAGCTGAGCCGTGGAGTCCACAGCAATACATTTTTCACCAGCTATGCTTGCTCCTCAGTGACCCGCAAATCGTAGATCTTGCTCCCTGATGGTAAATACCAACCCCACGTCATAGTTCATGCGAAGGTGGCAACAGTCCAGGATTACTTCATTAGGTTATACTGTCTAATGAAAGAAACTCTAATTTCAGACCTAAATTGTTGTAGAATGAGAATATAGTCTCCGATAATTTGGTAGGGCCACCCATGACTGGTGTAGAACCTGAACTGGCTAACTGGGCTCTGGTGATGTCATGGGGAGCAGAATGACAGTGGCGCGTCTAGACGGAAGAACTAAAGAACCGGTCAACGATGCTGAGCAGAAAAATCGATCATTGATCAACGGTCAGGGTCAACCAGTCCAATTGAGAGACCACGTCATTTGACTTATAGATTAACTCATACAGTTGATATTATTCAAGCTTTTGAAAGATTCTGAACAAGCACCTCATTTTTTTGTTTCAATCAAAGTGAAGTAAATCTGTATGGTCAAATACAAAGTTACAACACGTTCTTTTAAAGATGCCGGCCATTAAAAATAATTCCAACCAGGACATAATATTTTTATGAAGGAATTAAATCAAATTATATTTTATTTATGCTATAATGATCCACAAAAAATTTTACAAGACGGAACCAACTTTTTATTTTGTAAGAAGAAAGCGACTAACAAAAAACGGTACACTGACTTTACTTTGTATATTGGATTAGTATATACAGATTTTTTTTTCATAATGAGGGGCATTTCTGGACAAGCACTCTGTATTCTTTAGTTTTTGATTTTCTCTTAGACTGAAATGTTGTGCTGAGGAAATCAATCTAAAAATTATAAATTGTCATTTGTTGCTTGCTATACAGAGTTATTTCCCTTGCATCGTTGATTTCAGGGTAATTGAAGTCATATGACAGCAATAGTATGGCTCATACAGGTGAAATGACAACTCCCTTTAAATAAATCCTTCAAATAGACACTTTTAAAAAAGTCCTTTTATTTCCTTCTCATGAGTTAAATCTTATTGTCTCGCAATCTCTTTCTGAGGGTAAATTTTGATTGGTGATGAATGATGGGCCTAATGGATACCATTTCAGACTATGCAATCAATTAAGCAACATTCAAATATACACAGATCGATTGTGCACTATTGTTGGAGAAATGGATAAAAAGAACAACTTGTGTTTAATTTATTGTATACACTGCAATAAGATATTGCCCTTGAGCATTAAATAACTTGAAAAGGATTGATATACCATAATCATATTGGCATACTGATTCTTGTTAGATCATTGAAGTTAAGCAACATGTAGTCTGGTCAGTACCAAATGGATGATTATTTAGGAATACTAGGCGCTGTATGTAGGACATCAACACCTTCCTGCAAGAACTGCAAAAACCTAACCTCATCATCTCTCCTGACAGGGATATAGAAACAACTAGGAATTGCTTGTAAATTTGATATTCCCATGAAACTTCTTCCTTTGGAGGAAGCCAGTTTAATCTGTCTATGGAAGTGCTACTTTGGTATGGTCGGTACAGTACAGATATGCACCATAAAAGTGACAAATCTACCAACCAATCTATCAAGAAAAATATGACCATCTATTGAAAAATGTTTTAATGTTTTTTGTTTGTTTTTGTTTTTTTGTTTATCTAATTCAATTTTAATTGAAAATGATTCTTGTTCCAGATTTACAAAATGGGATCCTTCGATTCATGATGGCATACGAAAAGCTATTTTTAAAAGCAAATCACCTCAGGTGAGTGAATGTGTGTGTGTGTGTGTGTGTGTGTGTGTGTGTGTGTGTGTGTGTGTGTGTGTATATATATATATAATCCTTTTAACATTACAAACACAAGTATATTTTCAAATATTGTACTGGTATTTTATTTTCTTCAAATTACTCATTTCGAAGAAGTCTTGAAAGACGAAACGTTGATGAACATATAATTTATTTTGTTACTTTTTCATCTTTCCATAATATATGGGTTTAGTAAAATGTTAAGAAACACTTTGGTAGGGGTTAAAAACATTATTTGGAAAGGAAACACAAATAGAGGTGACAGTCCTTAATCCGCGGAGTTTCCAAGAAATACTTTCCTTCTCATCAGAGGAGAAGAGTTAGCAAAATGCGTAAAGAAATTTTGCTTGTAAAGCATATCTAGTTTCATTAAATGCTTTACAAGCAAAAGTTTTTTTACACATTTTGTTAACTCCTCTCTTCTGACGAAAAGGAAAGTATTTCTTGGAAACTCCACCGATTAAGGACTGTCACCTCTATTTGTGTTTCCTTTCCGAATAATAATGTTTTTAACTCTTACTAAAGTGTTTCTTAACATATTTTATTAAACCTATGTACTTATAATAAACTCTATTCTCTATTTGGTTTTATTGAGCTTTTACATCTGGTTACATTTGCTTTATGGGTATCAGAAACTTAATATCTATAATACTTTGGAGTTTATTGTATCAGTTCACCTTGTAAACTTAATTGTACTACCACTTTTTATATATATATATATATACACACATTTTTAGAAGTAAAGTGAGTTTTTCTTTTTTGTTCAATTTATTTTTAAATGTTTTCTTTTTGTGATTGAGTGTTGATAATGAATGGAGGAGGTATGAGATTTTTATTGGTTGAACAAAATCAGTTAAAATTTTTTGTTGTTTTTTAATTTTCTATTTCAATTAATAGGCAGCAGTTACATTAATCAGTTAATGTTTTAATAGCATGGACTTATAGAGGCTCACTTGGTTCTGAAACGCTAACAGAAATGACTCTGTGGTCAGGTGGTGATTGTTTGAAGAATTAAATAAATATGACTATTTAATGCTGTTTATGTTCATCTGTTCATTCCAAGATTGCTTCCTACTAGAATAATAAAAGTCCTAGATAATGGTCACTTTAACTATATGAAGTGTTCATAGATAAGATGAAACCACTAAGTAAAAAGTACCAAAATATCCAACAATATTATTTCTTGTGACGACCAGCAATCAGAATGAAGATGCATATTTTTTGGCTTCAATTGTTGCATGAAGTGATTTCTTTATTTGGAAGAAATTGACTCCAAACAACGTTTTCGGTTTGTTTTCAGTTTGTTTGCAGACAATAGAATTGCAATTCCAAGGATCTATTTTATTGGAGCTATGAAATATGCAATGTAAATTTTGAGAAATACCTAAAATTGAATCAAATCACACCATGTCTCCATATCTAATACGTGATCTCCAGCATCTGGAGGGAGCTCAAGGACTGGTTACTTGAATAGTGTGGGGTCTATCTGATCTGCTCTATGAAAGCAGATTCAAAAAGCTTAACATTTTTTCCTTAAGCATTAATGATTATGTGCTCATCTTGTTTTAGTCTACAATCTCCTCAATGGTTATTATGATACACGTCAGGACTTATTATTCACTCCTGCACCAGAAAAAGGTCTATGCAGATATTATAAGAAACTATTTCACTGCCGATTTCAATTAAACTGGAGAAGAGCCACTTTCTTGATCAAGGTTTTTGGATCTTGGAATAGACTGTTAAGAGACATTATAAATGCACCAACTACGCAATAATTCAAGGTGAATTTGGACAGGTGTTGAGCTGCCGTGTCCGCTTCTATGTAAATTTTTATCTACATGGCAATTGAAGCACAAATGTTTTATATTTTTTTTCCAAATAAATTGAATTGCAAAAAAAAAAATCTTTATCTAAATATAATGAAATAAAACATTCATCGATTCTTGAAGATGCAAGACTTTGGCAATCACATCTGCAACTGTTTTCTGTGGACAAATCCTGAAAGTGCTGTAAAGTAAATCAACAATCCAACATTTTTTAATTGGCACACAAAAAAAATCGTATTGTAACGAAGAATGAAACTAAATTTGTTTTATAAATTGATTGGCTGATATTTTTTCAGAAATCATGTCGATTTCTAGTATTTTCAAATTTTTTTTTTGTTTTCGCCAATTTTTAGACAGCATAGTGGCCGTGAAGAAAGCCGTTACCTTAAGTGGTACGTTATCAACATGAGCAGGCATAGCTCTACAAGCATTTATTGATAAATCTCGACTTTTTTTTTTTTTTTAAATTACAGACGTCCCTTATAACCTATATTTCTTGGGTTTCTCCAGCTCTCCTTAACACTAACCCATTCTAATAATACTAAACCAGCAGTGGCCTTGACATTTATATATACTCTTAATATCTTAGCCTAGTCATTTTCATTCTTTTTTTTTTTTTTTCTTCTTCTTCTGCTGGCTTCTTGACACTCATTGTTCTTTCTAATGCATTTATGATTGTCTGTCTTAGCATCACTTATTTAAATGCATATTTTATATCCGATGCTTACATCCAAATTATTGCTGGTTTGGTATTATTAGGTTGAACTAGTGTTCAGGAGAAATGGAGTAAAATTATAGGTCATTTGGTAATGACCTATAATTCCTCAAGGTAATATCTATAAAAGGCCTGGCAGTTATACAACTAGGAGCCCATGACTGAGGTTGGAGGGGGTAGGGATCTGTATGTGTTCACCTAAATTATGATTACATAATAATTGCTGAAGACATTTCTAACAAAACTTATTAATACTCAGTAATTAGTTAACCTAATATAGTCTTGCACTACCAAACTCCAACCCCTGTCTCATCACCACAATGTTGAATTTTTTTTTCTTGTTTTACAAGTACAGCCACAGAATGTGCTTCGATGAACTTACTTCACTTTGCACTAGTACCTCCTCAACATAAATACCCTGGATAAACTCAACAAGCAGCAAAATCCCACCCTTTAACTGTAAAGGTCTCCAGATGCTGGAAAACTTTCTAATCTAATAGCTTCTTTCTTTTGACTGCTTACCTTTGGAATTTCCTCAAGATCCATATTCATGCAACATGGAATGTGAAATGGAAACAGAACTAACCCTATGCAGGTTTAACCAGCTTTTTCCAAAGGTGGAAGTTCCATGGGAGTATAACATTCACAAGCGGTCCCCAATTGCATCTATATCGCCATTAGGGGAGATGACGACGTTAGGTTTTTGCAACTCTTGCAGAGAGGTGTTGACGTCGTCGTACATACAGAACCTGGAATTTCTAAATTGATCACCCATTTTGTACTGACCAGGCTCAACGTTGCTTAACTTTGGTGTTCTAATGAAAATTGGTGTGTCAATATGATTATGTCATACTGTTTGCTGCAACATGCAGAAATTTCAATGCACTGTAAACGAACATCTTGCTGCATTTAATTTCTATAATACAATCAATAGTTTCAAACTTGATATTCAGAAAGCTGTTGTCTCCAACATATCCTCAGGTTTTTTTTATCACTGATCACATCCTACACATCATAATTCGCTTGAAATTCCAGCTACCCAGACTTCTTCAGGTCTTTCTTGGATGTCTTCAAGTCCAACGTTAACAAATTCCTAATGAACCGCCCCCTTAAGTAAACACTTTCAAATCTCCACACTAACGTACTGTACTTGCAATAACCCTTATCCCTGAGTGGCTTCCGGGCCTTGATAAGTGGTGACCACCGTGTAAAAAAAAAAAAAAAATAAATAAATAAGGAAACTCATCATCATTCTCCAACCAACCTGATTTACAATGCTATAGTGCCGACCTGATTATTGATATGGTGTAAAAGGAAAGAGGTCAAGTGAAGACTTGGCTTGCAACACTAAAAGCTGACTTTGAATTTTTTTGCCAACCTATGTGTCATCAGCATTCTATGATGGAGTAATGGCTGTGAAAGGTGGTATGTAGTTTTCTCTCATTGCAAGAACTGTGCCACCAGGGTTGAGAAGTCAACCCCTCCAAGTGGCTGGGCAGCCCCGTCAGCATTTCCTTGTAAGAGTGCCTCAAGTGATTAGCAATAAATTAAGCCCCTCTAAAAGAAAGAAGGCAAAGCCTGGGAGGGTGGACCTCCTAGAACTGCACAGAACCAGCACTACACCGCAATCAACAGGGACTATGTCATTATAGGAAAAGTTTAATCCTTTTTTTTTTTTTTTTTTTTTTTTTTACTGCAATCGGTGAGAAGTTAGCTATGTACGAATGTAGATGAAGCCATCTTGTAATGCTGCAAATTCATGTGGTGCTGGCTCACCCACTTTGATTGAATGTCATCACTAGGGCTATGACAACAGCATATTCTTTTCATTGTTTTGACTCTCGAGTAGTAACAAATGACTTCAGGTGCAGCAGTACTGTTGCCACATCTGGAGAAGTGCCATCCAGGGCACTTTTTCCTGCCCAAACAGAGTAAAAAATAGACTTTGAAATCTAGTAGGTGATTCCCTTTTCTTCTCTCTACTATCTCTTTCTTAACGAAGAGACATTGCTGGTCTTCCTAGACTCATTTTCATGCAAGGACCCGACCAAGCTTAAATCTATGGTTATTCCTCCTGTAAAAAGTTCACAACAATAACTCGTCCAGCTACAACCACTATCAATAGTTTCTCTCTCTTTCTACCTAAAACTAAACGAAACTTCCATGAGCAAAGTTTCTTTTCTAGGACTGCCTGTCTGTGATACACAATACTGTGAGGCTACTTCCAAGCTGACTACAACATGGTCGTTTTCAAGTCCAATGTAAACAAATTCTTGCAGAGCCGCCTTCTTTATAATCAAATTCTGCCCAATCAACACGATCATTATCAATCATCGCAGTGTTGTCTCACCGTCCATCTAACACTCATTTAACACTTATCCTCGGGTGACCATTGCAAGTGGATTAGAATAACATTAAAAAAAAAAATACCTAAAAAATATTCTCTGTAATTGTCATTGAGTTGTAATTATGATCGCCATATATAATTCACTCCCAGTCGTGGACTTCAGCTGCATGATTTACAGGCCTGTTATAGGTATGTCCTTGGTTATTCTGTAACAATAAAAAGTCTGATCTTCATCAATAAATGCCTGTAAGGTTTGTGTCTATTTATTCATCTTGTTATTTTTGCCCTCTTGTTCAGCATGGCACTGCGACGTGATGCACATTGCTGCAACCCTTGTTGCATCTAATAATCATCCATGATATTCCATGACTGACTGCAGATTTTGAGTGCATGACTCGCTTACCGATTGCTATAATTACATTTCTTGCTTCGCTCTCTCTCGTTTTATAACTTTCTCTTTATTGCTTCTCTTCTCTTTTCTCCCCTTGCTTTTTTCTTCCTCATCCTTCCCCCCTCCTTTTTCCCCTCGTCCATTCCCCCTCCTTTTTCCCTCGTCCATTCCCCCCTCCTTTTTCCCTCGTCCATTCCCCCCCTCCTTTTTCCCTCGTCCATTCCCCCTCCTTTTTCCCTCGTCCATTCCCCCCTCCTTTTTCCCTCGTCCATTCCCCCTCCTTTTTCCCTCGTCCATTCCCCCCTCCTTTTTCCCTCGTCCATTCCCCCCTCCTTTTTCCCTCGTCCATTCCCCCCTCCTTTTTCCCTCGTCCATTCCCCCCTCCTTTTTCCCTCGTCCATTCCCCCCTCCTTTTTCCCTCGTCCATTCCCCCCTCCTTTTTCCCTCGTCCATTCCCCCCTCCTTTTTCCCTCGTCCATTCCCCACTCCTTTTTCCCTCGTCCATTCCCCCCTCCTTTTTCCCTCGTCCATTCCCCCCTCCTTTTTCCCTCGTCCATTCCCCCCCTCCTTTTTCCCTCGTCCATTCCCCCCCTCCTTTTTCCCTCGTCCATTCCCCCCCTCCTTTTTCCCTCGTCCATTCCCCCCCTCCTTTTTCCCTCGTCCATTTCCCCCCCTTCTTTGTCCCTCGTCCATTTCCCCCCCTTCTTTGTCCCTCGTCCATGTCCCCCCTCCTTTTTTCCTCGTCCATCTCCCCCCTCCTTTTTTCCTCGTCCATCTCCCCCCTTCTTTTTTCCTTGTCCATCTCCCCCCTCCTTTTTTCCTTGTCCATCTCCCCCCTCCTTTTTTCCTTGTCCATCTCCCCCCTCCTTTTTTCCTTGTCCATCTCCCCCCTCCTTTTTTCCTTGTCCATCTCCCCCCTCCTTTTTTCCTTGTCCATCTCCCCCCTCCTTTTTTCCTTGTCCATCTCCCCCCTCCTTTTTTCCTTGTCCATCTCCCCCCTCCTTTTTTCCTTGTCCATCTCCCCCCTCCTTTTTTCCTTGTCCATCTCCCCCCTCCTTTTTTCCTTGTCCATCTCCCCCCTCCTTTTTTCCTTGTCCATCTCCCCCCTCCTTTTTTCCTTGTCCATCTCCCCCCTCCTTTTTTCCTCGTCCATCTCCCCCCTCCTTTTTTCCTCGTCCATCTCCCCCCTCCTTTTTTCCTTGTCCATCTCCCCCCTCCTTTTTTCCTTGTCCATCTCCCCCCTCCTTTTTTCCTTGTCCATCTCCCCCCTCCTTTTTTCCTTGTCCATCTCCCCCCTCCTTTTTTCCTTGTCCATCTCCCCCCTCCTTTTTTCCTTGTCCATCTCCCCCCTCCTTTTTTCCTTGTCCATCTCCCCCCTCCTTTTTTCCTTGTCCATCTCCCCCCTCCTTTTTTCCTTGTCCATCTCCCCCCTCCTTTTTTCCTTGTCCATCTCCCCCCTCCTTTTTTCCTTGTCCATCTCCCCCCTCCTTTTTTCCTTGTCCATCTCCCCCCTCCTTTTTTCCTTGTCCATCTCCCCCCTTCTTTTTTCCCTCGTCCTTTCCCCCTCCTTTTTTCCCTCGTCCTTTCCCCCTCCTTTTTTCCCTCGTCCTTTCCCCCTCCTTTTTTCCCTCGTCCTTTCCCCCTCCTTTTTTCCCTCGTCCTTTCCCCCTCCTTTTTTCCCCTCGTCCTTTCCCCCTCCTTTTTTCCCCTCGTCCTTTCCTTCCTCCCTTCATTTCTTCCCTCTCTACATCTTTGTGCCTCCCCCTACATCTCTTTGTGCCTCCCTCTCCCTATATATCTCCTTTATTTCTCCTTACCCCTCCATTTCTCTCACCTGTGCTTACTCTCTTTCCTATCAATGCTCATCCATTCATAACTCATACCACACTATAGCATCATGATGATTGCAACGTCTTGTCAGACGAGTGCCACTCCCTCAGACACTCAATATCCATGAGCCCAAAAATGACTTTTTTTCTTCTTTTTTTTTTTTTTTTTTTTTTTTTTAAAGTCCTACTGGTGAATTTACACGCTCAAGCAGGCATGATACTGAAGACAGTCATTGACATCAATTATTACATGCTTCCAGCATTTCAAGCCTCCACGCGTCACAACTTTTCCATCGCCACAAGACCATTTTTATAGACAGATGCCTGAGGGAGTATCTATACACAGATGATGTTACATAGTCTTAGCTTTGTACAACAACTAAGTCTCTCTCTTGGTTCGAAATGTTGAGATCCAGCAACAAGCAAGAGCAAGATAGCCAGCAACAAGTTAAACTGCAGACCAGCTTAGATACTTCTAAACATACCTACTTTTAAAATTAATCGTGTGCTCTTTTGATGTGATTTTTTTTTCGTCACAAAAATAATGTTGAAACAAATGTTGAGAATTATTAGATAATAAGAACAAAAAAAACAAAAAAATGCATCAATAAAATTCAAAGTTATTTAGTTTTGATTTGAAACAAACTTAAAAACAAAAAAAGATTTTATAAACTTATGAAAAAACAAAAAAATACATTTTTTTTTTTTTTACAAAATATCAATTCACTAATTTCAGTTTGTTCATTTTGGTCCCCCAATTTATTGGAGAGGGACCTATGTTTTCAGTGGCTTCCGTGCATCCGTTAGTCCGGACTATTGCCAGATAACCGTCCATTAGTTTTTCCTGAATTTTTCCACAAATTGTTATTCATTAAATAGATGTGCACAGTAAAAAAAAAAATTTTTTTTTAAATTCCCGTTGCGTCACCAGGGTCTCAAAAGAGGTCAAAAATGCCCCCAAATGGCTAAAAATGACACGTTTTGCCCCATAACTTTTGATCCATCCATTATATTCTAAAACTTGGCCAAAATATGGAGCCCAATGTTCTTAATATAAATCCAGTATGGGTAACCCTGGCAACATTCTGATTCGCGTCCTCAGAGACTTTCTGTGCTAAAAACGCATCCTTTTATGGCTCTTTTTTCTTATTTCTAAGCAAAAACTTGATATGTCTGACTATATAATGGTTTTTCTAAAAAAACAGCTTCTGGGATTAATCTTTACTCTTGACCTGAAATGGAACACGTACATCAAGTCTGTTGCCAATGTCGCTGGAAAAATAGTAGGATCCTTCTACCGCTCCAGAGATATCTCACTGCTGATGCAATTCTCTATCTAAATAAAAGCCAAGTACGTCCAAGGATGGAGTACTGCTGCCACATCTGGGCAGGAGTTGCTAAAAACAGCCTATCCTGCCTTGACAGAGTACAAAATAGACTTTGTGACTTAGTGGGGGTTGCCCTTTTCTCTTCCCTGCAACCTCTCTCCCACAGAAGAGATGTTGTGAGCCTGTCTTTATTTTATTGTTATTTCCATGGCAAGTGCTCGTCTGAGCTCCAATCTCTCGTTTCCCCCTCACCAATTTCATGAAAAACACCCGTCTAGCTGAAACCACTGTCAATAATTTTCCCCATTCTTCTAAATCAAAACGTAGATTCTATGAACAAAGCTTCTTTCTTAGAAGTGCATGCCTGTGGAACTCTTCCGTTTGCCTGTTTCCCACCTGACTACAATTTGGGTGTCTTCAAGTCCAACATAAACAAATTCCTGATGAACTGCCCCCTTAAATAAGACACTTTATCAAATCTTCAATACTAATGATTACTATGATATCCCATTGATTACTGTACACGCAATAACTCTTATCTCCGAGTGGCTTCCGGGCCTTGATAAGTGGTGACTACCATGTAAAAAAATAAAAAATGTCTTTTTGGAGCTCTTTTTTCATATTACTCAAAAACTTGATATTTATGTTTATATAGTGGTTTTCCATGGTGCTGAATTCAAATATACATGTCTGAAGGTGTGAAACTGCACTGTTTGTCCATTTTCACTGGGATTCAGTGTTCCCAGGAGCTCAAAAGGGGTCACAAATGCCCCAAAATTGCAAAAACTGACACTTTTTACCCCAAAGCTTTTGCCCCATCCGTTAGATTTTTCTGAAACTTGGCAAAAATGTGAAGGTAACGTTGGCCCTTCACACTTCTCACATTCATCATTTCTTCACTATTTTTTGTGGTGTCATCTCGCATGCAGTGCCAGAGGGGCGACCACACAAGCGTGGCTTGTTTTATTTTATTTTGTAGTTCTGTTGATAAATTTTGGTATTCAATTTAATTGACTTTGTACGATTGATATAGAATATAGAAAAAAAACTTTTTATCAACTTCATTATTCGAATTATGACATGACCTTCACAGTAAATACATCTAATGTTGGATTAACGTCATTAAGTAGTCACATTTTTTTTTTTAAAATTTCTTTCCTTTTTTTCAATACTAGGCTTGGAATGTATTGAATTTGAAAATATTTTCTATCTTCACAATAATGCTAAAGGTGTAGTGTGTGTCGGGGGGGGGGGCTTCAATCAAAAGCCAACTTTATATGCATCTTTATTGATATTATTTTCTCTTTGGACTATTGTCCTCATACACATTGATATATTTATACTATGTTTCAGACAAAGTTCAGGTGCTACCAGATCATGCTGTCTGAAGATATTGGCTTCCTGAGATAAATTGCACCTAACATTGATGTTTTTGTTTTTCTATTCCCTTTTGCAAAACTTAATTATGTTTCTGCTAAACAAAAAACAAAAACAACAGTCTCCCTTTTCCCTTCTCTCTTTACAAAACAGCCAAACCAAACACCTTGAATAAATAGATAAAGATATAAACAACTCGAAACATAAAATTGTTTTCCAAAATTACTGAAGTCATCATTAAATAACCTGAAATGGGTTGATATGACATAAAACAAATTGATTGTATCATTTGCAAACATTGCTCTGGTGTCAGTCTCTTCATGATGAATTGCCAAACCAAGCTAAACTCAAAATAACCAATAGTTGCCAAATCTGAAATTAAAGAAAATAGTTAAAAATTTTAAATTTGCCACCTCTAAAAAAAGCAAAATAAAAAAAAACATATTATTATTCATCAGACTATGTTCTCATCTTGAGTGTGATTTTCACAACGTTTCACTCGATATAACCTCTGACCTTCTTCAGGTGTATCTTGTCGAACTCTAGGATTTTGGACGGAATTTCGAGCGGAACCCTTTATTTAATTCACGTGGGTAGCGTGCTCTTGTTTTGTCAGCCATGACTGGATAAAGATCTTAAGTAATTCGCAAATTTATATTTCGGTCACCCACACTAAGAATTGAACCTTCAACCTTCAGGAGAATATCACTTTCACAATTGATTTTTCCCAGTACTCTAACCACTGCACCACGGGTCCTTGCGGACAATTCTAGTACGAATTTTTGGAGCCTTAAACCTACTTTTTATTTCTAGTTGTGTATATCATCATTTATTACTAATTATTACTATTTATTAATGTATATCTATCTCTATACTTATTACTTGTATATATTAAAGTTTCTTTTTGTTTTTTTACGTATTACTTGTATATATTATCTATTGTTTGTAATTACTGGTTCCCATATCGTATTGAATTCTATACTAGGTCTACTTATCCTCATTTAAAAAAAATTCAGAAATGGCAAAAAAAAAA
Source organism: Euprymna scolopes (assembly GCF_053919585.1). Classification (NCBI taxonomy): domain Eukaryota; kingdom Metazoa; phylum Mollusca; class Cephalopoda; order Sepiida; family Sepiolidae; genus Euprymna; species Euprymna scolopes. Next base: position 13,203,158 of record NC_136490.1, read on the forward strand.
AAAAAAAAAAACACTGCATAAAAGTCAGGTCAGATATGTCTTGAGATTGAGGACTGCTGTTATATCTGGAGAAGCATAATTCGGTACACTCTTTCATGTCTTGACAAAGTACAAAATCAGCTTTGCAATCTAGTGGGAATCATCATCCCTACAGCCTCTTTCACACTCAAAAGATGTTGCTAGCTTTTTTCTATTGTATTATGTTCATGATAAGCACTTGACGAAATCCAATCCATGCCATCCCCCATAACACATTCATAGAAAGAACTCATCTAGCTACAACCACAGAAAAAACTCTCCTTTCTCTTTCTGTACCAAAAACCAAATTGAACTTCCATGAACAAAGTTGCTTTCCTAAAACATCCTATCTATTAACAAGATACCACGAGTTTGCTTCCCAATGACTGCAAATGGTTGTCTTCAAGTCTCATTGAAACCAATACTTGTTGAGTCGTCCTTTTTGATAATCAATTCCTTGTAAGTGGTCTTCTGCCCATTCTATCCATTGTTTCTAATTTTTGTATAGTGTCCATCATCGTCCAACCGATGATCTATCTAACCCTTATCCTCAAGTGGCTTTCAGACCTTGATAGGTGGTGAACCATCAATAAAAAAAATGCCCTGTCCTTTGAACAAAAAGAAAATGGCATGAAATGAAAACCTCAAGGAATTCACTCTCAGCAAACGTATTTTTCTCTTTAACTGTGACTGATTGTAAACACAACTGATGAAGACAAGTTGCTTTTCACTTATGTTTATTATTCTTCAATGTTTTTCTGCCATTAATAATGTAGAATTGGAAAGCTTTGAGGCATGAGTAGTCTAAAAATGAGGCCAGATCTACTAGAATTGCTAGAAGCATTTATGGAATGAGGCACTGGGGGTAATCCATGGGAGCAATGATCCTTACTATTACTGACATTTTCGCACTCGTACTTGTACTAACATTTTTTTTGAAAAAGTGAATCTGCTTTCATATTTGTTTTTTTTTTTAAACAAACAACCAAAATTAAACATTTAGTGAGATTTTTTATATATTTGAACTAACTTTTTTGTTGTTTTCTTGACTTTTTTTTTTTCTTGACTTTTTTTTTTTATTTCTTGTTTTTTTTTCTGTTTTTGTTTTTGTTTTTCTTTCATTTTTTTTCTTGATTTTGTTTTTTATGTGTGTGTTTTTTTGTGTTTTTATTTTTTTGTCGTTTTTTTTCTTTTTGTCATTTTTTTCTTTATTCTGATTGAAAAAATTTTTGACAAGTTATCTGCATTCTCTTTTCTTAATAAATCAATTAACTTTTAGTTGCTCTAAACCTTTTGTTTCCTTTTATTTTTGGCATTTGCCTTTTTTAAAACGAATGATAAAATTTATGATTATTGTGCTTATATATATATATATATATATATATATTAATGTTGGGATGATTACTTAAAATCATTGTAAGAGAGAAATAGTGACAACGAAAAGAAAGCATGCTGAAATAATCAAGAACTGCATAGAATCGCAGAAGATAGGAACTCATGATTTCTGGGAAATCTATAATAGTATAGTGAATAAAGGGCAATCAGTAATTCCTCCACTATCCAACAAACAGAAGGTCGCATGCACGGCAACCAAGAAGGCGGAACTGTTTTCCCGGCGATTCGCCTCCAACTCCACCTTAGAGCCAACAAACAGGCTTAACTTTGGTGATCTGGCAAGAACCGGTGTGTCAACGTGATTGTGCCGTACATTTAGGCAATGTCGTTCTGCAGATATTTTAACAGTCATCTCTGAATGCATATACCTGGATGTTCTGAATAAGGCAGGCGAACCAGGACTGTAGCCCTTGATATATCCACGGCATTTGACAAAGTCTGGCACAAAGGGCTGCTAATGAAAATTTAATCCTATGTTATAGCTGGACGTATACTAGATATAATTAGATCTTTCTTAGACAATAGGACCATCCAGGTTGTCATTAATGGACGTACATCCAAACAGCATAACATTAATGTGGGAATGCATCAGGGGTCGATCTTTGGCCGACTATTATTCCTGATATTCATAAACGACTTCCTTGATAATATTGTATCTGATATAGGTATATTTGCTGGTGATACAATGCTCTATAATCTGCATGAGGGAAGAACGAATGTACACAAATCTAAGACAATGGCGGAATTGTTAGAAAATGACCTCCAGACCGTAGTGGAATGGAGCCACAAATGGATGGTAACATTTAATGCTAGTTAGACTTTAACAATATAAGACACCTCTCCAACCAATGATATTCATGACAAATAACATCCTACTTGAGAATTCTTCCTTCGAACTCCACAACCTAATATTTGCATGCAATGTGAATCGGAACGAATACATTGAGGACATTGTGAAGGCTGTTGCAAAGAAGGTAGGTCCCCTCTATCGAGCTAGAAGACTACTCATACCTGAGAGTATCTTGTACCTCTACAAGGTCACTATTCATCCATGCATGGAGTATTGTTGCCACATTTGGGCTGGTGCATCTACCACTAGCCTCTCTCTCTCTCTTGGATAGGGCCCCAAAACGAGTTTTCAATCTAATAGGTCTTACTTTGTCAACTAAGCTCCAACCCCTGTCCCATCACCGCGATGTTGCATCTGTACTTGTTTTACAAATATTATAATGGAATGTGTTCTGATGAACTCATTGCACTTGTGCCCCCTCGAAGTATATATCCCTGACAAACCCTCTTAGCAACAAAATCTCACTTCTTCACTATTGAATTTCTAAATGCTAGAAAGCTTTTTATTCTAATAGCTTCTTCCCTAGAACAGCTAGACTTTGGAATTCCCTTCCTGCTTCCCTAATTGTACTGATATGCAGGAGTTTAAATGTAATGTAAACTAACATCTTGTTTATCTTTTTTAGGCATGGTCCCAAATAGTAGCTTTGTAAGGGGTGAATTTCAGTAAAAAAAAAAAAAATCAGAACTTTTGATGGTATCAGAATAATTTGTGCCTATTTTCCAATGCCAAAAACGATTCTTTTAATTGCCTTTGTTTTTAATCTGATTTTGTTTAAAACAAAATCTTTCACTGCTAGTAGTAATAATAAAATATTTATTAATTTTAAACTACCAGTGAAAATAAAATCGATCGTCCCCTACGAGTGTATTTTTACGTTTAAGAAATATCTGCGCATTTAACATGTGTTTTTATGGTAATCAGGAAAAATAACAACTTATTGAAAATTTAGAGATTTATAAAAAATCAGAATCAGGAATTTAATACGGAATCAGTAATTGTATCAGAATGAGAAGAAATATTGGAATCGTCCTATCACTAATATATATATAACACTATATAAAGTGTTGTACAATTTGAACAGCCAAGATTTCAAAGTAAATGATATATTGCTGTCATCTTTTCATTAGTTAATTAGCTAATGATGTACACAGGGGGCATAAAGATTTATTATTTTTTGAATTGACGTGAACACTAGAATATTTCAATTTAAAGTCAAATATGAACAGGTAAAATTATTACAAGAATAAAAGGCGAATCAAATGAGGTATAGGTTGTTTGAACAGTTACATTAAATTTAGCTTAAATTTGCAATTTTTGAAAAAATTACAAGTGTGGACTTTCTTTTAGCCGGCACTGTATTATGAGGAGCATATAAATGACCAATGGCGACATATGAATACACTGTTAAATTTGCTGACTGATTTAAAAAAACAAAAAACAAACATACAATGATCTGAGCCAGATTTACTACCTACTTTGAAATCTCTAGTACGGCCAACGATGGAGTACTATTTCCAAATCTGGGCAGGAGCTGCTAGAAGCAGCTTACCCTGCCTTGACAGAGCTCAAAATAGACTTCGTAGCTTAGTGGGGGATGTCCCTTTTCTCTTCCCTGCAACTTCTTTCCCACAGGAGAGATGTTGCGAGCCTGTCTCTGCTTTATTGTTATTTTCATGGCAAGTGCTCATCTGAGCTTCAGTCTGTGGTCCCCCCTCACCAAACTTTCATGAAAAACACTCGTCTAGCCGAAACAACTATCAATAATTTCCCACACTCCTTGTTTGTGTCTAGACCTAAACGTAGATTCCATGAACAAAGCTTCTTTCTTAGAACTGCACGCCTGTGGAACTCTCTTCTGATTGCCTACTTCCCAGCTAACTACAATCTGATTGTCATCAAGTCCAATGTAAACAAGTTCTTGATGAACCGTCTCCCTAAGTAATCCAACTTGCAAATATTCCACTACTTATGCTTACTACACTATAATCACATTGATTAATGTATACTCATTAACCCTTATCCTCGAGTGACCTCTCGGCCTTGATAAGTGGGGATTTCTGTGTAAAAAAAAAAATCAATTTATAGTAGTAGCATCTATAAGAAATATATATCCTGCTCTTACAAACATGAGCTCTATGCATTTATTCCTCGTAAATTGTGTGTGCATATATATTTTTTATTTTTCTGAGGAACACGCATATCTGAGTTGTTGGTGAGCTTCCGCTATTCCACGAAACGTGCAAAATGTGCTACGTTAACATATGAATAAAATGTGCTACGTTAATATATGAATAAAATACTATAAGTGTGAAATAAATACATCTTCTGGTTTTGGAATTATAACTGACGATATATATTCAATCCAGATCGATTAAATAAATTGCAACTTATTAATTTTTTATTTTTTCAAAAAAAATTTTTGTCAAAATTGAAATTATTTTTAAAATGGAAGAATTAGCAGAAAAAATGGAACAGAATTTCCAGTTTAAAATTTGATTTAAATAAGACAAAAGTCAAAATTCTCAGATAAGAATGCAGCCTATTCAACATACAACATAAAAATGGTTGGGCTACTTTTAAGTGCGTTACCTTGTATTATATATCATGTTTAAAAATTTTGTATAAACAAAATTATTCAATCTACTGCTCTCATCTTGGGTGTTGTTTTCACAACATTTCGCCCAATGTAACCTCTGACCTTTTTCAGGTGTGTCTTGTCGAACTCTAGAATCGGTACAGAATTTCAAACAGGACCACGAGGTAGTTCTCATTCTGTCAGCTATGTAACTTGTAATTACATTCTTAGTATCGTCTGTACTGAGGATTGAACCTTCAACCCCCAAGAAAACTGTCACTTAGAACTGATTATGTTTTTTAGCACTTCTATCTGTTGCAGACAATTCTAGAATGACTTTTAAGAATCTGAAATCTATTCTTACTTTAGATGTGTAATCTTACTAGTACTGATTATTATCTCTCTCTCTATATATATATATATATAGAGAGAGAGAGAGAGAAAGAGAGGGTCATCCACAGATATTGTTTCGCTCCATCACAGCTCTTCAGTGCGGCTAAACAAGCAATTGCCTTAAGCTGGGATTGAAACTTAGTCTAGACAACAGTCGGTGTTTACAAACCCCAAGCCATTTGACTGCTGCTATGATAGATGATAGTTAAAATCATAATGATAAACATTGTTAAATGCTGTAAGCTCCAGTTGTTTACTTCTGTAATTATATATGCTATAGTGACAGTTTATTATTTCACTCACCAGTATGCTCAACTCAAGAAAGGAATCAGATTTTAGTCATGCACAGACAGATTTTTTCTGTTGTATCGCAGATCTTCAGTTCACATCATTTATATATATATATATATATATATATATATATATATATATATATATATATAATGTATATATATATTCCAAGATGTGATTCATCTTACCATTTATTTCTTTCAATGCTGTTAAATCAAACATGGATCTAATATCATAACACATGATAAAAATAGTCTTCGGATCTATGCGATTGTGCTCATTTTAAAAAAAATTTCTTTTTAAAGTTAAAAGTTCCTATTTGGGTGCTTATTCAGATTGGCACTTAAGGCGACATTTAAAATTAAAGAAAATACAAAAATGTCTGTACAATGTATGTAGATGAAAATGAAAATTCTGAAAATCACGTAATTTGAGCAAGTAGTTTAATAAAATATTACTCTGTTTTAATGAGAGTGAAAAAAAATTAAATCAACAAATCAGTGGATAAGGACAGACAACCCTAATGCATGTGGAAACTGTCATAATAATCATAGGCTACCTCTCCTGACTGTTCTCTAGAGATACATGGCCTCGTTTATCACTTATTAAAAAAGCGACAAATTTGTTTTTCGTTAAACAAAAACTTGATCAATTTTTTTTGATTTTTGGAATATAAGATCTTCATTCCATGACAAGTAGGTACAATATAACCGTTTTTCTTCATTTTCGTTTATCGTTATTTGTGCCAATTTGAATAAGCAGCAACACAAATTATTTTAAAAGAAATTAATCGAAATAATTTTGCTTTTCGCAAACTCGTTCTAAACATTGGTATCCAATGTTTGTGTATTATTTGCTGAACATAACATTTAACACCGAGTTATTTGAAAACAGTGCATTTTGCTCTAAAGAATTTACGTGACTAAAATAAGAATTTTCCAAGTTTTCTATGAGAAAAGTGGCGCTTTGTTTTTTAAAAATTTTTTTTTTATACAATTTTCACCCCAAACAAGGCACAGTGCCACTTTGAAGCAGGGGGCTACTATCAGGGACTTAATTAGCGGGGTCATTATGAAGGGAGATGAGTAGAAAGATGTTTGTTAACATTACACTTGAACTTCTGCATATCAGTGCAGTTGGGAAAGCAGAATCCCGGAAGGAAGTTCCAAAGACCCGCAGTTCTGGGGAAGAAACTATTGGAGTAAAAGGCTTTCTTGCACCTAGGGATCTCTACTGTAAAGGGATGAGACTTAGTAGCTTGTCGGGTTTGTCGGAGGTAGTTACGTCGGGGAGGTACAAGTGTTTGCAGTTCGTCAGAGCATTCACCATTAAAGTATTTGTAGAACAGGCTGAGGGATGCAACATCTCGTCAATGGGACAGAGGCTGAAGCCTAGATGACAGCTTGTACATTTAACATCCCCAGGCAAATTTATAAAACTGTTCTTAATATGGGGAGGAATGGGCTTGGTTAATTATTTCCTTGCGTTGACGGAACTGAAAGGAAAAAAATTAATTTGCTTGGATGCTAATTTTTTGTTTATCGCTATGAGTGCCAATTTGAATTAGCATCAAAATTTGTTAGAAATTCTCCAAGTTTGGATTTGGTTGTTTTTAAACTCTTTTAATTGTTATTTAATGTTAATTTTGTTTATTCTCAGGAAAAGACTGCAAGTCACACGGATGGTTCAACGGGTCTTTCATGGATGTTACCAGATAATCCACAGATTTTTTCCAAAGAAGACATGTCCCCTTCATAATAACAACAAAAACTTTCATTTCCTCTTCTCGATGTACTCACAATTCACATCTTTTCCGACAGACATTTTTTTTTTCTTTTAATATTTTTTAGCCAGAAATTAAATAAAGTAAAATCTAATTTTTATCAACTTGTTTTCAATCATAAAATATGTAAGCATTAAGAATTAAAATATTAAATACTAGCTATCCATACCTGGCCTGGTTCAGGATGCAAAGCAATCATTTTAATTTTTATTTATTTATTTATTTTTTTGTTTGCACATATATTTTAAAACTTATACATAAAAAGAAATAAAATTTTAGTGGTAAGGGAGATAAATCTTCACATAAAAATATGAATCAATGCTCTTATTTTATTTTGATTTACAAGTGATTAGTTGGAAAAACAGATCTTAAACAGGTCTGTGCTGAACAAAGTAATTTTGGTGCAACTTTACTATAGTGTCTTTGAAAAAATGCATTTCAGAGAAAAACATCACGCACTTACATGTCATGCCAAAATTAGTATTATTCCAAAAACTATGAAAAATGGGCCAGTAAAAAAATAATTATAAGTAAAAACAGAATTTTTTGAAGTTGCGATTTTTCACTGTAAAAACCTTGTAACCCTTGAAGATCGAAAACAGGTGGAGATAACTGCATTCTACCATTTTAAGTTGCTTTTCACAGCATCCAATAACTCTATCTTTCAGGTTGGTCATCTTGCTTTTTCTCTATCTACTGCACGTTTTTTCCCCCAAAAAAATCACCTCAAAAACATCTACTAGACCATTTTTTGTAATTTTTGGAATTTATACTAATTTTGCCATGACACTTAAGCACATAATGTTTTTCCCTGAAATGCCTTTGTTCAGAAATACACGATTAGATCGGACGACATACTATAGCAAAGTTGCTCCATTATTTTTTTTTAATACTGTAACAAAGTACTTTATTTTATTGCCAATAATAATAACAATTGAAAATTTGCTTGTCAAAAACAAAGTTTAATTTGTCAGCTTAAATAACTTTATAGATAAAATTATTTTATTTTCAAAAATTATTTTTTCTTTTAAGTTTGGGTTTTATGTGATATTTTAATCATCAAAATGTAACCTAATCAGGTTTATTTACCAACTCTCGAATATACACCGAAGAATCTCTTCCCCCCCCCCCGCCCACTCAAAAGGAAGTCTTTTTGATGATCTTTAGAAAAATTTGAAAGAGACTTTGAAAAAAATAAAAGGAAGATAAAAAAAATTTTGTAGATTTGAAATTTTTAAATATTATAAACTGATTCCATTTTTCAAACCTTTTTCTTAAAGGAAAAAATTAATGTATTTTGAAATGAACGATTTTATAACAAAAAAAAATTCTGTTTAACAATATGATGAAGGATTGGTTAAAAAGAATTGTTTGCTTTGATTTAGAAACACAGAACAACCATAATGCTTGACTTTGCTGATAAACTTTAATTCCAGCCAATTGACAATTTTTTTATGACCAAAATAATTTGTGTTATTTAGATGATAAAAACAAAAATTGCTGTATGTTTTTTTTGTTTTTTTTCTACAAATGTTATTTACAGCAGAATACAGAATAAAAAAAATTATTTTTAAAAAGTTATTCTGAAACCTTTAAATTGTCGAAGTACTTTTTGGCTTAAATTAAAGTTTAAAGGCAACAGTCAACCTATTATTTATTTATTTATTTATTTTTTCTGTAGCTAAACCAAACAAAGTATTTTTTACTGTATCACTTTCATAGCATCGAATCGTACTTTTAATTTAATAATGAACGACAAATTTCTGGCAGGAAAAGATGACAAAAAAATCAAAATTGAACTTTTGTGGGTTTTCATCGATTTTTTTTTTTTTTTTTTTTTTTTTTTCTGCCATGCGTAACTTCAGATTCATCCCTAATTATCAGGAAATGTGAAAGGAACGAGTTTAGCACAACACTATATCTTACATCACTCAAATGTACAAAGCATATTTTCACGTTATTTTGTGTTTTATTTATCATTGGGAAAATGGATCACATTCGTCTAATGACATTCCTTTCACTGACTCCGATGAGTGGCATACTGAATTTGCACATGGTCTTTGTTTTTTGTTTGTTTGTTTTTTTTTTTAAACTTGATGGCTTTTGTTTTAAGTTCTAAAGAGAAATTTTGAATTTGTATTACAATCGATAGAGGTACAAAAAAGTGGTAAAATATTTTTAAAAAATATATAAATATCATCAAAGATAAGTTACTCTTCTACCTATCTGGAAAAGTTTTTAGTGCTTTTACTCACTTTAAAACGTTTAATCAGTTCAAACATTCTACAGTATTTAGCAATAGGTGCAAACAAGAAAAATGATGGCACAATGACCCCTTCATATTTGAAATCTTGAAAATGAGTTGAAAATAAAAGGAATTATACAAAATTCTGCTAGAAACCCACCAAATATAAGTCACACTAACATATACTTTGTAGGTTTCTAGCAGTAGATTGTATATATTTTTAGTTTTAACTCACTTTCCAAACTTTACATGTTTAAGGATCAGCTTGCCACCATTTTTCATGTTCGCACCACTCGATAAACACTTTAGGATTTTGGAACCAATTTTAAAGTGAATAAAACCACTAAAAACTTTTCCAGATGGGTAGAAGAGTAACTTATCTTGTCTTTGATAACATTTATTTGTTGCATTTTTTACCACTTTTTCGTACCTCTGTGGAATGTAATACAAACCCGAAATTTTCCAATTCTATTTTTTTTTTTTTTCAAATATTCTAAATTATTTATGTTTTGTATATTTTTTGTTTTTCCACTGTTTAAATAAAATGGAAATATAGATGCATCTAGAAATCATCCTTTTAAACCTTTTGTTTTTCTGCTGTAAATAACGTTTTGTAAAAAGTTTGCTAGATTTATTATTGAATATTTAAAACCAAAAATGAATGCATTATGAATAAGAACGGTTAAGTTGTGGTTGTATTAAGAGTTACCTGCCCTTGGATGGTCGACCTTCTATAAGTTAATCTTTTAAAGGTCAAAAAGTTAGTTACTTTATCAATCTACTAGCTGGAATACTCGTTTCAGAAAAAGTTTAGATGCTTGTGCATTATAATTGATAATCAAAAAATGCACTTTGAATAAAAATTAAGAAAAAAAAACACTAACGTAAGTATGTTGAAATTAGTAAAAATTCAAAAAAATTACAAAATATGATAGAAAAATAATTACAAGAAAAAATAAAATTTATTAAATAATGCAGTTTGATCGACTTCGATTGCAACCAATTCTGTATAACAAACTGACTTATCTCCCTTGTTTTTAGTTCTGTGATTTCAAATTAGAAAATGGTGGATCAAGAATAAGTATACGATAATAGCGATGTTTTTTGGGTTTTATTTATTTTTTGTAAAACTCGTTTTAGCAAATGTAATTTTTGTATTTTTATTTTTTTACTAATTTCAATATGATACGGTGGAACAGAAATGTTTTAACTTAAAATGCATTTTTTTTATGTTTGATTACAATGCACAAGCAGCAAAGTTTGTAATAATGAGGCACATTTTGAACTTTTAACGCGTCAAAAACAACAAAAAATGCACCATAGAAATAAAAACCATTGATTGCTTTGATGAACGCTGAAGATTACATAACTGAAGTTATGGGATGACAAAAGAAGTTCATTCTTATCAAATTTCGGCTTTTTATACACAACAGTTTGCATGCCTCAGCAAAAAAAATACGTACAGACATGAAGTTTAAAAAATATCTGAGAAGGAAATGAGGAGTGTATTACTTATGAAGTCACCTCTAAAACAAAATGTCCAAATCTAATTTTTCTTCTAAATTATTGTGTCGACATTAACCCATCAAATTTTGAGGAATACTCTCTCCTCTATTTCCAGCATTTTCAACATCAGAAGCAGACACAGTTTATATTAATTCATGTCTATTTTTGACATATTAAATTTCTCTGTGTGTATGTGTATATGTATATAAGTGAGAATATGTGTGCGTAAGGACACTTCTTAACCTATATACTCCACAAATTTTTTATCAAATTTGAAATTTGGTATATAGGGTATTCAGACACGTGGAAAGTTCTTAAATCGGTTTTCATCCAGAAAAAGAGCTGCTAAGGGGTTAAAATTTAAAAATTGGTATGTAGGGGGGGGGCATCAGATTTTGATCTGTTTGTCAACTGTTTTATGAATGTGCATGCGTGAATGGTTCACATGACAGATTCCTTATGTTAAGAAGTAGGTTTGAAAACACTTTTTAAAGATTGAGTCAAGCTGACCTAATGGTTATCATACTTGAATCACTGTCTTTAGGTTTTGGTTTCGATATCAGCTTGAGTATTTTTTTTTTTTTACTTACAAGAAGTGAACGGTTTAGAAAAAAACATAATACTCGCATGCACATGTCTCAATTTCCTTCTCGTTTTTTCTTTTACATTTTTTGTTTTACATTTTTTCTTTTTATTTAAAAAAATTTTTTTAAAAGGAATATAGTGTTATGTTTAATACCTACAATATTTCTGTTTAAAATAAATAAGAAATCTACATTAATTAAAATATAATATTTGTGTATATTTTACAACCAGGCACTGCCGGGTGGCTTGCTGGTAAATATATATATATATATCTTCATAAAAATTCATAAGATGATGGCCTTTGCAATAGAATCAATCTCTATATAAAAGTTTTAAAAATTTCTCAAAACTAAAATCATTTCATGAATTCTGTTCTTTACTGTTTCAAGAACAATCGATTATTTAATCAAAATAAGAAAATTTAGGAATTGAAATAGAATGACAAGTGATTTTATTGAAACCTAAAAAATTATTAATGGAATTTCTAACTCTGGAGGATACTTTTTTTTCTCCTCAATCTGGAAATTTATTGGTAAGGAAAATTCTAAAAACTTAATCTATTAATCAATCGAATTTTTTTTTTTTTTTAATAGAGTTGTACATTTATTTATTTATTTATTTATTTTTTAACAGTTTTCCGGGTCAGATTATAAGAACAGCAATAGTTTAGAACATTTTAAGACAAAATTACACTTTACATGACATAAATTATGAGAGAGAGAATAAAGATTTGATTATTTCCTGGAGAGTTGAATGTAAGAATTGAAACTTTCAAAATAATAAATTTATTTTCTAACTACGATAGACATTTTGTTTTTCAATATATCTCCTCAATTTGGAAGGCAAATTTAAAAAACTAAATCTATTAGCACATTGATTTGTTTTTGTTAATAGAGTATATTTTTGGAACATATTGCCAGATCAGATTTAAAAAAAATAAAAAGAGAAAAAAGTTTTATGATGCAATTGGATGAATTCAGAATTAATAAAATTATACATAAAGTATGGAATCGAGAAGGCATTTTATTTTTATAACTATTGGATGAAATATTTTTCAAAATTTAATCTGTAAATGAATCTTGTATTAAAAGGGTAAATATGTAGCAGCACCGTTTTCTAATTCGTTCCTCCAGTCTCCCCACCCCCTAAAACACAAATGTCATTCTACTTTTTAAGGAAAGTAGAGTGATTACATCAAAACCAGCCTGAAAGAAATAGGCATTAAAAAGAAATAATTTGTATATATATATATATATATATATATATATATATATATATATGACCTTGTCTGTCTGCATGTGGAATGGTCTCTATTAAACTGTTATTTTTTGGTATACAGACTCGAAACTGTGAAATGATCTTTTTTTTTTTTAGTTGGTAAAAATAGCTGCTAAGGGGTATACATTTATAAGTTGAACAACGTTATTTTTTAAAGTTTTTATATGGAGTTAACTCCGATAGTAACAAATAATGCGGGAGAGCTGTATGTTTTCGTTTCGATTCTAGCTGATGGCACCCAAAACATAGTTTTAATTATTATTTTTTTTTTTTTTTAACTTTTGAAATCACTACTATATATTAGGTTGGATCTATAATAATTAGCAGCATATTTTTTTTCATTGTTTTGACTCTCTAGTGTGCATTCATTGATATCTTATATGCTTTTATATAGTGATGTGGTTTTCAGTTGATTAACTGTGCCTAACTGGGTCAGGTATATACTCGAGAGTCAAAAACAATGAAAAGAATATGCTGTTGTCATAGCCCTAATAATAATAAATACGAAATCTGCATAAATTGAAATATCCGTTTTAAGCATATTTTAACACCAGGCAACGCTGGGCGACCTGCTAGTATAGATATATTAGTGGGGGATCATTTTCAGCCAATCAGACAGTAATGATGATCTACTTAGCATTTTTAAGAACTGCCTTTAAAAGGCTTTCTGGTTCAGAGTTAGTGATTATTTTGTTTATATTTATATGTAAAAGTGATCCCCCATTGTAAGTCTAAATATTGTTTTTGTTTTTTTTTTTAATTTTCTGTTCTTATTTTGTTTTTTGTTTTTTGTTTTCTTTTTACTGTCTATATATTTTTTTCAAACTGTTTAGAAAAACAATAAAATTTCTTTTATTTTTAGGATTAGTTTAAGGTGCATGACTGATTCTAATTATATCAAATGTTCTGTGCAATGATTTTTTTTTTTTTTTTTTTTTTAGTGTTAAATTGTGAGAAAATGTTTAAAACAGGGAAATATCAAGACAGCCATTCAACTGTGCTATATTTTTCTTCCAAGTTATTCATAGAACATTTAAAAAATAATGAATGTATCCCACACATATCGTTTTTGAAAGGATTTGGTTAACACGAAAATTAAACGTGATTCCTTCTGCCAAATAATGACGATTTATGATATTGCTTTTCTTATACAATGACAAATTTAGAATATTTTTCTTTTTCAATTTTTAAAAATATTGTGATAACTTGATTTATTTGGTAAAAAATATTTTTAATATAAAAAAAAATCTTCTAAATGTATTTTTTATTAAATTAAATCAAGTTAAAGTTTTTAAATCATGGTCAAAAAGTGTTTTATTTTTTGTTTTTTTCTTTAGTAGCAAAAAAATATTTTAGTCATTTTTTTTTATTAGAAGTATAAAATTTATGGCTGCAATATTTTTTTATTTTGATCTTAAAGAGAAAAGAAGTAAAAAAAAAAAAAAAAAAAAAAAATTGTTGATGATGATGGTTGCCGTTAATATTTTGTTTCAAAAAGTAAATCAAGAAAATGCTGGAACTGCATTTTATGAGAACAGCCATTTTTTTTTTTTTTTTTTTTTTTTTTTTTTTTTTTCTCAAGGTGCTTATATGTATTTTGTAAAGTTTATCATTTCTGGAGTGTGCCCCTCAAAATTGCATTCTAACTTGCCAAAAGATAAAAATTAAAAACTAATGCTCTTCATGTAGCTTATACCCTTCCTGGGACGGGTATTCTTTTAGCTTTATTCTAAATCGATTTTCATATAATATTATCTGATCATGGTTGGAGAATTATTTTGAATAAAAATGCCATTTGTTAGATTGTCCTGACGAATAAATCTTTCATTTTAATGTTTTTATTATTGTTATTATTGTACAGAAATCATTTTTTGACATTAATTTAACAAGTGTGAAACTGATGTCTATTATTTCTTTTTTAATATTTTGTTTCCTGCAAAACCCACTGCTAATCTGCCAGAGCTCCCCACTAACCAGAGACTGAATTCCATTCGCAATAATTCAAGATCATCACTTTTCAAGAAAAGATTTTTCTTTTTCTTGGAGAAAAAAACTCTTTTTCTGTTTTCATTTAGCATCGCAAATGAACCAAAATATTTTTGTCGGTAAACTTCAATTTAAGCTACACTTGACTTGGTAAAACCAGTCGGTCATATTGGAATATATAATTAACATTCCAAAATGTCTGACTTATCTTTACAAATGTGTGAATTTAAAATGTTTGAAATTCATTTTGAATAATAAACTTGATTAAATTTCGAAGATTGTAATTTTTTTTTTTTGAGTGGCAAATAAATCCTTTTGTGAGTGGCCAACTCCAAACCATATATGTTAGTTATTCTTTTCTTGATTAAATATTATTAATGTCTAGCTTAAATTAAAATTTAACAGCAAAATTCAAGTATTATGGTTCTTTTGTGCCAAATATAAACATTAATTTTTCAGAGGTAACTTAGAAAAGCAAAAAGAAGTTTAGTTTAGTCTCTGTTCTATAGAAGAATCGAAAGATTATTTAAAATCCTTATCTGTGCATCATTTCAAGAGGAAATTTTATCAAAGACCACGTTTGTTTTTTTGTTTGATATTTTTTTTTTATATAAAATTCCGAAGTTTTCTGTTTTCTTTCTTTTTTCTGTTTTTTTTTTTTTTTTTTTTTTTTACTGAAATTCGGAAATTTGTTCTTTTTTTTTGTTTTTTTTTTTATAAAATTTGGAAGATTTTTTTTGTATACAAATGGTTTTCATGTTTAAATACTCAGATTGGCTGTTCATATTGTTTGTCTTTTTTATTTTTATTAATTTAAGGTTTGATTGTTTGAGAATAAAAATCATAAAATATAATCTTGTTACAAAATATATCAACTTGAGTCTTACTTTTTAAAATTTATTTTTAACTAACAGGGCTACCCAGCGTTGCCCAGTGCAAAAGTATAATATATTTCTATTAAAACTTCTATTCTCTACCTCTCACTATCTTTCTCTTCTTTCCTCTTCCCTTCTCCAACCCCTCTTTCTTTTCTGTCCAGTCTATTCCTACCTAGCTGGACACATAGACAACTCTCCTTTTATATAATAGATTCCTTGTTGAATTAGTCGGATTTTGTTTTCAAATTAAAAGCTACCGCCTTCCTGACACAAAACCTGGCCCAGTTGATCCTTAGAAAATTAATTTTTTTTTTCTAAATTTTAGATATTATTCATCCTGGGCAACGCTGATCAAGAATACCAATTTTTTTTTTTTTTTTTTTTTTTTAAGCTGGACATACAGACTATCCAATTGCTTCAGCTACATACCTAAGAAAACGGAGCCATAAAATCTGGCCTAGTGATATGGGATATGGGACAAGATGGAGAAAGAAGCAACCTTAGTAGAAGTGGGTTAAACAAAGCTACAAAGGAAAAGATAACGAAATACCAAGGTCTCATGTATGATAGGGAAAGAAACTGGAATCTTAGGAAGATCTCTATTCCAATAGGAGCAAGTGGACTCATGAAAAAAAATTTCAAAAACTACCTGGCAAATATACTCAGTGAACTAAGGGCAAGAGAGATTCAAACAATTGTACTTAAAGGGACAGTCAGAATCTTATAAAGATCTTTCGGTTGGAATATCCGAATTAGCGAGTGAATGTTTGCCCCATTCTCAGCTTGAACAAATTGATGAGAAAACAAAAAGCAAAAACAACTGCCCTTTATATTATAGATTTATTTTTTTTAACAATTTCTGTTACAAAGCTAAGCTAATTGGCCAACTATAGTCGAGGACGACCTGAAGGTTTCCTTTTCATTAGCTGCTACACAAGATATAGGGGAGTATGCTATTCCAGATCCAGGATTACTCCACTTTCTCTTGATTCTCCCCTGATAAAGCTGAGTGTTTAACAAAGGTGCATAAAGTGTAACATAATGCATATGAGTGTGTGGGTGGGGGGAATATCAGAAACACTGAGAAATGGCTGGCTTGCAAGGAGGCTAGCAGCAGCAATAGCCAAAAATGCACATATGCAAATTAGGAAGTGTGCACAAGTTGGCGCAAGAATAAAAAGGAAAACAATATGCAGAATATACTCGAAGCAGAAGTAAAGTGTATGTCTAAAGAAATGGACGTGATAAGTAAAGATGAGAATAGGCCGGCTGTGCCCAGCATGTGGTCGGAGGAAGAAAAAAACGTGTATCAGGTAAAATGAATATGTGGTAGCAAGAGACTTTTTTTTTTTTTTTTTTTTTAAAGTCTTGTATGATTCTATCAAAGATTGAACCCTTACTCTCCTGGCCCATCAGCAAATGCTCTTATTATCCTAAATGGATCAGTTAAAGAAGATCATTAAAAAAACTTCTAAGACAATTGTACAACATAATGAAAATAAAGAACACTTTTAAATATCTATATATTAATACGATAGTGTGTGTGTTATTTTATATGTCGCGCTTACATCCGGGTCATTTAATTATGTATTTCCATTTCTTGTCATAAATAATTTTACCAAGAATTAAATGGATGGCTCTCGTCTTGCGGAGGCTCCATGTTTTGACAAGCTTCTGGGTTTGACCTTTACTCCTGATCTGAAATGGAACACGTACATCAAATCTGTTGCCAGGGATGCTGGGAAAATGGTGGGATCCTTCTACCGCTCCAGAAGATATCTCACTACTGATGCAATTCTCTATCTGTATAAAAGCCAAGTACGTCCAAGGATGGAGTACTGCTGCCACATCTGGGCAGGAGCTGCTAAAACAGCCTATCCTGCCTTGACAGAGTACAAAATAGACTTCGCAGTTTAGTGGGGTATGCCCTTTTCGCTTCCCTGCAACCTCTCTCCCACAGAAGAGACGTTGCGAGCCTGTCTTTGTTTTATCGTTATTTCCATGGCAGGTGCTCGTCTGAGCTCTAATCCCTCCCCCCCCCTCACCAATGTTTCACAAGAAACACCCGTCTGGCTGAAACTACTGCCAATAATTTTACCCACTCTCTATCTGTGTCTAAATCCAAATGTAGATTCCATGAGAAAAGCTTCTTTCTTAGAACTGCATGCCAGTGGAACTCTCTGCCGCTTGCCTGTTTCCCACCTGACTACAACTTGGACGTCTTCAAGTCCAACATAAACAAACTCCTGACAAACCGCCCCCTTAAGTAAGACACTCTATCAAAACCCCTAATACTAATGATTACTACAATACTATCTCATTGATTACTGTACACGCAATAACCCTTATCCCAGAGTGGCCTTTGGGCCTTGATAAGTGGTGACCCCCATGTAAAAAAAAAAAAAAAAAAAAAAAAAAGTTTCGGTTTCGATTATGGCTGAAGAAACTCAAATTTTTTATATTTTATATATAAAAGAGGAAATAGTTAATAAAACATGTTAAAAAACACTTTGAAAAAGAGTTAAAAACATTAAGTGTTTCCTTTTCGGATTAAATAAGTGGATAGTCCTTAATCCGCGGTGTTTTATTTTATATATATATATATATATATATATATATATATATATATATAATCATAAGTTTTTATTTTGATTTCGATTCAAGCTAATGCACCCAGAAATAAATAAAAGAACAAACTAACTTGTTTGTGAATGTTGATTGTACAACGACTACCAGAGATTTATGATATATAAAAAAAAAGGTATTTCTTCAAACGGACTATTGGCGTGATGATTTCAAACATGTATACATATATTCAAGCCTTTTGTACTGTTGTATTACAATAGACTTTATAATTAGATAATTTATCTGGTAATTTATTCTGTAGTGGTAGAAAACTTAACGTCTTCATTGGCATATTTTTTTTTTTTATTGCTATATGGATAAATGTGCCCAGTTGCAGGAGCTAAGCCTGAGACTGAGTGGCAGTACATGGAATTAACCTAATCACAACGTGGGGCATCTTTGACTTAAGAAGATCGATTATGTCACTCGTAGACTCTCAGAGAAAGAGAGTGAAAAAATCAAAAGCAAGCAAGCAACCCTGTCCTTGTGTGGATCAATCAAGGGCAAGCTATCGTGTTGTGAAAGTTGTTCTGGTCATCCGTCCATTTTGTAATCAGAACCGCCTAAAACTGAACTTTTATACCGCCGAACACTCCTTGGGGTGTTTGTCGAGTTATAGAACGGTATAACAAGCGCATTGCAGCCAGAGGAGATTACTTTCAAGGGGACTAAAGTTTTATGTATGTACGATCAATAAAAGTGGCCATACGAAAAAAGTCTGGAAACTTATTTAAGGCACTTTGTATATCATTATTTTGGTTTGCATTTTAATTTTTAGATAAGAAAAATCGAGTTGTTTTTGTTACCAAATCGATTGTTGATATAGAGAAAGTTTGATTTTAAGAAAAATGGTGGTGAAATAATTATTTTTTTAATGTATGGTACAAAACTTGGGGGGGGGGGGGCAGTATTTTCCCTACATTAAAAACAGATGTTAGAATTGAATTTAGAACGTTGATCTTTTCTATCCTCAGAAACTATTGAACATCCAATCACCTTTCTGAATTGTATTGTGCCTTATTTGAATTGGAAACTTGTCATTAGTACGACACCACTCGGGTGACTGTCTCTTTATATCACGTGGTATTTTAATGAACTAGTTTTGTCCTTTATAGAATTTTAAAAAAAAGGCGTATCAAATTCATGGTCCACACACGGCGAGTCTAAGTAAAACCAATAAGACACATCATATAAGGAATAAACAATTCGATAGATCTAAGAGTTTTTTTGGTTTTTTACACAGGCATCACCACATTATCAAGGCCAAGAGGCCACTCAAGGATAAGGGTTAAAGAGTGTACAGTAGAAATTGGAAAATATAGTAATCATTAGTAATGAAAATCCGGTAAATTTGTTAACTCATATGGAACGGCTCATCAAGAACTTATTTACGTTAGACTTGAAGACAATCATATTGTACTCAGCAGGAAAACAGAAGACAATTCCACAGGCGTGCAGTTCTAAGAAAGAAGCTTTGTTCATGGAATCTGCGTTTAGGTTTAGGCACAGATAAAGAGTGGGGGGAATTATTGATAGTGTTTTCAACTAGACGAGTGTTTCTTGTGAAAGTTTCTTGATATTATGAATTTGTTCTATGATGTCAATTCTAATTCTGAATAATTTTTATACGACTAAAACTATGAGGATGTTTTTTTTTATCTTGCTTGTCACTTAGCACACGGATGTTTCCTATAGTCTGATGAACGGTGAATTATGAGATCTGGTTAATGTCACTAAATTATGGCGTTAGTGGAAAGCGAAAAAAACAAGACAAAAACTATATGATCCTCCGACTGATGCCTTCGTCATTTTTTTGAATAAAAGGTAACAAAGCAACTTTAGTAAAAACTATAACCACGACAACGTATTGCTTTTGAATAATGTTTTTTTTTTGTTTTTTAATTTATATTCTAGATGTTACATTTTTGGAGCTTTTTTTGCATATCTTATTTTTTATTTTATCGATATGAAGTAAATGAATGAAAACAAAGTAATCACACATGAAAGTACAAAAAGTGATCACTAAATGGTCTGGGAAGACACAGTGCTGGTGAAGAAAAAGTTCTGTATCCAGAATTAAGTTCGATATACCACCTTAATTTGAGTGGTGTAATTTGAACCCCAGAATTTTCACAGGGTCAAATATTACGTTTCCAAATGTATATTCATGTGGTCTTCCTTTTGGGTGATTTTCAGCCAAATCTAATGGTCAGAAAATATTCTATGTTCCGAAAAGTGCTATTTTTGGCCATTTTTACCCCTTTTAATCCCCTGGGGACGCAACAAGAATTTTTATTAAAAATCCGAGAATGTTACATTTCCTCCCTTGGGTAGTTGTAACTTCATGCAAAATTTCAGAAAATGTAAGGAGTAGTTACTGAGAATTTCAGGAACAAATGGACGAACAGACAAGGGTGAAATCCAACTAAGTCAGTGGACCAAAAATCGGTGTAGACATTAAAAACATTTTTTTTTTTTTGTTAAATATTATTACATGAATCATTTCAAGTTAAAATCTATTTACTATTACACATCCAAACTTGAGAAATACACACTTTAAATATGTAAACATTAGGTCAAGAATAACATTATCTAATATCTCATTTGAACTTATGACTTGTTGATTTAAAAACCAGAACGCTGTAATCCAAAACTGAAGCAGTAAACAAAACAAGCACTTTCCTATCCGAATAAATTCAGAAACTTTATAAAAATAAAAGTGTGGTTTCTGTTTTCATTTTTATTTCACGTTTTTTGATTTTGGCTCGTTTCATTTTCTATTTATAACAAAACATAAAATTTAATAAATACGAGGGGCATTCCAAAAGTAATGTCTTCTATTTTTATTTCTTCCAAATGGATCAGTGGAGATTGCAAATTGGATTGTTATGATGACTGAACTTATGCATTCATGACCTAAAAGTTTCATCTCTTCATTCTTTACTTTTGGAACAACCCTTATATTTAACAGAGTATGTTGGTTAGCAAAATTTAATATTCAATTTAGTTAAAGATTTAATATTGTAGGGTTAGTTTTAATAAATTATTACCCTTTGCAAACGTGTATGTTAGCCAGTTGATAGTAGTAGTAGTAGTAATCATGTGATTCGCAAGTGTTATGATGACTGATATTATGTTGTGTCTCCAGGGAAATGGAATGTGTTTGGTGCAACTGGTAAAAGTTTGACTTTCAGAATGCTGTCATGAGTTGCATATCGGGTTGACACATCATGTAGGTCAGACGTTCAGTAGTCTGCTGGGGTAGGGAGAGAGAAGAGGGGAGATGGTAGCATCAGCCAAGTTGGAATCAAATATTTTGCAAAACAAATCAGCAATTTTCAAATTTGCTTCCATCAGGAATGAAAATAGAAAAAAAAAAAAAAAGAATTAAAAAAAAAAAAAAGAAATAAAACGGTTGATTATAATTGGGGAAAAACCCCCAGAAAATAAAAAACTGTTGTTTGGCTTTTACTGTCCATTTTATTGTAACCTCCATCTGTTGAAGATTAGTTTGTTTCACGACATATATTGGGAGGTGGTGGTAGTAAAGTAGACAGCAACAACTTGTGTGCCAGGTTCGAATACTGTCAGTTGCAAAGTACCACTTTCACTATGGATGTTGGCAACCTTCATGTGATTCCTCCTGTAAATACTTGACACTAGATAGAACTGTGCCTGTTTTACAAGTATTTTAATGTAATGTGCTCTGATGAATTCATAGCACTTATAGTCCCTCAACATACATACTCCTGACTGATCCACCAAGCAGCAAAATCCCACCCCTTCACTGTTGAGGTCTGTAAGTGCCAGAAAGCCTTCTACTATAATAGTTTCTCCCTTGGACTGCTAGGCTTTAGAATTCTCTCCGTTTCCTTCTTCTCTGACTGTACTAATCTGCAGGAGTTTAAATGTAATGTGAACAAATATTTTGCTGCTCAACTCCGCACAGTTCCCTGTTAGACACGATCCTAATTAGTAGCCTCTTACGTTTTCAAGTTGCAACATGCCTTACTTCAGTGGAAAAAGAGTAAAAAAAAAAACAAAAAAAAACCCCAACAACAGTTAGTAAAAAATCGTACAATGCTGATTCATACAAATTTCTGTATTAATTATTTTGGGAGTTTATTTATTGCCAAATCTCACTACCAATGTGATTACAGCCTAAAACGGAGTACTGTAAGCAACTAATTGCACACAAGTTGCTATTTTACACAAAACAAAAGGAAATTGCAGTTTAATTGTAGCAGAGACCATGTAGGTCTACAAGGAAAATGAGTGAGGGTCGTGCTGTGTGTTGTTCATCTTACAAGATAAAATCTTATTTTTGTGCGATGACAAAAGTTCACTTATGCATATAAGTATTTTTTATCACAGGCGAATTCTCGTTCAGATAAAACAAGGAAGAACTTTCCTCCCAGAACAAAGTAAAGTTGACGTGACTCGTTGCAATCATGTTGAGAGCTCAGTGAGAGAAAAACAGAAACAATTAAGTTGGCATCAATTTTTTTTCTTTTTAATAGAGAGTAGATAATACAGTGGATGTGTTATCGGCAGCTCCAGTAACTCTTGCTTCTCCTATTTTGTCATTCAGTCCTCATTCAAATGAGTGATTTTTCTGACAAAGGTTGAAGAAAAAGCTGCTTTAAAGGTCGTTAGTACTTGGTGAACAGTAGTCTGAGACGTTGGAAATTTTTCTGTCTCTATGTCTATCCTTGTGGCCATGTCACTAGTAAGGGTGCTGGAGGTAAATGTTTTGTCTGGGTTGACGTTATCCGCCTGATAGTCAAGGACCCGAATCTTGGATTAACCACTAAGGAGACTGTCCTATCAGCAGGCGCAAAGTACTGGGAATGCTGTATTGCCATTTGGCGAATGGATTCTGGACCATGCAGTAGTATCTGGTGGGGCCTCCCGATGCTATAGTAGTGGGTAATTGTTACGGCTTTACCTTTTCATGTGCTACAAAAAAAAAAAAAAACTTCCTGTCTTTTTCTCTCTTACTTTCCCTTTCTGTCCTGCTATAACCAAGTATGCCAACCTGTTCTACAAATCCCAAAACCTCAACATGAAATATCTCCAGAAAAAAAAACTCGAATAAACCTAGAATCCCATCTTCCAAGGTAGACCTCTACTACTAGGTCTCCTTCTCCAACATCAGGGGTCTACGTTCCAACCTTCCAGAGGTTGAAACCCAATTACAGAAGATGAAACCGGACATATTCTTTCTAAGCGAAACTGGAATAGGGCCAACCACTTCCCTAGATGAGTTCATAATTAACGGATACTCTAACTTTCTAACTTAATAGCTAAATCTGACCCCCAAGATCACCATGGGCATGGAATATGTGTCTACATTAAAGATGGCTTCCCGTGTGGCAGGGATATCTCTAGAGAAGATCCTGATTTACTCTATATGTGCTTCAGGGTTGCACTTGCTTACACCACTGCATTTATATTTGCCCTCTATAGGCCCCATAACAGCGGAGTTACTATCTTTAAGAGTATATCTGAGAAAATAGACCAGATCCTGTCTGCACATCCCTCGGCTAATATCCACATCTGTGGTGACTTTAACGTCCATAACGTGGAATGGCTGACCCATTCAAATAAGACAGACGATGAGGGGAGGTTTTGTCATTATTTTGCCATTGCTTATGACCTCACTCAGATTGTTCGCGAACCCACCCGTGTGCCAGATACTACCAGTCAATATGCAAGCCTCCTAGACCTTTTTCTCTCAACTTCCCCTGAGCTATGTTCATGTTCTGTTCATTCTCCTCTAGGATCCTCTGACCACTCCGTCGTATCAGTTAAGATAAAAATGAAATGTAATAGGTCCCCAGACGTACCCCTCCACCGTACTGTATACCGATACTCTATGGCTGACTGGGATAGCTTCCGTACATTCATATCTGATCTACCTCTGCATTCCATGTTTAAAAAGGAGATGTCCTCTATAGTATCAGACCTGACCGAATGGTTAATTGTAGGTATAGACCGATTCATACCATCTAAAAAATTCCAACAAAAACCTAACAGCCAGCCATGGTTTTCCCTAGAATGTGCTGCTGCTATCACGCACAGAAATCACTTTTTCCATAGCTACCAACGTAATAGATGCATTGAGACTAAAGCTGCTTTCAGGAACGCCAGCAACCACTGTAAAAGAGTAATAAAAAATGCAAGAGAGCTATATGCCCAGTCTGTTAAATCCAAAGTAGCTGATCAGCAGCTTGGTTCCCACCAGTTTTGGCAAATAACAAATAGGAACCTGAACAGAAGTGTGCGTTCTATCCCAACCATTATCAATGGACCAGAGGTCAGCATCAGACAAGGCCAAACTATTTGTAAAGAACTTTGCAGCTAATTCTACACTATGCGCCGAAGACCATCAACTCCCCATATTTCCTCCTATAACACAGAACATGCTAGGTAACATACAAATATCTGTGCATGAGGTCGCCAAGCTAATCAAGAACCTTGATTCCAGTAAAGCAACTGGCCCTGATGGCATCCCAGTTATAGTGCTAAAAAAGCTTCAACCAGAACTTGCTCCCACACTTACGAAACTGTTTAAGCGTTGCCTTAAGGAGAAGTGCTTTCCGACTCCCTGGAAAACCTCATCAGTATTCCCTGTATTCAAGAATTCAGGTGATAAGTCATCTCCCTCTCAGTACAGACCAATAAGTCTCCTGTGTGTTATGAGTAAGTTGCTGGAATCCATATTAAATAGAGAAATAGTCAACCACCTCAGCAGAAATAACCTTCTTAGTGACACACAATATGGTTTCTGCTCTGCAAGATCTACCGCAGATGTGAAAACAGTTATATCTCACAGGATTAGTGAATCTCTTGACAAAGGCTTCCTTTCTAGGGCAATTGCTCTTGACATATCAAAGGCCTTCGACAAGGTATGGCATAAGGGCTTACTTCACAAGATTTCCAGCTACGGTATAGTGGAAATGTTTTCTCAATCATTAAATCATTTCTCATGAGAGTAGTGGTCGATGGAAAAAAATCAGAGGCCTGCAGTATTAATGCTGGAGTCCCTCAGGGTTCAATCCTGGGCCCAACTCTCTTCCTGATCTACATCAATGATCTCCCTAAACACATACTTAAATCATTCGTTAACATCTATGCTGATGACACAACCATCTACGGCAACACATCAAAGGCTGTAAATGACAAAGTTCTCTCTGATTCTCTCTCCTCTGATCTTGAGCGCGTGGTTCAGTGGGGGAAGACGTGGCTGGTTACCTTTAATGCATCTAAAACCAAACTCCTATCTTTACATCATCAACGCTCTGATCCCCATCTGGCATCAATTGAAATGGATGGCTCTCGTCTAGGAGAAGCCCCATGTTTTGACAAGCTTCTGGGTTTGTCCTTTACTCCTGATCTGAAATGGAACACGTACATCAAGTCTGTTGCCAAGGTCGCTGGAAAGATGGTGGGATCCTTCTACCACTCCAGAAGATATCTCACTATTGATGCAATTCTCTATCTATATAAAAGCCAAGTACATCCAAGGATGGAATACTGCTGCCATATCTGGGCAAGAGCTGCTAAAACAGCCTATCCTGCCTTGACAGAGTACAAAATAGACTTTGTGGTTTAGTGGGGGATGCCCTTTTCTCTACCCTGCAACCCCTCTCCCACAGAAGAGACGTTGCGAGCCTATCCTTGTTTTATCGTTATTTCCATGGCAGGTGCTCGTCTGAACTCCAATCTCTGGTCCCCCCTCGCCAATCTTTCATGAAAAACACCCGTCTAGCTGAAATCACTGTCAAAAATTTTCCCCACTCTTTATCTGTGCCTAAATCAAAACGTAGATTTCATGAACAAAGCTTCTTTCTTAGAACTGCACGTCTGTGGAACTCTATTCCGTCAGCCTGCTTCCCACCTGACTACAACCTGGATGTCTTCAAGTCCAACGTAAACAAATTCCTAATGAACCGCCCCCTTAAGTAAACACTTCATTAAATCTCCACACTAACATACTGTACATGCAATAACCCTTATCCCTGAGTGGCTTCCGGGCTTTGATAAGTGGTGACCGCCGTGTAAAAAAAAAAAAGATGAGTGACTGAGCGAACTCTAAAATAAAAAAATAAAAAATTAAATAAAACAACCATAAACATTTATTCTTCACTGCAAGTGAAGAAAAGACTTTCTTCTCAGTTTCAAAACCTCATACTTGGATAGAGGCCTGTAACACATATTAATCCAAAATTGTCTCTTTCTGGAATCTGTAAGGGGACATAGCTCTACTCTCCAAATCTCTTTGAGGCAAGCAAGATCACCACGGCAAAGAGATACTTCCCTTTTAACATGGTCTTTGATGAAAATCTGTTTCATCTATCTCTATCTATCTGGTTGGGCTCCTTGCCCAGACCAATGCGACTCTCTCTCCAGATTTCCCTGTCTTCCATCAGCTGCCTCAGATCTTCAGCATCACAGTTGGCATCATGTGCAATTTGCTGCATGTACATGGATTTAGGCCGTCCTATTCTCATGTGCCTGTGCCATGGAGATCAGAACAATACATTTCTCACCAGCTCCTGTTTGCTCCTCTGGCAGTGACTGGCAAATTGTAGACGTTGCTCCCTGATAGTAGTAGATATGGCAGATAGGTTGCCATAAAGTTTCTGCTTTGTGGGATAATCTTGCCAAGATATATTTAACACTTTTCGTAGCATGCAGGTGTATGTGCGGTCTAGTTTTCTTTCCAATCTTTTGGTGAGTGCCAAGGTTGTAGCTACGCAAACAAGGACAGACTCCACCACTGCTGTGAAGAACTGTTTCATCTAACAATGACAAATCACAGTCATTTGTATTTTTCAATTCGGATTCTCTCTCCTCTGATCTCGAGCGCGTGGTTCAGTGGGGGAAGATGTGGCTAGTTACCTTTAATGCATCCAAAACCAAACTCCTATCCTTACATCATCAACGCTCTGATCCCCAGCTGGCATCAATTGTGATGGATGGCTCTCGTCTGGGTGAGGCCCCGTGTTTTGACAAGCTTCTGGGTTTGACCTTTACTCCTGATCTGAAATGGAACACGTACATCAAGTCTGTTGCCAAGGTCGCAGGAAAGATGGTGGGATCCTTCTACCGCTCCAGAAGATATCTCACTACTGATGCAATTCTCTATCTATATAAAAGCCAAGTACGGCCAAGGATGGAATACTGTTGCCATATCTGGGCAGGAGCTGCCAAAAACAGCCTATCATGCCTTGACAGAGTACAAAATAGACTTCGTGGTTTAGTGGGGGATGCCCTTTTCTCTACCCTGCAACCCCTCTCCCACAGAAGAGACGTTGCGAGCCTATCCTTGTTTTATCGTTATTTTCATGGCAGGTGCTCGTCTGAACTCCAATCCCTGGTCCCCCCTCGCCAATCTTTCACGAAAAACACCCGTCTAGCTGAATCCACTGTGAAAAATTTCCCCCACTCTATATCTGTGCCTAAATCAAAACGCGGATTTCATGAGCAAAGCTTCTTTCTTAGAACTGCACGCCTGTGGAACTCTGTTCCGTCTGCCTGCTTCCCTCCGGACTACAACTTGGATGTCTTCAAGTCTAATGTTAACAAATTCCTAATGAACCGCCCCCCTAATTAAACACTTCATAAAATCTCCTCACTAACGTGATGTACTTGCAATAACCCTTATCCCTGAGTGGCTTCCGGGCCTTGATAAGTGGTGATCACTGTGTAAAAAAAAACAAAAAAAGAAAACAATCTAGCTGTGCCAACATTTATATGAGACTCAAATAAAAAAATAGACTGTCTCGTTAACAGGAGGTCCTTGAGTTACGACGTTAATCTGTTCTTAAGATGTGTTGTAACCTGAATTTCAGTGCAAGTCGAAACATCAAAAATAAAATACTGTATACAGTGCTGCAAAGAACTGTACTATAATAAAATGTAACAGTCAATGACAAAAAATACTTAAAAAAAAAGAAAAAAATTCTTTACTACATGAATTAAAGTAAATATTAATAAAAAAGAGAACAACTCCTTACCTTTATTCCTTTGGTTGGCTTGCACACTGGAAGGGACATTGCAAGGGACGGGGAGATAGTTTTATTGTGGAGAGGAAGTTGCAAAAGATGCTGGAGAAACTGGGGCAGGTGAGTCTGGATTCTCTGGAAGTGAGGAAGAACCTATAGAAGATGGTGTTGAAGATAGAGATCGGATGCAGTTCTCTCTAGTTTCTTAAAATATGGCTCCAGAATAAACTGGACAGACATGATCCTTTTCTCATCCAAGATCTCCTTGTAACACTGCAGAAAATCCATGATGCCTCTGGAAACCCTAGTGAACCTTTCCAAGTGGGGATCCTGAGCCTCAAAAGCTGCCAACGCTTGCTGCATCTCAGCAAAATCTTTTGCCAAGCCTTGCCTTGTGAAAGCCTTATGTTCTGAGGTGGGTGCTTCTTCTTTTTCCTCTATGATCTGCTTTTCCAGTTGTATCAGGTAATCAGCAGATAATTCTTCTCCATGAGATTCTAGCAGCTCTATAACATCATCAACCTTCATATCCAGATCGATTTCCTTACTCAGGGCAAACTTGTTCTTAATAACATTGTCAATTGTGTCCTCAAACCCATGGAAATCATTCACAAATTGAGGACACGGTTTTTTTCCAAACACCATTCATGTTTGTTATCTTAACCTCCTTCCAGGAATCACCAATGTTCTTTACAGCATTAACGATATTGTAGGATTTCCAAAAGTCCTTCAGAGTCAAATTCTTCCTAGTTTCAATTGCCAGTAATGTCATAGCAATTGTCCTTTGGAGGTAGTAGGCCTTAAATGAAGCAATCATTCTTTGGTTCATAGGCTGTAAAAGGACCGTGGTATTAGGTGGAAGGTAAACCCTCTTGACATTAGGGTGAAAATCCCCCAGCTGGACAGGGTGTCCAGGGGCATTGTCCAGAACTAGCAACACTTTAAAGGGGATACCCTTGGAGGTGCAATACTGCTCCACACTAGGCACATAAATGGTTAACAAATCAGTCCTTAAACACCGCAAGTGTCACCCATGCCTTCTTATTTGATTTCCAAATGATTGTTAGTTGATTCTTCCAAAATGCCCTTGGATTTTGAGCCTGGTACACCACCTAGTGCTTCAGTTTGAAGTTACCAGTAGCATTTCCCTTAAAAAAGTTAGCCTCTCCTTGCTGGCTTTATGATCAGGTACCGACTTCTCCTTGGCAATGTATGTGCAGTTAGGCATATGCTCTCAAAATAAACCTGTCTCATCCACGTTGAACACTTACTGAGCAGAATACCCCCCCCTCCTTAATCATCTCAGCCAACGCTTTAGGAAATTCACTTAATGTTTTCTCATCATCACTAGGAGCTTCACCTTTCACTTAAATTGGCCTGAGTCTTAAATTGCATAAACCAACCCCTACTAGTTGCAAACTCTTCACTTCTTCCCTCCTTTCTTTTCTCAACACTTTGAACCATCTTTTTGCTTTCTCTTGAATCACCATAAGGCTCACCAGAATACACCATTGATTTTGAACTGTTAACCAATACACCAATAATCTTTCCATTTCAATAATTAAACCACTACACTGCTTCGTTATCACTGTTGCTTTCATAGGAGCAGATCCTTTCACATGTTCAACGATGCGCGCTTTATCCTTAAAGTTAAGCATTTAATGTTAAGCACATGAATGAAGAAAAGGGAATTTTTTCCATTGTGATACCAAAGTTAATTCTCGCTGTGTGGGTGTCTTACAAAAGAATCAGAGATTAGAGCACGTTCGAGCATGAAAATGATAGAGTAGCAACGTCTTTTCCATGAAAAATGGATGATAGAAAACAAAAAACATCATTTCCTCACTAGATTGTGAAGTGAATTTTATACTCTTTCAAAGCAAAAAAGAGTGCGTTGAGCAGAATTTCTCCATATGTGAAAGGAGTGTTCCATCCTAGAATGTATTTAACTCTTGTCTGTTTCAAATAAAAATAAAGAAATCTCATTCATTTGCCCAGTATTTAAAAATACTGGAGATTGGTCTTCTGCATCTCAGTACAGACCAACCAGTCTTCTGTGTGTCATGAGTAAGTTGCTTGAATCCGTGTTAAGTAAAGAAATTATGTACCACCTCAGCAAAAACAACCTACTCAGTGACAAGCAATATGGTTTACATCCTGCGAAATCTACAGCTGATGTACTGACTGTAATTTCACATAGGATCAATAAATCTATTGATGGAGGTTTTCTTTATAGAGCAATAGTTCTTGATATATCAAAAGTATTTGACAGGGTTTGGCATAAAAGTCTACTTCAAACGATCTCCAGCAAGGAAATATCTGGAAATGTCTTCTCAACAATCAAATCTTTTCTCTCCAATAAGTTTATATAAGTAGTTATCGATATGCAAAGTTTCAAAGTTCACAGTATCAATGTCAGCATCCCTCAATCTATCCTAGGGGTAACTCTTCCTTATCTTCATCAATGATCTCCCAAATCACATTCTAACTTCCTTCACTGACATATACGCTGATGATACTACCATCTATGGCAACACTTTAAAGGCCAACAACAACCAAGATCTCTTTTCCCCGACCTTAAGCATGTGGTGCAATGAGGCAAAAATTGGCTGGTTAATTTTAACGCATCCAAAACCAAATATTAGCAGTCTGCCATATTCTATCTTGAAATATTTTCTCCGAATTTTAAGAAGTTTTCAACAAAAATAATAAAAATGATAAAATTCGATAAATTTATTTTTACTTGTAATTATTTTTCTACGCAATCATCTTTCATAATTTTTGGAGGTTTTACTAATTTCGACATGACACAAGTATGGAAGTGTTTTTACCTAAAATGAATCTCGTGAAATCCCATTGTACTACACAAGCACCTAGATTTCTTCTGTAGAAGTAAGTGAGAGTCACTAAAATCATTATATAAAGTTTTAAAAGGATGCTAATGCATGGGTGCTAAATCTAAACCAGGGTTTCTCAAAGTGGGCTCCACAGAGCCCTGGGGCTCCATGAGTGAGGCTTTAAGAAATGGCTTCCGGCGCCTCAAAGATGACCAAATACTTTATTTTGAAAAATGAAATGGCTGCAGACATTTAATTATTGATTTTTTTTTTTTTTTTACTGAAAACATATGATACATAACTACAGATGTAAACAGTTTGAGGATGGTTCATGAAAAAAAAAAAAAAAAAAAAAAATGCAACAATTTTTGATTAATTAAAAACAAAAAATGGTTATAAACATTATCATTAGTTTGTGTTAAAATTTGAAATTAATGTCTTTCATATTTATTATAGAAAGTATTTTGTTAGGGCTCTGTGAAAAATCTTTGCTCTGCCCAGGGGCCTCATAGTGTCCTGAAGTTTACGAAACCCTGGTCTAGAGAATACAATTTATATAAAAATGATTCAATTTAAAAAAATTATTTTTCTTTTGCTGTGACATATATTGTTTTTGGAAATGCACATTTCTATTAAAAGCTTGGTCTGTCAATCTGTCACATTTCAACTGAAAAAAGTATTTCCATAGTAAATGTCCATATTGAATTGTGGCATCTTACTTTAAATTCATGAAAGCATCCCAGGATCTGTCATGCTTAAGTTTAAAACTATACTGTCCCTCTCGACAACCAGAGATCACAATGCTGTTTGTTGTGATTTTCTAATTGTCTTCTATTCTTCTTGTTCTGGCAGAGTTGTCATCAAAGGAACAATCACTGGCTTACAAAAAAAACAATGCAAGCCAACAAAAAACACAAACTCTGACACATTGTGTAGATATCATTTATCTTGAGTTGGAAGCCATGTTTAGTTTCAGAACAGTTTCGATGGTTAGTTGTTCTATACAAGTCCTGGAGATGACTGGTTCTCAGTAAACAGTTGTTTTGTACAGGTTCCCGACTTTATAATTTTGTAGCCATAGAGCAAAAGATTTTTCCCCCGTGTTGGTGCAAAGAAAACACATGCAAGGTTGCTAGAGAAAAGGTTTCATTTTTATGGAGCAATTCTGGTTTCTGATTGGTTGGTAGCAGAACGTGAATTAATTTGATTCGTCAGTTCCTAGCAGTATCATTCATAAATAAAATCTCCCAACTATGAGGGACCATACCCCATTAATAATCAAAAATATTGCAACACTGGGTATGGGTGTGTGATGTCATTGTGGAAAACAACCCTCCAAGCGTTAATACCCATATCTTGGTTAAGTTTCAGTGTATCAACTAAGACCCAATTGAAATAATTTGTCTGTCAGGGCCATCACTGTCATTTGGTTAAAGTCAGCTTATTTTGCGTCTGGTAAGCAAACTCAAAACTTCTAAATATACTTCAAGATTGGAAATCCTATGTCCAGTCTTTTGTTTTAGTCTAAGTGGAAAATGACTCATCCTCATCGTATTTCCATATTCATCCTACCACATTTGTGTGCCTTGGTGAATAATTTCTAACCATCGTCCTTGGTCATTCACTTCTAACAAATTTTCATGAATCACTTCCCAACACTCTCCGAGGTCTTAGTTCTGCGGTGAAAATCTATAAGATCATAAAAGCAGGGCAGAATTTGAAATAGCATTTTGGTTGATCTGTCACGTCTGTTTAAAATTGCATTTTCATTATGAAATGAGCAGATAGAATGAACGCACCTTAAGAATTGATCCAGTTGCGTCTTATACGAAATAGAAACATAAGAATAATGAATTTTCTCTCTTACAAAATCTTAAAGAAATAAAAAAATTTTTATAAGAAGCAAAAAAAAAAAAAAAAGAAAAGATTTTTAAACTGGGAATTGCTCCTCCCATTGCACCAATGTTTCATTAAATAAATAAACACAAGAAATTAATAAAAATAAAACATTTATTTCCAATTAAAAAAAAAAATCAAACAAATTGATTCATGCATTCTATTTCTCACATATAATTTTCAATTTTTTTTTAAAATGTAAAATAAATTCAACAACGATTATAAATCACATTATTTGTTATTGAGAAATATTAGCAGCAGCAGCACTGGCATTTCATTGGTCAAAATCTGATTGACATTATTCCACCATCTATTATATAAA
Organism: Euprymna scolopes; assembly: GCF_053919585.1. Taxonomy (NCBI): domain Eukaryota; kingdom Metazoa; phylum Mollusca; class Cephalopoda; order Sepiida; family Sepiolidae; genus Euprymna; species Euprymna scolopes. Next base: position 13,236,637 of record NC_136490.1, read on the forward strand.
GAAAATTTGTCATATCTATCCAGCTAAAAACCTTGTATATTTTGATTTAGTGTGACCTTAAGCTGGTCATGGTAAAAAAAAAAATACTATAATATTAATTCATTTGAGGGTCATCAGAGAATAAATTTAGTGACTGCGAAAAAAAAAAAAAAAAACCCAAACCATTTTATTCTATTGAAAAAACAAAAAACAATCAAGGGAAATAACTCCATACAATGCTTTTAAAGTGGTTTCTCAGAAGAAATTAAAATTGAAAATTATCGAAATTAAATAATAAGAATAACAATGTTAACAGAGGGAATCAGCATTGAGAGTAGGAGTAAACAGGTCCCCTTATTTATTTATGGGCAGTGTTGTTAGCTTGTTAGTTTTATTATAAAGTGTCAATACCAAAACAATTCTCAATAAAAAATAATGTTGCCTATAAAACTTTTTATCACAAAAATCACACATGGACAGCTCCAAATCATTGATGTAATAGAAAATTTGTCTAATTAACCAATATTTATTACATGAGATTAAAAAGTAGAAAAACAAATCCAATATTTTCATTACTAAAATGTTAATCAATTACTAAATAGTTAAGTAATTAATTGATGCTAATTGATAAGCAAAACCACACTTTCGATTAATTTTTTTAATTTCTACATTTTTATTAACAATTTAAAGCAAAACAGTAAACTTAAAATTAGTTGCCATCTTTGGTTTGAACAAAAAGGTAATATTTATTAAGTCAGAGATTTTAACAAAATTGGCACAATAATTTTAATATCTTCAGTGCACTTATACACTAATCTCTCATTTTTTTTTTTTTTGTTATTCAATTTTCTCAATGCCACTGATTAAGTATAAAATTTTCAGATTATATAAAAAATATCTTTGAAAAAATTACTTGTTCAATTTTTTTTCAAATTGAAAAAAAAAAAAAAAAGAAAGTCAAATTTTAGGTTTTCAATCTAAATTTAACCAAAAATAATCCTTGTATTTGATTTCTTTTTAGAACTTTTCACACAATTTGCCAAACTCCAGTTCCATCGCTGCCATATTGCATCTTCATCGTAATGTTTAAAGCTCTCAGTCAGAAAAGATGAGAAAATATCTGTTTAGACATTGTTTTTGTTAAACATTATATTTTATTTATTATTAATAAATATTATTAAACAAGGAATTATTTCAAGTGAAAATTCAAGTTTTGTTTTTTTAGATAAACAAGACATCAGGTCAAATTAGGTGATCAAGTTTTGATTTAGCTTATTCATTTGATGTTGGCACATTTCAAGCATGCTTTTCTCAATTTTACATGCATAATACTAAACGAATTTTAAATGGAAATAATTCCTCATTTAGTAATCTGCATAAATAAAACTGTAGATGTATGTATGTGTGAAAATATTTAACTGATAAACTCTTAAACTATTGGTCACATAACAGTGAAATTAACAAGAAATAGTAATCATACACCAAGGACAGTTTATAACGAGTAAAATCTTTGTTTGGATGGATGAATAATGCGCACAGAAATATGTCGGCAAGTTGAAATGCAAATTGCCAACATATTTCTATTAATTTTGTGCATGTGCAAATTAATTCATAACTTGAAGTAGTTTCATTTTAAATCTTTCTTATCAGTCGATAGCTCAAATGGTAGGGAACATGACTGGAGTGGAGTGTTTTGGTTCCAGCTGATGGTACCCAAGTCATGTTTATTTTAAACTTTTGAAATCATATATATCGTGAAATTGTATATGTTAGGTACAATATAATATTCAATAGAGAATTAGCTCTGTAATATTAATATGAAATATGCATGAATACAAATATATTTAAGCATAGTTTATGACTAGACAAGGCCAGCTCCCCTTCGTTAGTATATAATGAAAACATAAAACCATTTATAGCATATACAGAATTTTTACCATATTCTTCACTGATCGTGAGCTTTAAATTAGTGTTGGGATGATTCCAATACTTTTCTCCCGATTCCGATCCTTCATAAATCTATAAATATTTAACTATAAAGTTGCTATTTCTCCTGATTACCATAAAGCATGTGTTAAGCGTGCACATATTTTCTTAAATGTAAAAATACACTGGAGGGGGGGGGGGTGATTTATAGATTTTAGTGTTACTAGTAGTTTAAAATCAATAAAAATTTATTTCATTATGACTACCAGCAGTGGAAGGTTTTGTTTAAAACAGACTCAAATACAAAGATAATTAAAAGAATCGTTTTTGGCATCAGAAAATATGTACAAATTTTTCTGATTCTGATTCCTCAAAAAGTTCCGATTTTTCCAATTTTGATTAATCGTAATCGTCCCAGCACAACTTTAAACATACAACCATCTCTGCTTGTTTTACAAGAATACTTCCACAGAATGTGCTCCAAAGAACTTACTGCATTTGTATCCCCCCCCAACATAAATCCTTCCCAATCAACTTGATTAGCAACAAAATCCCACCTCTTCACTGTAAAGGTTCCCAGTAGATGGAAAACTTTCAACTCTATTACCTTCTTTCCTTAGGTCGCTTACCTTCAGAATTCTCTACCTACTCAATTGCAACAGCATGCAAAAATTTAAATGTAATGTGAACAAACATTTTGCTGCACAAGCACCTACTTAAGATGCCCCATATAGCTTCTTATCATGTATGTCTCATAGTCAAGATGTTTGGTGGGAATAAAAAACAGTTTCGTAATTTTAAGCAGGAAGATCATTTCATATTAATCTTATGAAGCAAATTGAGCAACCAAAGCAAAAAAGGGGAGAGGTAGATTTTGTTTTGAATCTAGGATGGTGTTCAATCTTAACAGTAATCCGATATATAGCTTTTCAAAAAATAAAATAAAATTTTTTTTTAAGAGTCAAAACAATTTAATAATCTAAATTTTTGCAGCTGCTACTTCTGTTAACATCAAGTTATCCCCCTCTACGTTCGGAATAAGTTGTATATCAGTTGTATTAGGACCATCATGTTACATTGTAGCATGTTGAGCCGTCACTCAGTTCTCTGTTGCCGAATGGCTGTAAAATGACAGATTCATGATTAGATGGATTTGCAATCTGACCAATTCCAACACATTAGGTCAGAGGATTTACTGAAAGCTCAACATGTTATCCGAAAAAGAAATCGGTTTTGTTGGTACGATCATATGGAGCATTTAACCTTCTGGATAAACTCTTGTAGAAGTATGGAATCTTGAATTGCAGGAAGATTGGCTGTCCAAGGAAGACTTGGAAGCAAATGATGGGACAAGACCGGAATGGAGTTTGGAGACAGTTGACCTGTTGCACAATTAGGTTGCACAGTGAGTTTGCAGAATGTAAAACAAACAAAAAAAACAAAACAAAAAAAAAAAGTTTGATTCCCTGGACAAAGCAAAGGTGACGTTAAATGAATAGAGAGAAAAAATGAGAGCTTAATAATAATCTGAAGACTAAAAAAAACTAAATAAAAATTTTAGAGAGTGGGGGGTGCTGTGTATGTTGCATATTTTTGATCAACTCTCAATGCGTCGTAGAGATTTTGATTAGAATTATTTTTGAAAATATACCCCCCCCCACTCCCTCTGAATTTATTAACCACTTCAAGCCTCTTTTGGGCAAGGTATTAACAGTCAGATATTTTGAGAAAACGTATTTTTTAAATTGTTAGATTTTATTTTCATTCTAATTTTCTCATCTATAAACTACTTTGAATACGTTGAAGAATAAACACATTAACATTTGTTTGGTATTTTAAAATTCCATTAAATAAGTTTTTATGACTACGTACAATCATTACATCATGAAAAAAAGTATCTTTTTTTTTTTTCAATAAGCAAATTTTATATTTGTAAACTGAAAGAGTTAAACTTGTAGAAATTTGGTGCATTTCGATAATAAAAAAAGTTTTGTTTATTTTTTTATTTGAATTTTTCTTTATTATATAAAATTGTTAGTTTTACTATTTTAAATTAATTCAAATATTCATATAATGGCTACAAAAAGCTATTTTGATGTTGGTTGCTTTATGAACCTTACTTTCGCTGTAATGGCCCTCATTAATTCAAGAACCATGTGTGGATTGTTTTGATATTATATTTGAAATAACCCTACAGAGTGTAAAGCTTGTCCAGAATAACAGCTACTGAGGAGACGATCATCAAAGTGTTCCCACAGCTCTTCCAATAAGTCATTTGGAGAGTAGAAAGTGAATCTTGAGATTACTTTTGACAGCCTCATAACTTTCTTGCCTTATTTTGTCCTTTAGTTCTTACATTCCATAAGCGATGTTTCTGATAAAAGTGGAAAAATTGCTGTTTTGGGAGGTTAGAAGCAATCCATATAACATTTAAACATTGGTTAGTTTAGCTCTACATGAAATGGTGTCATGATTTGTCTGAAGCCATTTCTATAAAAAAAAATAATAAAAAAAAAAAATTAAAAAAATGAAGAGTTCCTCTATCCTGTTTAACCAGTGTTCATTCTTCATAGTGTGTCTTTATCCGTGCAAAACATCTTAAATACTCAGTATTGATAAATACAAAGCTATGTATTTGAAGCATATCATTAAGTGATGATAAAACAAAGACTGTTGGATATTCAGATATTCAAGGCTGAAACTTTGGTGAACAAGCCAGACATATACTGACATTTACATCAAATAGGGTTGGAATTTTATTAACGATTCCATGGATGGTATTTGTTTTGGATCAGTAGATAGGATACAGTTCTTTTTGTGAAAGACCCAGCCCTGATGCAAAAATGCTCAGACCACCAAACCAGACTCCCCCACGTTTTAGTTAATATAAATCTGTAAAATATATTTAAAAACAATAAAAAAATAAGAGCATGTTCAAAAGTTTCACATATTTTCTTTCATGTCAATTTGCTTATTTATTTTAAACTAAAACAGGAAGTCTGGCTCAGCAACAGGGACACCTTCACATAGAAACCAAGTCTGCACCTAGGGTCGCCTATGCTTCTGAATCGCCAAAATATAAGTTTTCATGTGTACCTCCACAATGGACCAATTCTTTGATTCTAACAGATTATCTGAATAACAGCTTATCATGTATACAGCTGAAATTTTGTTGTGTTGTTGACACATAGTAGTATGTAGATTTGACCTGTCTCTCTCTTTTTGCTGCAGTCATTTTTTTACTTTTTAATAAAAACGGTTGTAAAAGTTATTACTAACAATCTTTTGCAGTTTTGAACAATTCTTCTTGAATTTTTCTTCTACAGAAGTATAAACACATACTACCCCGTGGATCCCCCCACAATTTATCCTTCATAGAGGGAGGTAGCAGCTTTTCCAAACACAACCGCTTTCTTTCGGAGTTCAGAAACAAGATAAAGATTTTATCAGCTTATCTGGTATGTATCATTACAAGCTTCCTGTCTGTGACAACAGAACATTTTTAACCTCACTCTTACACAGGCATGTCGAATTCTGCCACAAATGTACATAAATATCAAAATAATGAGGATTTAATGTTGTTGTATAATAAAAAGGCAAGATAAATGATGATACCCATTCTCATCGTTTTTGAGTTAATATCCATTTTACATGTTGGCATGTGTTGGACGGCTTTTAGAAATTAACTTCCAAACTAACCTATCTCTGACTAGGTCTTTCTGTCAAATCCATTCTAAACATTTTTTCGCAAATTTTCCTTGGCCTTCTCTTATTAACTCACCCTGCTACCTCAGCTGTTTAACATATACTAACACTCATCAGTTCTTTCAATGTGACCAAAGCGCCTAAGTTTCCTGGTCTGCACACATTTTAATATAAAAAGAAAAATATGTTATTAAAATGCACAGATTCTAAGAATCTATGTTCAGTATTCAATCCATAATTTAATTGTTTTCGAAAAAAACTTTCTTTCATGGCACTATGATTGTGAAGAAACACTAAATTTTTCAAAATTTAAATAAAATGGCTGTCATTTGATTGAAAAAAAAAAAAAAAAAAAAAAAAATTATTGATTTTGTTTCTTTCCAAAAAAAGTAATCAATTCGTTGGTCAATTTATAAACTTTGTTATTCCAAACAAAATGCGTTGGTGGTTCTGTCTGTCCATTTTCAAAATCGAAACCCTTACTAAACTCGATGGCCATGCTAGACTTTATAAGACCAATGCCACCATGAATTATGCTGGCGGGATGATAGACACGACCTGTCTCGGGCAACATACAAAGTTTTTCTGGCTCAAAAGGGATCCGCAAATTTGCCTTGTAACCGCCGTAGTATAAATAGTCTGTCCAATCCCCTTCATCATTGACTAGTTCTGTGAAGACTATTGGCCTATCATCACAACGGATAAAGTTCCTTTCTCGACCGCAGAGGGATATATAAGGGAACTCTGGATACCTCTGCATATTGTTGACACGCAACCTCTTGTAGAAAAATTCTAGAAACTTTCTTTCTGAAAAAAAAAAAAAAGAAAGTCCAATTAATCATGGATATCTGTTTTCATTTCTGAAAAAACAAACTATTAAACATACATTTTTAAAGATATGAATATTTACCATTGTGCAAAATATATTTCTGAAAGAGAGACAGAGAGAAAATTGCGACAAGACTGATTCCTTGCAGATTACAACGGGATCATTTTCAAGTCTAATGTTAACAAATACATGTTCAATAATCCTCTTAATTATGTTTCTCAATTTTTGAGATGAGGATTGATATCTTGTATTATTTGGATTGAAGGTTATTATTACAATTTTTGGTTGATGTAACCTCCAACCTTCTTCAGGTGCATTTTATTGAAATCTGGAATCTTTTTTGTCAAACTGAGGAATCTGTACGGATTTTTGAACAGAACTCTTTATTTAATCCACAAATACCTGTGGCGTAACGGATAAAGTACTAAGTAAATTCAGTTCTAAGTGAAACTCGTCTGAAGTGTGCGCAATACTAAGAATATAATTGTAAATTATTTAAGACTTCTACTCGGTCATGACTGACAGAACATGGGCATGATTACATAAATCCGAAAATATCAGAAGAGTAGTTGCAATTGTGTTTTGTGATTTTTACGACATCTTTTTTATGTAATCATGCCCATATTCTTATTTTGTTTTAAAGCTGATGAGTCGGGGTGGAAAAGATAAAAAAATTGACATAATTATATAAATGTCCTGTACTATGAAACAGGTGCTATCAAAAATTAAACATTTTAACATGCTGAAAGAAATAACCGGTAAGATGGACAACATCTTGAAATATAGGCTTTTTGCCATATATATATATATATATATATATATATATATATATATATATAAGTAGAAAAAGTCAAGATATTGTAGAATTGAATTTACAATATTTTATTAAAAACAAGGAATACGAAGTAAAGGTGAAAGGTTCCTTATTCCATGGAATTTCAAAGAAAGGCTCTTCTCATCAGAGATAACAAAAGTTAGCAAAAGGTACGTATAGATAAATATCTATTTTTTCTGGTTAGCTCATTTTTGAAAACATTCAAGAAATAAAATTGAAAGAAAAGTATAAGTTTATAGATAAAACGAAAATGGAATACTCAGCAAAGTTCAATATGTATGGTTGTAAATATCCAGTGATATCCAAAAGTTTGCAATAGGTGGGGGGATTAAGGAGTCCCAAAAAAGTTCCATAAGATATCCTTTAGAATCTCTATAAAAAATACCCGGGGTTAGAGAAGGAATGAAAAGTTTGTGTAGAAAAATCCTGTATTGAAATGCGGGAGTAAAATTCAATCCATGGAAATAATAGTCCTTGTGTAGAGAGGCACATGAAGTCTTTTTTTTTTTTTTTTTAATATAGGATTCAAATGGAAAAGAGTTAAAAAAAATAGAGAACTAGATCTGAAGCGAGACAGTTGGCAAAATAACCTTCCATGGCCAATGTAAATCGGAAAATAGTGGTAGAATGAAACTTAAGAGTAACTGGTAGAGCAAGTTAATAAGGTCAAAGCAGGTGGGAGGGGTGTTTTACTATCACACTGTTGATGTATGTACTAATAATGGAATTAAACGAGACAGAGAAAAAGGATTAGAAGAGGAGGGGGGTAGGAAAGAGGAAGGAGAGGAACCTAAAGTAGGAGGTGTCAGGTTACTTGGTGTAAGAGAAAGATAGTTTGAAATAAGGAAAAAATGGTAAAAGATAAATAGATTCAGAAAGATGTATCATAAAATATATATATATATATATATATATATATATATATATAGATTGGTAAAAACTTTATATATATACACACACAGAACTACCCCTACACTATGTTTAAAAAGCACGCATCTACCTGCATCCGACTTGCCTGATTGCTTAACTATTGTCACAGACAGCTACATACCCTGCAAAAAATTTCAACATAAACTGAACAGCCAGCCATGGTACACTCTTGAATATGCATTGCCACAGAAACCACTACTTCATTTGCTTTAAACGTAAAATGTTTTAACACTAAAGTTGCCTTTAGAACTATCAGCAATCACTGCAAACGGATTATAGAAAATGTGAGAGTTATATGCTCAGTCTATCGTCCAAAATACAACAGAAGTTTGGTTCCCATGAGTTTTGGTGAATAACAAGCAAGGTTCTAAGCAAATCTGAGTCCTCTATCCCAACCATCATCAACAGGCCTGAGGTGATTTTGTCAGCATCTGCCAAAGCCAAGAACTTTGCATCAATGTGATCAGGACCACCTACCTCCCGAATTTCCTCGCAACACTGAAAATAATCTAAGCAACCACCACACATCTGTGAATGTTATCACACTCATCACGAACCTTGATGCCAGCAAAGTAACTGGTTCTGACAATATTCCAATCATAGTACTCAAAAAGCTGCAACTGGAACTAGCACCTTTTTTTGCAAAGCTGTGCAATCAATGCCTAAAAGAGAAATGCGTCCCAACACCTTAGAAAACATCTGCTCAATATTTAAAAATATTGGAGATTGATCTTCTACATCTCATTACAGACTGTGATCATTAATATTCCCAACTTTCTTTTTGGCCAATACTGATTCTATAGTAGTTTGGTGTTTTGCTGGAGGCTCAATTGCTGCCACTTGTTCCTGGAATGTCTGTCCCTGAATATTCATTGTGTTTCCTTAATTTGCAACTTTTGCTTCTTTCGAATGAACCTTTTTAAGATTGCTTAACACATTAGTCATTGTGAAAGTTTTTGCTAAATTTGCCACCCTTTGATGTGATGGTTTGACATAACTTGCAAGCAGCTGTATTCTTATTCTTGGGATTGACATCAAAATGCTTCCAGCAGAACTAGTTGCCATATTAGTTGAACGTTGTTATCAATATTTAGTTAATTGTTTGCGTAGTTAAATTACTTATGTCTGATATTTAATTAGTAATTTATCTCAATAACTAAACCAGGAAAAATAAAAATATGTAATGGTAGCAAGTGTCTGAAAATGGGGAACAAAAGTATGACTGATGAAGAATGTTTTATTTTCAGTTCACACATCGTCACAATTTACTGTACAATGAAAACTGAAACAATTCAATGAATCAATGGAAACAAGATTTTTATCCAATCTAAATGATAAAAACCTGTGTGTCTGCTTTCTTAGATCAAAGATACAAATTTAAATTGCAAAAAACACTAAGAATTGGATTCTACATCATCTACTTTCTATTGATGATAATGAAGCAGAATCAGCAGGATACACTTCTTCAAGCTCTGTTGAGGGTCAAGAAGATCAAAGTGAAAGCAAGACTGTTTCAAGCCTGTTTGACTTTGATGGATTAGCTTTGAATAAACCTACAGTAACAAATCCAAACTTAGAGTAGGCAGAAGCTGATTTAAACCTGGAGACTACATCTACAAAAAAAAAATATAAGAATCACAATCTAAACTCAAAAGGAGTAAATCCTTTATGGTCAAGTGCACAAAAGAACTTGACCATTACGTAGCTTTACAACTACTCTCAAAAGGTGATGATCCATTTCAGTGGTGGAAGTAGATACAGGAGACCTTACTACTGCTGAGTAAAGTGGCTTCAAAATATTTAAACGCACCACCTTTATCTATGGAGTGCAAGAGGCCCTTTAGTACAGGTGATAATGGATATGAACCTATGAGGAACAGGTTGCATCATAAGACTAAAGAAACTCTACTGTTTCTACATTACAACTATAAATACTGAAGAGACTATTAGAGGAGGCAACAAGAATAGAAGAGGAAGTAGAGCAGCACCAGGTGCAAAACTTCAGCTTATAACATTCACTTAAAGAATTACAATTTGTGCGTTGAAGTTGGTTTGTAATTTCTTTTTTCTTATCTAATTGTTTAATGATATTCATTTAAAAATTGGAAATTGTGCTTTGTATTTTGTAATTTTATTTAATAAAGGCAAAATGCCATAATAGTGGCTAGACAATTAAATGTTAAGTTAAATTAGCAGTTACTATGTTAATGTGTCAAAGCTATCTGATGAGTCACTTAGCAGTGATGAAATGATTTAAATTTAATAGGAAAGAGAAAACTAATTAATCGATTAATTAGCAAAGTGGTTGATTAGGCCAATTACCCGTCGATTAATCGGTACACCCCTAATATAAATATATATATGGGTAGATTTTTTGTTTATATCTGTTAGAAGCACTGAATGAAATTTGAAGAATAAATACGTATTAAATACGTTTGAAGCCAAAATTGCAACGCGAAATTTATAAAATAAACGAGTGTTTATTTTTAAAATTTCGTTTATTTTATAAATTTTGCATTGCAATTTTGGCTTCAAACGTATTTAATATGTATTTATTCTTCATATATATATATATATATATATATATATATATATATACACACACACACACACTAGCAGGGAGACCCGACATTGTCTGGGATTGAATGAGGAACAACAAATTTTTCACCCTCATATACTTTTATTGTCATCAAACTGAAATTACCCATTTTTTAATTAAATCGATTACCTGCTCTAGTTAATGATCCACTCCTCACCCCGCTGTGTACCAAGAGAAAGCTTCACATGTCTCCCCGCAGTGACTTGGTCCACAATACATTGTAGTCTACATTGCACTGTAGAGAATCTACTATTGATTTTATAAAATTATCTGTAAATAATGGCTTGAATTAAAGTTTAAAATGCAAAAGTCAAATATCATGGTTCAATTGTGCTCTAAAACAGAAACATTCATTTCGAACACGCCCCTGTCGTATGAAAAAATCTGCAATCAATTTTATAGGTTGAGCTTTTCTGTTTGTGCGGTGATAAAACTTCTCAAATGCACTTGCGATGTTAGGTTGTATAAAAGTGTTAAGTTTGATCAAAATCAAACTATTCCTTCTTTAATCGGATTTTTTTGATTATGGATTTTCGATATTTATCGAAAGCATTCCGATACAAAACCTACATAAGAACACTCCCAGACACATCAAGTACATTCGTGTGAAATTTCCAAAAAATCAACTCAGCTATTTATGAGTCCATAGGGAACTCATACACAAAGTTTCTTTTTATATAATAGTAGAATATATATATATATATATATATATATATATATATATATATTCAAGCAGACATTATTGAATATAACGGAGATATTTTGCTTTACGATTCTCTTTATTTTTTCAATTTTTCGTATCTTTTTTATATCAAAATCAAAAACACTGATGAAAGTTCCATAGTTATCATGAGTGCTTTCGATTCGACTGCTAATCATTTTCAGGTGGAATCCATGGAGTTGATGAGATGAAAGTGAAGAGGAGAGAAAATGGAAAGTAGAAAAGTGAAATACACAAATTGTATCGAGTGATGGAAGGTTATAATAATTATTAAATACCTACAGACACTAGTGTTTCATCAATGCAGAGTGTCATGATTAATTATATATCTATAAAAGTGAAAGTGTCTGTCTGTGTATCTGTGTGTGTACATTTCCCTACACAATAACTCTGTTAATTTTAAGTCTACAGACTCGAAATTTGATATACAGGGTACTGAGATTTGGGAAAATCGATGTGATCAGTTTTCGGTCAGAAATCAGGCAATTAAGGGGTCAAAGTTTAACGATTCGACCTTTAAGAACTCTACCAAACTCCTCCAACAATTTTCGGTCTAAACACTTGCAATTTTAGATATAGGTTCATTGAACATGGATCTAACTTAATAAGTTAATTTGAGCCGAAAACAATAAATTTTAAGGGGTCATAATAGGGATCAAAGTTAAAAAAATTGACCACTTTTTTTTTTTTGCTCAACAAACATCTCCAAATACCCAGGCAACGCCGGAAACCCATGCTAGTATTAGATATATAAACCCTTTTCTCTCTCTTTTCCTCTCCAGATACAGGTTAAGTAATATCACTATCCACAGTGATATTTCCAATCTTCAGTTTTACAGCTTTGACTTTTAATAAGCAGAAAGAGAGTGACACAAGCTATAGTGGAAGACATAATAAATAAAATAAGATCGAGGAGGGATCAGACAACAGAGTGAGAAAGGAAGAGAGTGATAGACAAAATCTTAGTAAGAAATGGATCACTTAGTTAATTACAAATTACAACTAATTAAAACAATTAAAATGAACTTTTTCCAAACATAACTCAATCCCAAAACCAAGGAATAATTTAGCATGTATTTTGCATTTTAACTTAGCTTTAGTATAATAATAGATATATCATTTTTCTCTGCAATTATCCTGTACAACAGGGTTCACATTTGAATTATTTCTTGATTAGTCTTATTTTTATCTCTGTTACACACAATTACGAGTTACAATATTCTTATTACTTTGAGATGTTTCACCCTCGATAGAAAGTAATGTATCAAAAGTCGAACAGGTTTGAACAGGACAACACCTTCAGAAATCATGGCACACCCAACAAGACTGCACAGAGAACAACAATCTTCTCAATTATCTGACGCCCAAAATTGATGTGTAATTAATTTATCGTCCAATAAAAAAAATAAAAGATTTTGTTTTTGTTTCTTCTTTCATAAAATTCTTTCTTTTTTTTTTTCATTTAAGCAAACATGGACGCCATCTTTGTTACATTAGAAAACTGTGACTAAAGTGATGGAGTCTGAGGCTGCTGACATGATCATACATATCACTTGTCATATTCAAGTACCATTATGGTATAAAAAAGCTAATTGTATTTCAACTAGCAACACGAGTCAGGCCTTCCTAGTCTCTTAAACAAGATTTTAAGTCAAAAGTCATTCTTGTAATAGAAAAATGATCCAAAAGGAGATGGCAAAAGAAATAATTATATTGTAAAAGAAAATTATCCAATTGCAAATATTTAATTGTTCCAAGTGTAACAGACCACAGATGGGCATATGGCAGCTGTATGCAAATGACCAAGCTGTGTAAATGTCACACAAGCAAAATTTAGCAGAATCAATCAAGTTAGAGAAGCTTTTAATTTTTTAAAATTTCAATTAAAAAATGGTATAATTTATTCAGTGAAGATCAGCAGAGGTTTTCCTTTCATATCAAGATGAAAAGCTATGACTGGAAGATTCAAAAAGATTCGGTACATTTTATACAGAAATTCTAGTACCCAATCAGATTGTCTTATCACCCCTGGTTATCAATATTTGTGATAACACCTAGTACAGTTCCTATTTACAATGCCTCCCCATGGGACAGAGTTAGACACCAGGGTCGTTTTTTAATGTGGAGAAAAGGAACAAAAATAAAAATTGTCTCAGTCGTGAAGGATTTCTCCTCCACTGACAGAGAACAAGAAATTGAAGTGCAGCATCTGAAGAACAGATGGTATTTATTTGCTCCCCCACTGAGCAAATTAGGCACAAGGCCGTTTTTAATGTGAGGTAAAAACCAGCTCCCCTAAAAGGGGTCACTCTGGTTACCAAAAATAATAATTGTCCCAGTATAGAGGGTTTTTATTTAAATGCTGCCCACATCAGCATTATGTGGCACAAGGCCGGAAAGTGGGAACCCCGCAGGCTCCCCTAAAGGAGGGGCACTCCTGCAATTTTAAAAATTGCCTGAGTAACCCCGTCGGCATTCCCCGGTCGGGGCGCCTCAGGCAGCAAGCAATAAACTTGCCCCACCGGAAAGCCCGGTGGCAAGGCCTGGGAGGGTGGACCTCCTAGGTATTACCCAGGCGGTTCCCAGTATAGAGGGTTTCCCCTCCATTGACTGGTACAAATTATCTTAAGTGCAGTATCTGCCGGAACAGATACTACACTTTGATCTTGTCCCAAAGGCCAAGTCAATGAAATAAAAATATTGCAACACATGAGTTCAACTCTGGAACTCAGTTCAAAATCTGTTAATTTCTTTATTACATTTTATACCTTGCTGTCTCCATATTGTTGGCTATTATTGTGAAAAATGATATTTTATATTCTTATGATCTTGTCGCAATTGGATCGTTAAGGTTTCTTTCATGGCTATTCCTATAGCAGGCGAGGAGGTTGTGCAATGGAAATCTTTTATTGGAGAGGATATGAATTTTCTAAAATAATCAACATAGCAGTTAAAAACAAAATGAAAATTCCTCTGTGAGATTAATTTGATGTTTTTATATACCAAATAATAAAAACCACTTTGAGCTGATTGATAAATTCTACAATTATTGACAAACTCTTATAAATGAAGCGACAGGTAACTTTGAATAAACAAAAGCAAATGCATAATTCAATGAGTGATTTTTATGTTCTGATCCAGAACCTGACCGAAAGTTGCTTTGCCATCTTCTGGCAGTTTACATTAAGCTGCTGGAAAAAGCAGATGCAATTAGCTAATCAGCTGTAAGCAAACAAGTTTCATTGAAATTAACCCATTACAATTTTGTTTTAAAATATATCCCCAAAAAACGATTACTTGTTTAAAACTAGACACCCAACTATAAAAAAAAAAAAAAAAAAAAAAAAAAAATTTGAAACTTGTTTTAGGAAAAAAAAAATTGTTTTGGATGTTTCCATGAAACAAAATTTGTTTTCATTGTTATAAAAAAAAAAACAAACGAACACTTATTTTATTGAAGCTTTTTTGTAAAAAAACAAAAAAACTTCTTAGATACTTTCCATAAAAACATTTCATTTTCGTTCATAAATGTCTTCATGTTTACATTAAAAAAAAAAAAATTCTTCTTTAAAACATTTGTTCCAAAAAAATAAATAAAATTAAAAATTTTTTTTAAATACCTTTCTTGAAAAAAAATTCTTTCATATAATTAAACTTACAGTAAATCTTATCTTCCCATGTTAAAATTTTGTTTTCAATGTTTTTTCTTTATCATCTGACAGTGTTTGTGGATCAGTACAGACTTTTTATTCCAATCTCGTTTTTTTTAAGAGAATTTATACTTAATCATGGCAATGTTTCGAATCTTTTCGGAATGTAATTTTCTAGGGGCAATAATAGTGAAGTGTTAGCAGCTAAAAACATCTTTGCCTACTTGTAAATATTGCTTCTAATTTGACTAATTTGTAGGTTGTGTTTTGAGTCGTGCAAATAAGGTCAGAATCAAAACAAGAAACAGTTGAATTTACATTAATCTCTATATAAACTTATGTGTTTATGTTTATACATGTACAAGATTCACTTATAAATTAATTATGAATTTTGAAACACAGCTGCTAGGTATAAGGTGTTGTAAAGTGGGCTAGATTTAGTTTAATGCAAAAAGGCTAAAAAGGATGTAGAAACTCTTTATTAAAAGTAAGATGTCTTACATTTTTTTTGCAACATTTCAACAATATGTATTAGACATTAATTAAGAATCATTATCTCAATTTTGATTTCTTTTAAAGACTTTTAATATGAATACAATCTCCCATTTGAAAATTCATATATTTCAGATTTGCATGAAATTTAATCCATTGTCATTAAAACACCAATCAAACAAGATTCCTTCTCAAGAACATTTAGTTTTTAGAAATTTTCTAAAATCAGAATCATGTAGTGAATTTGGATCAAAATTAGAAAAAGGATTTTAAACATCATATTGTGACATGAAAATGGTACAAAACTGTTCTATTCAGAGAAATTTATTTTACCAATTCTGTAACAGATATTCTTATATATATACGTTTATGCTAATAGAGACGGTTTGTCATGGACAATCATGAGAAGGATGGGTGAACATTGTACATAAGATGGCGAAAATTACAAACATGTTAATTGTCCCAAATATAATCAAAATGCATGTTTTATCAGGGTAAACAAAGAGAGATATATGATGAATAATATACGAACATGACTTATTTTATTGATATCTGGAAAATATAGCTGTGACCAGTGAAGTCAACTGCAACATGTGAATGAGTTATGAATCTGATCATGTACGACTTAAACAAGTCTTTCTTAACCTCCAAATGGAAGAGGGTATTCTATCATTGGCAAGTAATGATTCAGGGGAGCTAACTAAGGGAAGATCTGACTCAAGAGAGATAACTCTTAGACTACTCTGAAATTACAGGTGAATTATCAAACTTAAGCAACATCAGGCTTGGTCAGTACTTTGATGGGTGACCATTTAGGAATAGCACATGACATAACTCTGGAAATGGATGCAAAGTCACTTTTTCTAATAGTCTTGAGAAAGGTATGAACCATTTCCCCCCTCTTTAAATATGGATGGAATAAACAAGATTCTCAAGCCTTAGTAAGACAACTAGTCCAGGAGAAGAAAACCTTGTTCTTTGCTTATCACAACATGGCTTATAGTAATTTTGGATTTTTCCTTGCCATAGAACTTAAATCACGTGGATCAGGGGAATTGTGGTTGAGATTATGCAACCCATGCTTCACTATAAACTTATTGTACAAGCATCTTTCATAGGATATCCATTGTCTATTGTTATGATTAATGCCAACATATTCATTTGTAAACTTTCGTATTCCCTCCTAATAATTGACATAGATGTTGCGGATATCATAATCGCCACCAATATCATATGCACCGCAATTTAAGAGCCATTTGATAGTATATTTTGTGGAGACACAAACTTTCCCTTTTATTTGTAGAGAAATTAAAATGGTCAAAACTTACCTTTGAAACACGACGTGAAGTTTTTAATTTTTGCATCATCAAGAAACAACTATAAAAAAAAAAAAAAAAAAAAAATTAAACTATGTGTACATTTCAAAGACTATAAAAAAAATATAATTACTAATTTTTAATTAATTAAAATAGGAATCTAATATGGGGCAGCGTGGTGAATGTGAAGGGTGGTGCTTATATCATGCTTAAGTAAATACACTGAATGACCAGAGAATCAGTAAAATACCACCCCTTCACTGTAGAAGTCCCCAGATGCTTGCTTAAGGAATTCACTCCCTGCTCACTGTTTCCCCTGACGGCACCAACACGCAAAAAATTAAATGTAATGTGAACAAACATCTCACTGCACAGCTTTCTACTTAGAATGACCCTGTAGGTATGGCTCCTACTGCAGTTTCTTCGGTTTCAGTGCTGATGTGTCTTGTTTGGGACGAACCAAAGTAAAAAAAAAAAAAAAAAAAAAAAAAGAAAAAAAAAAAAGAAAAAAAAAAAAAAAGAAAATTGTGTCTCGTATTTAAAAATCTAGGTGATTGGTCATCTCCCTCATTAGTATGTCCTATATTTATAAATTCTGCATTGTATTGGCTTCTTAAACTTACATATTCCAATTCAAATATAAACATTACAGTGAGTAAAAAGTATTTTATTTACTTTCTAAACTCACAATAAACATTGAAAATTAAACTCTTTTCATTCAAAGTTTGAGAAGTTGATACAATGCAGAATTTTTTTTTTTAAATAAATATTTATCAAAAATTTAAATTTATTTTAAATAAATATTCAGTATTTTTTTCTTTTTTAATTAAGTATATTTTATTCAAAATTGTATTTTAAATAAATATTTTTTCATATTTTTCGGACTATTATTCTCATCTTGAGTATCATTTTCACAATGTTTCGGTCGATGTAACCTCCGACTTTCTTTAGGTGTATCTTGTCAAACTTGGGAAGGTTTCTGTCGAACTCAGGAATCTGCATGGAATTTCAAATGGAACCATTTATTTACTTCATGGGGTAGCATACCATTGTTCCATCAGCCAGGACTGGATAAAAGTCCTAAGTGATTCGCAATTGTATTTTTGGGTTTCACACATTGAAGATTGAACATTTAACCTTCAGGAGAATATCACTTAAAAATTGAATTTTTCCCAATATTCTACCCACCGTGCCACAGGTTCTTATGAGCAATTCTAGTACATGTTACATTGACCAAAACGTGAAAATGACACTCAATATGAGAACAATAATCTGAAAAACAAAATATTTATTTATTAAAAAATTTAATTTATTTTAAAAATATATTTAAAAAAATGTTGCAGTGTATTGATTTCTTAGACTTATATATTCTAATTCAAATTTAAAGAATGAGAAAAAAAAACTAAATTTGTTAATTCTATTAATAAAATTAAAATAAAGTGTCCATTTTTATCATTTCATATTGTTTCAGCATTTTTTTCTATTTGAATTTCCCACATTACTTTATTAGCCAATCAGAGTTAACGATTTATCATATCGTATTGACTTATCACATCTGTCTGCTGGCGAATTAAAATCATTAATAAAAAAAGCATGAAAAGGAGTAGTAAGAGGAGTTGTTTCTGTATGAAAACTAGAGTAAAATAATATCAGCTTCAAATGCCTGCTGCTGTTTTTTTGAAGGGACATGACAGAAATTCCCTTAGATTAAAAATGAATTAAAAATAGAATGGATCATTATATTGTAGTGAAGTAATAATGATTTATTGGTAGAAGAACCAAACACTTTCACTTCCAATTTAGATCAAGTTTTCTCTCAAGTAACCTCTTCAAAAATGTAGACATATTTTATTTTTGGTATTTGCCTTGAACATAAAATACAACACACACACACACACACACACATATATATATAATAAATATAGAATATATATATTACTCGTGGGACCTGTGGAAATACACAGGGGACTAATTCATATGTAATAAATTGATGTTGGCATACTGTAGATGTTACGTGTAAATGGAGATGCTCTGATATTAGTGTATCTCTTTTGTTAAAACTGCAAAAGTATTTATAGAAGCTAACACGAACGCCCGGCAAAGCCTAGTCATAAAGTACGCTTAAATATATTTTCATTCTTGCAGATTTCTTATATATTATTATAGACTTAATGTTCTATCGATTTTTATATATTATAAAGTTGCAATTTAAAAAATAAAAAAATATATCCATACGATTTGGATGTATTAGCTTGAATCAAAACCGAAATAAAAACTTATGAATATATATATTATATATATATATATATATATATATATATAACTTGAGTTCCTTCAGCCATACTTGAAACCGAAATAAAAACTTATGAATATATATATATATATATATATATATATATATATATATATATATAACTTGAGTTCCTTCAGCCATACTTGAAACCGAAACCAAAACTTATGAAGAATTCTTGATAAAATTATTTATAAGAAACAATAGATGACTTAAGTGCAATCAGCTATAATCAAAACTGAAACCAAAACTTATGAAGAATTTTTAGTAAAATTATTTATGACAAGAAATGGAAATCCATAACAATTAAATGACCCGGATGTAAACGTGACACAGAAAATAGCACACATGCTATTATATTAAGATATTATTAGAAAGAAAGGTGCTAAAGTTTGAGTTCATAAACAATTTAGTTTATAAAAATAAAAATATACAAAAAGTGTATGATGCATTATTCACCACTGTCCAAACACTTTCTTCTAAGAGAGACACATGATCTTTACATTCAGAGTTTTGATCTATTTTTTTTAATTTAATAGAATTTTATTTTATTTTTGTTTTACCTAATAGAGTTTTAATTTTTGTGATTTTTTAATTTAAAAGAATTATCATCAAATGTTACAAGCATTGGCAGCTATGGCTTTCCATCTATCTCTCTCTTGAGGCATTCATGAATTCATTGTTGCTCATCATTTTTTATGTTGCCCAAGTATTCAGAGTGTAAACGTATGTTTCTCGCTGTCGTCCTCTGCTTCTTCTACCCACAACCTTTCCCATCAAACTAATCTGTTCTATTCCGATTTTTCTGTAGACATGGCCCATGAATCTCATTTGTCTTTTTCATACCATTAATAGAATACAATATTTTTTCTTATGTAAAATAAATATTAAACTGTATATAATAAAGCAATATCAGCCCGTTCATATTTCTTTAACGTGTTCAGACGCAAAAATTTACTTTCTTTACTTAAAAAAAAAAAAAAAAATTTCAACTTATCTTATAATTTCTTATACTGAATGACAATGTTATTGGGCTTGGTGTTGATTGAAAATGCCAATCATACTGAGATTAGTGCAATAATATTGTTTCCATTGAAAAATCCAAATCCATTTCTATTTACTTCTTATACAAAAAGAAAAAAATATACTTGTAACATTTTTTTAATTTGAAAAATGAACACAAAAATTAACCACTTTTCATTGTGTCTCAGTAATACAAAATTAATGCCAATTAAATTACCAATTTTCAATTTTAGAAAATGAATTTTCATTATACAAATATTTATTTTTATGCAAAACAGTTGTTTCTTCATTGTAACTACTGTCAGAATGTATAAAAAAAAAATAGAAAAAAAAAGGTGAATATGCAAATTTATTCATCAACAATAAACAACATCATTAACTTTTAAACTACCCTTCAAAAGAAGATTGTCTTCTTAAACTTATCTCCATCCCATGATGGGAGGAAATAACACAAAGATCAAAAAGTGGGACTGAAGAGCCAGCACACTAAAAAATAAAAATAAAAAATAAAAATAAAAAATAAAAAAGCACTGATCTACAAAATATGCTTGGGCAGCTTCGTTAGCATTCAGTGTTATGAGTGCCTCAGGTACTAAGCAATAAACTAACCTTTTTTCAAAAGGAGAAAGCAAAGTTTTGGAAGATGGACCCCCTAAAACTTGAAAGGACCAAAGCCATACCTCAATCGACAGGGAAAAAGTCATCTCAACAATGACTTATACTTTGTTGCCTTTGATATCCAGAAAAAAACCCTGAAAAGATTACTAGTTATTTGGAAACATTTCTCGTTACCATTTTATATAATAAAAATCATTGTGTTAAATTAATCTGATCAAATGGAAAAAAAAAAAATTTTTTTAATGGTTTAAAGCTAAACAAGTGCAGAATCTCTTTCAATAAATAAACATTTATTAAAACTAAATATTTCAATTTTTTTATGTGCCATGGTGATGGTAATACTTAGCACATCTTACTTTAGATGTTGGTGAAGTATAAGGGTTAGATGTTCAATACAGTAGAAGGCACCGGTCGAGTGCATATGTGTTAAATAAGAAAATATGTTTATAAGTAAACCCTGTTGACTTGGAATATTTCTTTTATTCAATGAATAAAAGTATTTTTTGTAAAAAATAAATCAACCATTTTTTAATTATTTAATGCTAGACAATAATAACTACTATTATAAATGATTAATTGGATACAGTTGCCTAAAGACAAGTTGCTATTTCACGTACAAATGTTGACAAATTATAGGTTCATTCTCTTTCCAACACTATTCATGCATAATAGTTAGTCCGTCATGCTTAAGTTTAAAACAGCATTTTTATTGGTCACGTTTTAACTGAATCGATTCATCCTAAGAATACCTTTTATTTTTTTTATGTGTGAATGGGATAAAGAAATGAGGCAACTTATGAAAACAGGAAACGCATTGGTGCAGAACATAGAAATAAAAAAGACAATTGGACCAGGGAAGGTTCAGTCAAGCATAACGATATATACTCGGCACCTAGAATGCTTCAAAGAAAACTGACATTAAATGTTTTTTTTTCTAGTATGTTTTAAAAAATAAATAAATAAACAGATCTATATATCTGTAAAAATAAGAATGTGTGTGTGGGTGTGTGAGGACAATTCTCAACCTATATACTCAACAAATTTCTGATTAACAGACTTGAAATTTGGTATATAGGGCATTCAGACATATGGAAAACTTTTAATCAGTTTTCATCCAGAAAAAAAGGGTTGCTAAGGGCTTAAAATTGTACACAGGGATTGTCAGATTTTTATCTGTTTGCTGTTTCACAAATACGTGTGCATGAATTGTTCACATTACAGATTATTTATGTTAAGAATAAGTAGGTTTGAAAACACATTTAAAGATTGTGTCAAGCTGGCCTAATGGTTACCATACTTGACTCACTATCTGTAGGTTTTGGTTTCAATCTTAGCTTGAGTATTTTTTTTTTTTTTTTTTTACTTACAAGAAGTGAACGGTTTTTAGAAAAAACATAATACTCGCATGCACACGTCTCAATTTTTGCATGAATTAAATATATTTATGCATATTTTATGACCCGACAACGCCAGATAGCCTGTTAGTAATAAAAAAAAGTTCAAATGGAAGTAGAGCTAAAAATGTAAGTAGTACAAAGTTATTTACGATATAAAGGACAAACGTCTGTTTATATGTCCAGCTGTGACCTGAAAAAATACACAAAGTTTTTTTTCTTTTTCTTTACTCACGTCCACCTCTAACAAGGCACTAATTGAGAGGGTCACTCCTTTCACTACACTGGTACCACAGAGGCCATCTTCCAGCTATTTTGGGAAGGAAGCAAGATTCAGCAAGGTATTTATTGTAGAGTTTGGAAAATACGGAGGCTAGTTCAGCTGAGCATTTTTTAATTAGTATAGCAATGATGAGATCAGGCCCACATGCCTTGAAGGTGTTTAAATTTTTTTTATAATATCGTGGACATGAGAAGGGGTGATTTTTACATCATCTAGTGTGGCTTCAATCGATATAGGGAAATTTGGGAGAGAGTTGTTTATTGGCTCTAAGGTGAAGTTGGAGGCGAATCGCCATGCAAGCAGTTCCGCCTTCTGTTGCCGTGCATGAGACCTTCTGGTGGTTGAATAGTGAAGGAATTACTGATTGCCCTTTATTCACTACGCTATCATAGATTTTCCAGAAATCGCGAGTTCCTATCTTTTGCGATTTTGTGCGTTCCCTGATTATTTCAGCATGCTTTCTTTTGGCTGTCGCTATTTCTCTCTTACAATGATTTCTAGCATCTACGAATTTTTGTCTATTTGTATTTGACTTATGACGTACAACCTGGCATAATGCATGCTGTCTTTGTGCAATAGCAACTGGTTAAGGTTAATTATTTGTTGATCAAAATGGCTATTTATATCATTTAATGTAATCAAGACATACACACATCTTTTAATGTTATTATGTGATTTTTTTTCAGAGTAATTTCCCTTACTCAAGTTATGTGTATGTGCATGTCTAAAGAGAGGAATAGGCTGGGCAAAGAAGAAAGCAGGAGTGGGAAGAGGAGGGGACAAACGCTGGAGAGGGGTAGAAATTACGTTACACTTTTGTTTCAAGTAATACCAGGTAGCCCTGCTAGTTTTAGGATAAACCTTGTTTAGTTCCAGATTTCTGTATAGAATGAATTTGAACAGTGCTCAAGAGAATGCATACTTCCATCAAGACCATACATACCAACACACTTAAATACACCTTACTTTTTTTTATCCTTGTTTAATTATTATAATCATAGTCAGTTTAATATCTGTTTCACATGCTGATTAGTGTTTTTTTTTTTTTTTTTTTTTTTACATAGGCATCACCACATTATCAAGAGGCCACTCAAGGATAAGGGTTAAAGAGTGTACAGTAGAAATTGGACAATATAGTAATCATTAGTAATGAAAATTTGGTAAATTTGATAACTTATATGGAACGGCTCATCAAGAACTTATTTACTTTAGACTTGAACACAACCATATTGTAGTCAGCCGGAAAGCAGGAAAACGGAAGACAATTCCACAGGCATGCAGTTCTAAGAAAGAAGCTTTGTTCATGGAATCTACGTTTAGGTTTAGGCACAGATAAAGAGTGGGGGAAATTATTGATAGTGTTTACAGCTAGACGAGTGTTTCTTGTGAAAGTTTGGCGAGGGGGGACCATAGATTGAAGCTCAGTCGAACACTTTCCATGAAAATAACGATACATCAGAGACAAACTCGCAACATCTCTTCTGTGAGTGTTGGACAGCTTTTATAAAAATTGACTCTCAAGTCTTTATCCTTATTTCTCTTAAATCTGCCATTATTACTTCCTCTTATGGTTTCTTGATCTTCCCTCGCAAGTTGATGCTCCTACCTCAACTGTTCTACATCTAGTCATCCAAACACGCTCATCTATTCTTACAGTGTAACCATACTAATAGTCTTGTCCTACACACATCTTCCTATACTGAACAGATTTAATCTTCCTCTGAGGTCATCAGATCTAAGTCTAGCTTTAAACCTTATATTACACATCCATCATTTCATTCCACTTCATGCAACCCTTAAAATGTCTTCCAAAATAAATTTGTTTTAAAAACAGACAAAAATTCTTAAAAAACAAACAAAAAAAAAACAGCAAAAAAAAATTAAATCAAAAAAGACGTCATATACTGTTCTTTTAACACCGCTGTCATGCAAAAGCAGAAAGTATTTTCTATGTTAAAAAACAAAAGCGAAACAATATGGCTGAAAAGTATAATATTATCATGAATTACATAAGTTTTAAATTCAAATAAAATAACTACTTATTTGTTATAGAATGCACCGAAAATTCTAAGGTTACTTGCTTCAAGAGTTTGGAATGATAAGAACATGAATTTAAAAAAATAAGCTTTTTGAGTTGTGGTCTAATTATAAAAAAGCAACATCATAAAACATCAGTTGGGATGGGACTCAAGCTGAAACAAGATAAACATCTACATTTTAAGACAGAATCAATTATATCTCTAATATATAAAATTATGTCTGCCGGATTTTAAAAGTTAGACCTAATTAGCATTTAAGCTGACAAATCAATCTATACTTCTAACTAATTTTCATTTGTTATTGTTATACTATGCTATTTATAATAACTTAGCATACTTTGGTACAATTTATTAAAAAAAAATATTTAATCTGATTTGGCAGTTCACTAAAATGAAGATATTCATTAAATAAACACCTAAAAAGAAAAATTAGGTAATAAGTAAAAGTTAATATTCCTGGTTTGCTTTTTTCGCTTAGATATTGAACCTAACACAAAAATGTGTAGTTATAGAGCATGAAAATATTTAAAAATAATTCAAATGTAATGGATCCCAAGCAAGTTAATAACTATAGTTATAATCATTGCTATATTTAAAGTGGACTGTTAAGACCCAGACAAAAATCATGTTATGCTCATATTCTTATTTAAACCTTACACATTAATATTTATATTTTACCAGAAAGCTTGGCTTGAAACAGAATTCCTCAAGTTTTGCAATATGACAGTGTAAGACGTAATACACAATATGCGCTAAAAGACATGTTGCAATATTTTTGATATAATAGAGTATGATTAAAGAAAATTGGAGGGTTCTATTTATAGCGATAGGAACAGATCAATCAAATGGCGCCACACTCTCCTAGTAACTATTCAGAAACTGAAATCACTCCAAAAAACATACTGGATATTTTAGAAATTCCACACATATTTTTTTTTGTGTTCACACGAGAATGAATCTTGCTCTTCGAATGCAAAACTTTAAGAGTTTGAGACAGATACGCTACACATTGGAAACTCTAAAATTAAACATGGCTTTCAATTAAAAAAAGAAAAAAAAAAAAAAAAAGAAATAGGCAGAAGGTAATGATTAAAAAAGGAACAGTTAACTTTTATATCATAATGAACATGATCAATAATCAAGGCACACAACAAAAATGAATATAATCTCTTCCTGTTTAAATAGAATTCCTCAGAAAAACTTAAAACATGTTTGTACGTTTATAGTTTTTAAAGTCCATTTACTGAATACATATTTTTCATCTTTATGACACAATACATCTTTTGTTGATGATTCGATCGTTTCTTTTCTCTTATTGTTCTTCATTTTCCCACATTCAGCATTTTATTATTACAAAGGAGTCACCACTTATCAAGACCTGAAAGACACTTGAGGATAAGAATTAATGAGTGTGCGGTGGTAACTCAGACAACAGCGTAGTGATTGTTAGTGGTGGAAATTTGGTAGAATTTGATGATTTAAGAAAACATTTTAACAAGAACTTGTCTAGATTGGACTTGAAGACAACTATATTGTAATTAGCTAGAAAGTAGAATAGCGGAGCAGAATTCTAGGAGAAAAGCTTCATTCATGGAATTTGCGTTCAGATTTAGGCACACACAGAGTGTGGGGGCAATTGTTGATAGTTGTTGTAGCTAGACGAGTGAGTTTTTTTCTTTCTGAAAGTTTAAGGATGAATACAAGCTCAGACGAAGATCTCCAATCTGACTTTATACATCAATTCCAAATCTTCAGAGTCATCACAATCCAAAAGTTACACTGTTTGTAAATAAATAATCAAATATGCAAAATAAGGAGTTGGTTTACTAATCCTTCCAATTTTCGATTCTTTCTCTTTCTGTTAACATTATCCACTCGCTTTCAATTCTTGTTATTCCCATGACGTTATGATGATTAATTGGAATCGGAAAAATCAGAACATTTTTGGGTATTGAAATTGGTATTGGAAAAAAATTTGTGCCAATTTTCCGATGCCAAAAATGATTACTTTGTCTTTGTTTTTTTATTTTGTTTAAAACAAAATCTCCCACTGCTGATAGTAATAATAAAATAAATATTTATTGATTTTAAACAAGCAGTAAAGCATAACTCTATAGATCCCCCCACCCCCCCACAAGTGTATTTTAGGTTCGAGAAAATATCTGCATATTCAACATGTGTTTTTACGATAATCGGGGAAAAATAACATTATAGTTAAATATTTAGAGATTTATAAAGAATCGGAATCAGAATCTGTAGTTGTATCGGAATTGAGAAAAAAATATATTGCAATCGTCCCATCACTGGTTAGTAAGGAAGAAGAAGGAGAAAGAAAACATTAGCATATGCTCAGTTAAAGCCATCCCTCCTTCATTACTCTTTACTCCCACCCTCTCTCTCTGGTATGTGGACATAACGCTTACTATGAATAGTTTCTTACCAAGAACTTCCAATGTTTGCTTCGCTGCAAACTGAAATACATGGTCGTCTTTAAATTCGATGTCAAGAAATACTCGTCATGAACCATCATAAATAATTAAATTTTATTCATTGCATTTATTATTTTCAATCTTCTCATAATATTCTTCATTGTTCTGTCAATATACCCATCTCACTAACCCTTATCCTCAGATGGCTTTCAGTTATGTGTGGATGACTCATTAACAAATACTAAAAGAAAAAAGATTTTTATAAATAAATGTTTCTTGCATGGAAAGCATTATAAGTCTTACATTAACCCATTTAACAAAACAAAAGCCAAAACGTACCCCCCCCTTTTTGTAATGGGTTTCATTCATCTCAATTTATTTTTTTTGTCGTTGCAGTAGTTCACGTCAAAATAAACAAAAATATTTGATTCTGAATGAAAATGTTTCCTATTTATTTCCACAATAGAAATAAACAAAGACATTTCTGGTTAGGTCAGGAAAGATTCAATATATGAAATAAACAATTGCTTTTTTACTTCATAACAAAAATATATGTGAATATTTGTATGAATTGTGATAATAAAAAATTCCAAGACTCTCCCTGTTCTAAGCAAACTATGGAGGAAATGCAATCGTGTGTGCGCAACAAAAAATAAACCACAATTCTCATGAATCAGAGTTCCAGGTGCGGCAGCATTGGAAACATTCACACCTGCTTTTCTTTAATTTTTTATTTATATTTTTTAAAGTCTGTGTGAAATTTGGGAATAGAATCCTTTAAAATGTTAGTTTGTTGTACATTAACTCTTTTCAGGTTGTTGGATGTCAAATTCAGTAATTTTGGTAAAGGTTTTTATGCATCAATTTCTTTAGATTTTCAAGGATTTATTTATGCTGTTTGGTTTATTAGTTTTGGAGAAGAAAATTGTTGCTTTTGATTTTGCAGAACATGAGTTTTGCACAGGAAAAAAAAACAAACAATAACATCAATGTTTAGTGCATTTTTGGTCAGGAAGTTAGTATCTTCAGACAGCTTCATCTAGGAGTCGGCCTAACAAGTATTGCCACTCTGTGTCAAAGTGGACCTGGGAGCAATGATTATTAAGGGGCAACTACATATAGCTTCCAAAGAGGGCCTCTATAAGATGTATTTTAAGGCCATACCCAAGATCGTAAAACAGATGCCTGATAGTGGTGTTTCTATAAAACAGCATATCAACCCCTTTTGGGTTATTGAATGTTGAAACAATAATCAATTTACATACTTTATTCAATACTAGCGGGGGGTACCTAGCAGTGCCCTGGTGTTTGGAGGTGCGTGTTGAGCACAAAAAAAGAAAAATGTTAGTAAACATGCAGGCTTGAACCCGTGACGCGAAGGCAAAAAAGAAAATGAAAGAAAACGTGACATCTTACCGCTACACTACGAAGCCATAGGAAGTGAAAAGCGTTCAAATTTAGCGATGTCAGTCAAAAAGTTGACTTGCTAAAGTGAATGAGTTCAGACAGGTGCAGAAATGAATGTTGGCTGAAGGCCAGTTCAGCTTTTGGCCATTTCATCTATTTTCTATTTGTTTCCCCACAATGTTGGGGAAATCAAGCTACCCCCAAAAAGGGGGAACTTTCAAATGAATAGCAATTGTTTGATATGAAGGGTTTTCCCAACATTGATCAAATCTAATTGCTTTCAAGACGTCGCGGCACGAAAGGCCGCTGACGGCTTTGCTTTTATGAGTTTCCCTTTATTTATACGAAAAAGACGAGCAAACACGCGAAAGGACGGAATAACGTGAATTTTATAAAAGTCGATGTAAATAAATGTAGAAATGATGTCCGTTCACAAATCGTAGATATTATAATCTAGGAAGTATATAAAAAGTTCTAAAAAATAGTAATGTGGTTGAGAGCAATCCCCCCACCCCAAGCCTTTCTTGAACATACAAAAATGCGCGCAACACTTTTGCTTTTTATATACAGACGAGCTGCTATCTTACTTAGTAAGTTGCTTGAATTAAATTGTCAGTTCAAAAGTCTAACAGGAATGTATGTGAAAGTGCATCGAAATGAAACATGGCCAATAAGAGTTGTGAACATTTGTTGCATGAAAAAAATGATATAAAAATCTCTATTATTATATAAAATATTCACTACGTGTGTGCATGTGTGTATGTATGTATGTGTATGTATTCCTTCCTCAAAGGTTCCAAAACGGCTGAGTCTATCTTTTGAAAATTTCACATAAAGCTAATGTACATGTCTGGTAGTGTTCTTAGATATGTTTTGTGTAAAAATCCATCAGATAAGTATCGAAAATAGAAAAAAATCTGATCTTAAAAATAGTTTTTCTCTTTTATAGATAAAGAAGAATAATTTTTACAGGGGAATATTTTATGTTACACTGGCCAAGGACGATAATAAAATTTCAGCAAATCATTTCTTAAAACAACAAATTTATTATAATCTGGAGATATAGCTTTGTGGTAAATCATTCAACTACAAATCGAATGATCCCGCGTTCAAGCTGTGGTGTACCTCACCATTTTATTTTAATTTTTTCTTATTAATGAATTCAATGTACTAAAATCGCCGCAAACCATTTCTTTGTTTTCATATTTTAAAACTAAGCATTAATTAGAAGTGACTTTTCCAGGGCATTCATCGTCAAGCCCAAATATCAGCTGGCATGATATTGTAAACAAACAGACAGAAATTTGATGAACCACATTATTATTATTATTTAAAACGTTTTTTTTTGTGAATTAGTCCACTAGGCAAATTATTCCTCGTAATATATAATAATCAATAGAATACTGATTGATGCATATGCAATCTGTTGAACCGTCCAAATTCTCCTGGCGTTTAAGATGACAACGGCAAAATTTCTGTAAATACAGGGTTTCCCACTTGTGTTCCAAACATGCAACAGGGGATACATTTTTGGACACCCATTTGAGATCCATAACAGTGTGGGGAGAGGGTAAAGTGATGTTTTTTTAGCTATTTAGACCAAGAGGAATTGTTTTAAATTTGTTAAGAAGCTTTTAAAAACTATTTTAAAAGTTAGACAAAAATTTTCTAGCTGAGGTGGGGGATCCCCCTGCCCCCAAAGACCAGATTTGCTGGTCTGCAAGCTCTCACTTGACATTCTGATGTTTCAGCAAAGCTTTCTGTGTTTTTGTTCTACTACTCAAGGAGATCACACTAGTCTATTGCAAATATAATTATCTTACTTAAACCGAGAAATTTTTTGGAAAATACCAAATTTTGGCGTTTAAATACTCCAGAATAGTGATAATGTCAAGAAATATTTTTTGATTTTATGAAAGTTTCATCCTATGTTGTTTCAAAAATCCAAAAGTTGTTTCAGGAAAAGCACCACAGTTATCCTTTTTGTTGCTCTGCTTTGGAGGACTGAACGACCTCTTCAAAAGTGCCGCAGTGGCACATGAATTGGTCAAAACGAGGTCTTTCCTTTCATTTGGTGCCTTTCTAACTATGATTTTTGGATTTCTCATCCTTGAAAACATATTTGGGTGAAATTTAGGCTTAAGAGTATTATTTTTAGCCACAAAATTGCAAATTTTCTAAAACATCCGGATTCCAAAATAGGGTTTCATAACGCATAACGATTTCTTGTTTCTGGATCGAAATCAACCCTCCAAAAAAAAAAAAATGGGTTCCTCTATTCAAATATACCTGAAAATACAGATTTCTCTTAGTTTTGACTTAAATTTTACGAGGTGTTCATAAGAAAAAAATCTGAGGGGTGATGGTATCAGGTCTGGATGATATGGGCTGGAATTTTTCCCTATTCTGCCTTGACAGAGTACAAAACCAGCTTTGCAACCTAGTAGGTGATACTCTTCTTTTCCCTGCAACCTCTTTCTCACAAAAAAGATGTTGCAAACTTCTCTCTGCCCTATCGTTATTTTCATGGCAAGTGTTTGTTTAAGCTCTATGTCCTCCTGTCAAACTTTCGCAAAAAACACCCGACTAGTTACAACCACTATAAATAATTTCCTCCACTCTATTCGTGCCTAAATCTAAACGCAGATTTCATGAACAAAGCTTCTTTCCTAGAACTACCCATCTGTGGAACACTGTTCCACTTGCCTGCTTCCCAGCCGACAACAATATGGTAGCCCTCAAGTTCAATGTAAACAAGTTCTTGTTGAACCGTCCCTTTAAATGACCCAATTCTACTCAATCTACATGATTAATAATTACCACACTATCACCTTGCATTCCTTAACCCTTATCCTTGAGTGGCCTTTGAACCTTGATAAGTGGTGACTTCCTTTTAATGAAAAAATAAATAAATATGATGAAGCTTTAAGTCAAGTGGAAGACTTAGGAAATTGTTCACCATCACAGGAAACTAGCTGTATAATGAAAAAAAAAAAAAAAAAAAATGTTCTCAAGATTTGTTGGGTAATATATTGAGAATTACAGTCTGTTTATGCTTTTTTTTTTATAGCATATCAACTAGGAATTGGACGATCCAAGTATTTTTACAGATTCCGATACAATTACTGATTCCATATTAAATTCCTGATTCCGATTCTAAATCTCTACATATTTAACTATAAAGCTGTTATTTTTCACGATTACCGCAAAAACACGTTAAATGTGCAGATGTTTTCTTAAACGTAAAGATACACTTGTGAGGGATGATCTATCGATTTTAGTTTTACTAATAATTTGAAATCAACAGATATTCACTATTTTAGTATTACTATCAGCTGGAGAATATTTTTCTTTAAAGAAAATCAAATGAAAAAGTCAATTAAAAGAATATTGCAGCCAGCAGGGAAGTTCCATAATAATGCGTTCCACAGTTAGAAAGTTCTTGGAAAGAAACTCTCGTATAAAAATTTTGTCTGATAATAGATCCATGGACGAAAAAAATGGAAAGTTCTTTTCAGTTGTGGTAGAACCATGAGTATATGCCGTTTTTAATTCTTCTTTAGAATATTATTGATTATGTATGAGATTTTTAGGAGAGGGTATCTGTTTACTATATTTATTTAATACTAGCAGGGAGACCCGACACTGCTCGGGAATGAATGAGGATATTTCCCCCCTCCCAGATTTTATTGTCATTAAAATCGATGAAATCGCCCATTTTTCAGTTACTTAATCCACAATAGTCAAAATTGTCTGTTCTTTCATTCATCACATTTTTTTGATCATCAATACTTATCAAAGACATTCCAATACAAAACCTTTCTAAAAGCATTGCCAGGCACATAAAGTACATTTGTGCAAAATTTTTAAAAAATCAGCCCAGCTGTTTCGGAATCGATACGAAATGAACTCTCACACAAAGTTCCTTTTATATAATAGTAAAGATAGAGATAAACACGGTTCCCTTTGAAAAGTTGTTTTATGTTTTATACGGACACCAGTAATGTAAATTTATCTCCCTTTGTAATAAGATAGAGTTCTATTGTTCATATTAGGTTCTTAGAGTGATCTCCCTTGCTTGTTGTTGTTTATTATTGACTGGGAAAACAAAGTTTTCAGTACAGTTAAGCAGAGTATAGAATCAGTTAAATCATATTTCAAATCCAATCTGATTTAATGCGGTCACTTACTATCATACCAGAAGAAAAACGTATGAACCCTCCCTTTAATGAATCGTTTACATTTGTTTAGAAGAGGGATTGTGTTTCGATATCTCTTTCTATTCATTTATCACGAATAAAAGCCATTCAAGGATAAAGGGTTAATGAGATGGATAGATTGTCAGTTGAATGATAAAGAATATAAGGATTGAAAATGATAAATAGTATGGACAAAATTTGATTTGTATGATGTTAAGAGAAATGGCTATACCCCCCTCCTCTTTATTTGTGATATATATATATATATATTAATCAAGCAGACAACCCCCCCCCCACACTCTCATATCACAATCAGTCGTAGTTAAAGCGAGACCAGACGGCATGACCCAGTTTTCCGTGTTTTTTTTTTTTTTTTTTACAAAGGCATCATCACATTATCAAGGCACAGAGGCCACTCAAGGATAAGGGTTAAAGAGTGTACAGTAGAATTTGGTCAATATAGTAATCATTAGTAATGAAAATTTGGTAAATTTAATAACTTATATGGAACGGCTCATCAAGAACTTATTATGGCAACAGTATATCGAGATGACACACCCCCACCCCAGCCTTGAGCGGATGTCATTGATACAACATCCCTATCCCCAACCGGTCTGGAAGCAAAGAAAAAGCGGGAAATTTAATCAGTCGGACTGAGAGCGCAGACGCGATCACATGTGTGGTGATTCTTCTCTTCAACCTATAGACACCGCGGCCCAGGTCGCATGGTGAAAAACACCAGTCGACTCACATCGCGCCGATAAGGAAACAATGGATATACCTTGGCACGAGATAGTTGGACTGAGATCGCACGGTGTAGAAAAAAACCCAGTCGACTCACATCACGCCGATAAGGAGACAATGGTCATACCTTGGCACGCAATGGTTGGAATTTAAAAGTCAGTCATGAGAATTGCTTATCAACACACAAAAGGGAAAGAAAAACGAAAAGCAAGAAATGAATATTAGTGAAACTTCACGCCGTCGGAATACGGACCAGCAACTCCAGAAAAAGGAAAGATAAGTACACTTTTCAAATTGTCCAACTCCCATCTCGTACAAATAGCTAACTACGTTGAACTATTATGTGCCTCATATAAAAAGAAAAAGAAAGAGATAAAGAAGCAACTCTCTAAATAATTCTCCCCATCACTGGACCCTCCCTTTGGCCGGCCCATGAACAATCTATTATTGACTCCTAGAAAAAAAAAAAGTAGTGAAAAGAGAATCTTTATTTTCTTTAAATTTCTCATTATAACCCCCCCCCCCCACCTCCTGGAACATTACTTACGCACCTCATTGATTTCCATTTGAAAAAGAAAAGGAAGGAAAAGAGAATAAGAGACGATATTCTTTGAACAATTATAAGTATCACATCTCCCCCCCTTTCTTTATCCCATAACATTGTCTGCATGATTTTTTTTTTTGTTTGAATTATTGTCCTGTTGCCCTGTTTTGTTTTCCATTATTTTCTCTCCAGCCTTGTTTTATAAATAAATTGTCATGTTTATAACACTTATATAAATGTCGTCGTGTTCCTCATCATTTTTCGTTGCCTTGCATTTGTTAATGTGAATGTCACCAAAGTATTCCATGACGATATCACTGATCCGAACTTGGACAGGTGCTATCTCGGCTGAATAACTTTCAACTGGCACCCTATATTTATTTTTTTCAAGACGCGCTCTCGGTGTTGGAATCTTCTTAGGAGACCCCTACCTGAAGGTACCGTCACAATGAAAATAGTTTATGACAAGTATTTATGGACATTGGATTTTAAAGACGACCATATTGTAGCACACGAGGAAGTAATCCTATCATAACATGTTCCAAAAATGGCAATTTTGTGGAAATAAACTCTGTTCATGGAAATTCTGTTTCACATGAAGTAAGAAAAGTATTTTTTTGCAGCTGTGATAAAAGGTAGAGTTCTTGCTATGAATGTCTTACAAAGAGGAACCAAACAGTGGAAATAATGGTAGAGTAACAGAAGACCAGCAATGTTTCTTCTGTGAGAAAAAGCGTTGTAGAAAAAGAGAAGATATTATCCATCCTCTTACTAGATTGCAAAAATGATTTTGTACTCCGTGCAAGAAAGAGTGCTCAGAGTGGCACCTCTCCATATGTGGCAGTATTATTCCATCTTAGGAAGTATCCCACTTTTATATCAGTAAAAGATTGTAAACATTCAACAAAGCATTGATATGCCATAAAACAAACAAATCAAAAACTAACATCAAAATACAATGCTTATTGTAAACAATTCATTAAACACAAATTGCTATTTTACTGAACTGGTTGACTATAGTCAAGGGTGATCCAAAGGCTCTCTTTTCATTAGTTGTAACACCAAAGTGTAGGGGGAGGGCATCACTCTATTCCCAGGATTACTATACTTGCCTTTGATTCTCCCCTTATAATGCTGCAAGGGTGCATCAAGTATCATTTTTTTTAATTTTTCGTATGTCTTAACCAAGGATCGAACACTTGTCCCATTAGAAAACACTCTTACAATTTTGCCAAATGTGCCAGTTCAGTTTTTATCTACAGCTGGGAGTGGGGGTGTTAATACTATTCCAAATCTAAGCGAGTGCAATTAATGGAATAGGACTTGAACTTGGATTGCCAATTTCATCGTCTACATCCTTATATATAATAAAAGACGTGCAGTTTTCCCCCTCTGGACCAAAGTACCGTAAGTTTACAACAACAGATGCACATACAAATTTATTATGCTTACACTATTAGCCATTACGTTATTTAACTATAGAACAACATTTTAGACACATTAATTCGTAATATTAAAACATTACATTTATTCCTATGAGCGACATCATCATCGTCATAACCTACAGAGGAAGTTGTTCCAACCCCCCCCTCTTCTATAAGTCCTCTTACGACCCCATTCTTCACTGCGTGAATTTATACCATTTCCTACTTCCCTGTGTTTACGCCATCATTAACCGCTGAATTCATACACATTGCATACTCTTACCATTTAAATCTACAGATTTAATGATGTCTCCCTTTCCGTATACACTGGCTTATGATTGACTGAACTCTAAGCATTCCTACATTCTAGATTAACAGTATCAGCCTCAAAACTGAACGCTCACTTGCATTTCAATATGGCTTCTTCTGATTACATACATACGAAAGAGAAACCTTTTGGCTTATTACTTATTGCATTAAACACACCGACAGCACATTACACATGTATTTACACATTAAAAAAAAAAAAGTTGCTGTGTGTGTGTGTATGCGCGTGCATGCGTATGTACCATTAAACTAATAGGTCACATAAACTTCCACATGCGTGTG
The DNA here is from genome assembly GCF_053919585.1 of Euprymna scolopes. Lineage (NCBI taxonomy): Eukaryota > Metazoa > Mollusca > Cephalopoda > Sepiida > Sepiolidae > Euprymna > Euprymna scolopes. The sequence goes on from NC_136490.1 coordinate 13,272,622, forward strand.
CTTATGATTACACACATACACGTGCGGATGCGTTTGTTTTTGTTTGCTTGAGTGTGTCTGTGTTGTGTATGTGTGTCTGTGCAGATGTGTTCGTGTGTGTGTGTGTGTGTGTGTGTGTGTGTGTTTGTGTGTGCCATAAAACTATTAAGCCACGTAAACTTGGATGTGTTGGTGTGTGTTTGCTTTTTTCTTTTAGTTTTTCTTGCATGCTTGTGTTTGCTTTGAGTATGCGTAGGTGCATGTTTTCTTTGTACATATGTATTCGTTATGTTAACATGAATGTGTAGCATCAGAACAGTTACTACACTTACAGCCTTGGCCCAAAAACCAACTTATCATATTTACTGTTCTGAAAACAGTAGTAAATAAAATCTATTATATAAATTTCACCTGTCTGTTTGAATGTAAGTATGTCTGCCTAAAACTTTTCTCAGACGCATTGGACTGGGTCAAAACCGGTACCGTCTGAAAGGGTGACGCCTTGGTCGAATAATATGTGAGAATTAGAAAAAACGGTCAATTATTTGCTATAGAAATAGTTATTTGCAATGAAGGAGTGTAGCAAAAAAAATGTTCCTCCATGATAATTTAGCCAAACACGCAAGCGGAGAAAAAGTTCTTTCTTGAATTTGTTTAAATAGAAAAAAATGACATTACTTTGCTGATGCCACTGTGGAGCAATGGTTATCGTGACAGCATCGTTATCTTAAGGTTGCACGTTCGTGCCGTCATAAATGACATCTTTTTTTTCCTGATTTTTTAAATTTTAATATTTAAACATGGTTATTTATGCCATTTTTTCATTCGCTTATTCTTTTTCCTTTTTTTTTTCCCATCATGTTCACTGTTTTTTTTGGTTTTTTTTTCCAATTTTTTAAAGTTTTAATATTTAAACAGGATTATTTATGCTATTTTTTTCATTTGCTTATTCTTTATTTTTCCATCACGTTTTTTTTTTTTTTTTTTTTTCAATTTTTTGAAAAGTTTTAACATTTTTTCATTCACTTATTCTTTATTTTCCCTTTTATTATTGTTTTGATCCCCCACCCTCACTACACTTGGGCAACGCCGGGTACCTCCGCTAATTGATTATAATACTACTACAGATTATAATACTCCACCTCAACTTCCTGTTGTGAATTCATTTCCAGAGATCAAACGATTGATGAAAATGTCTTCTATTCCATTATGAAATATATAACAATTCAGATTTGGTGCACATGATCTCATTTGTGGCATGAGAACAATGGAATGTACCAACACAACAGAACCACCTGCTCATCCTGAAACAGGGAACAATAACAATGAACAAAAGCTATTAGAGTTAAATCAGCAACACAGATTGAAACCCATGAAATTGAAATGGTCAAGTATTGGATTGTGAAGGCTTTTTGAGTTAGACGTACTAGGCAAAAAATGGCATCTTAGTCACAAGTTAAAAGTGATGGACATAGGCAAAAAAATTGCAAGTGGGTTAACAAAGCGTGTTGGACAGACATGCTGGGGGTTTAACATTGAGCTTTCAGAAGAGTTCCTTGGTTAACAATACTCCCAGGTCCACACTGACACAGTGTGTTGGTATCTGTCAGAAGTCTATCTATGAATTAAATAGAAACTCAGAATAGGATTTAAGTTCCTTGCAACGCATTTTGGCCAGTATATGGTTTGTCTTAAGTAGTGGAATCACAAGTGGCTAGTCATTTCATACAATTTTGCTGCCCAGGACTAACGCACCTGAGCTGTTATGGTTTGAGATATAGTGTATGCTACGAAGAAAGCCAACTCAGTTCAACCTGTATGAATGCCGTGATATGTAACTTAGTGACAGGAAGTTATTGAAAGAAGATGCCTTAATTAAATGTCTTACGGCATAGACAGGTGTTCAATTTTCACTTGAGTCATGCTAAAACCTCCAAAAGATGGTGCTTACTTCCTCCTTGCTGAATGCTCAGCATTATAAGATGAGCATCAAGAGAAGGTGGAGGAATTCATGGAAAGTGGCACTCTCCCCTACATCTTGGTCAATCCACTTTTTTTGTAGGCCAAAGGCGAGAAAAATAAAAAATTAATAGTAAGGATGTGTGTGTGTGTGTGTGTGTATATTAAGAATTAGGTGGGCAGACAATTTTTAACAGGAGGTTCACATTGATATTTACATCAATTTTTTTTTTAATACATACATACATATTTAAAATTTATAACCCTAAGCATTTCAAAATATTTCGACTGCAGTCGTAATTTACATTATTTATCTGGGACTTCTTTGTTTTTATATATAACGCTTCAAGTATTTTCAATCTATTTATATCATTGTCGCTTTGTAAGACTAGTATTTTCAACCATGACTCTTCAAAATTCAGAATGATGGGAGCCATTTTTTTTAAATGTTGCGATATTGAACTGGAGTCAGATAGGTGGAGAGTTAATCTTCGCGACAACGTTTTTGTAGTATAGCCTATGTAGTTAGCAGTATTAGAGATACACTCTCCTAATGGGCAGTTAAATTGGTAAACTACATTGGTTTTTTCCAACAAGTTATTTGTCTGTGAAATGTTCTTGTTTACGAGGTTAGTTGTCTGCAGTTTTTTTATAATAGATAATGAATTTTATTTTTTTGTTATTGTTGGGAACTACGTATCGATGGATTATATTTTTTTAGAATACTTTCATCAGTTTTGGAGTTCTTGTGTAACTGGTTATAGTAATATATATAAATAGGTTGAGAATTTTCTCGTTGGATATTAGTAGTCTGATTTAAGTTGCTGATAGTTTTATTTGCTATTATTTTATTATCTACAAGAGAGTTTGGGAACTGGTTATTGACTAAACCCTGTTTTATATATTTTAATTCGCTAAAGAATATTTTTTAGTTTGAGAAAATCACCTTCACATGATGTATAAGATTTTTTTATTATAGCAATTTTATAATGGAATGGACATTCACTTTTAAAATTTAAAATGAACTGACATCTTGCTGCCCAACTCCCCACATAATACCCCTATAGATTATGTCATTGATAGTAGCCCCCTACATCAAAGTGGCAATGTGCCTTATTTGGGGTGAAAATGTAATTAAAAAAACAAAAAAAAAAATTTAATTTAAAATGCAGGAATTAATGGATGTAGTTTTTTTTACAAATGGAGGTGATACATTCATCGCTACTAGAATCAATGAGAACATCTAAAAAACAAGATTTTATTATCAGTATTTAGTTCATATGTGAAATTAAGGACTGAATTATTTTGAAATGTACTTTTTAAATATTCTCTTTTATGCTATCAGCAAGAGTTAATATATCATCAACATAATTTAAATGGAAGGTTTCTCTATTGAATTAAATATTTTGCTTTCTAGGTTGGACATGTAAAAGTTACTAAATGTTGGTCCTAATACGGAACCCATAGCTATGCCATTCACCTTTCTCAGATGATCATAAAATGGAACATTAGTTGTGCACATTATTAATAATTTCTTGAGGATTGTTGAACTCATTTTAAGTGGAGGAAGGGTTGGATTGTTATATATATTGTCAATTGTTTCATTTACTGGTACTCTCCCACATCTTGGTCAATCTACTTTTTTTGTAGGCCAAAGGCGAGAAAAAATAAAAATCAATAGTAAGGCTGTGTGTATATGTATGTATGTATATACTAGCAGGCCGCCCACCATTGCCCAGTCGTAAAATATACATAACTATTATATTTTCATTCAAACCGAGACATATGCATGTGAGTATTGTTTTTTTTACTAAACCGTTCACTTCTTGTAAGTAAAATGTATATATACTTGAGCCGAGATCGAAATCAAAACCTAAATGATGTCCACAGTGATTTCTTTGCTGAGCCCATATATGTCTATCACTCGATTTAGTTTAGCAAGACAGTACGTTAGGCCCAAGTGATGGCCACTGCATCAGTGATTAATAGTTTAGTCTTTCCACAGTAGATTAAGCCTTAAATTTTAGACATTTTCTAGAATAAAACTCTAGAAAATGGATTTTGATCAAAACAAATTAAGCATGTTGGCTCCCCTCCATGAGTAAATAAGTCTGGAAAGAGCCCAATTTACTTTCACCATGACTAATGCTTGTGCAAATTTTTTTAAAAATTCATGGAGTGGTTATTGAGAAATGTGTGAACAAATGAATGGACAGACAATTTTTAGGCAATTTTACCACTATAATGCCTCCTAGGGAGCCAACCAGAGTTATACCGGAAAATACATTCTGGCAAAAATTCATTTTCACCATCACTAATGTTTGTGCTAAACATAAAAAAATCCAAGGCATGGTTATTGAGAAAAGTGTGAACAAACGAATAGACAAATGGGAATGAATTATTAAGTCCAATTCCTCTTTTATCTGGGAACAAATTAGAATAAAAATTCATGACTTTGTTTAGCATCATTATATCTTGATTTTAATCTTCATAAGTTGTGCAAAAAACCGTTTCATTTGTAGAATTTATTTTATCTTTTCTGGGACGGGTACTGTTTTTATTTATTATAAATACATACCAAAAACACAGATCCATTAAATCAGGTAAATTAGAAAGGAGTTTGTCCATTTTTTTTTTTTTTTTTTTTTTTAGTAATTTCTTGACTTAATATAAACTTTGGATAGTCTCACCTCTTAAGAGAATGTTGTTATCCTACCACAGTACATGACTGGTGACATCATAAAAGCATTTATCATTTAAGATGATGTCACAGAGGATGAATAAAAGTTGCCAATAGGATTGCTTTACCAATGTACAGAATATTGGAAGTAAAAAAAAAAAAAAAAAAAAAAAAAAGAAATGAAAGTTTCAAAACATCTTCATAAATATTCAATAATATATAACAAATACTGACTCAACAGGTGGTTCCTATTTACTTTCCTTTCCACAAGTTAACAAGATGTGTTTTTAATGTGGGTAAAATCCAGTAACCTAAAAGGGGCACTGTGTATTTAGTCAAAAATAAAAAGGTAAACGTTTTCTGATGTGATAATTTTATCAGAAAGACAATAAGCAGTAACTCAAAAATTGTAATTTTGGTTCTTGTTCAAAATTCAATCAAATTAAAGAAACAAAAGTAAAAATAAAATAAATTGATAAAGTAGATTAAAAAAAAAAAAAAAAATTTAATGAAGAAGTGAGTAGGTCAGTCATTCATCACTGGTTACTTCCCCTTTAACAGCCTCTCCAGAAATAGAGATCAAAATCAACCATGTTATAGTAACAATTATCAGTAAATCGTTAAAAATCGTAAAATAAATAAATAAAATGATTTTCTATATCTGTAAAAAATACTAAATCAATATATCTGATTTTTAGAAGACATCTTCTGCCCAATTTTTCTGTATATATTTGTTTGTTTTTTTAATTAGGTTGAACTTGCCCTATATTTTTTAAAGATTATGACATGCTGAACGTATTCGTGTTACAATCAATTTAGAATTAGATATGAAATAGGAAATAAAACGATTTTGAAATTAGTACATTCGCTTATTTTCAATATTGCAACCAGTTTTGCTAGCAAATCTGATTTATGCACTAATTTATAGTGTATAGCATTTGTGCATGTGAAGATTCTCCGAAGATTATATGTATAAGCAAATTGTTTTCATTTTAGAGGGTTTCTATCCACGGCAAGAGAAGAGTTTCTATGTTAAGAATGGTTTTCTAAATTTGCTGAGGTGTTAAAATGCACAAATGTTAAATGTTTTCTTTTCCTATTTCATAAATAGTGCTGAATTGATTTTAATCATTAAAATCAATATGGCACTTTCATAAAGGCAGAATTTTCAACCACCACAGCAAAAACTTGGAAAATAAAATTGATTCATTGTAATTTTTGCTATATTCTCAAGAAAGATTATAAAAAAAAAATCTCATTTTTTTACTCTCTCTTAAAACTGGTGAATTTTCAAAAAATTCCAAAAAACTAAAAAAAGGAAAAATAGAACCTAATGTCATTTCTACACATGTTGACATAAACAATGACAACAATGCGATTTTTAAAATTCTCTAAAAAAAAAAAAAAAAAAAAAAAAAACTCAAATAATGGATCAATTTCATTAAGTTTTTTACAGACTTATTTAAAAGAAACTGAACTATATATAAACTGATATAAAATATACAAAAAATTCTCAAATTTTGTCTTCTCCCCATAATGTGATCTTATCAGAAGTTTTTCTTGGGCAAGAATTCACATCTTAGTTTTTTTTTACATATTAAAATATACTGGAATTAAAATATACTGGAATGATATTTAATTTTGAATTATTGTTGCCGATTTATACGATTTTTCTAAATATTTTCGAAAAAAAAAAAAAAAAAGTTGCAAAGTATATTAAAATTATTTAAGTTTTACAAAAAAAAAAAAAAAAATCTATTATTTACATTTTAAAGTTTTCGCCTTTGAAATTTCAAAAGATTTCCAAAATAATGTTTTTTTAATGATCGAATTTTTCAGAGTCCATGAAAAATACTGTAGAAGATTGCCTCTTAAATCTTATTTATACTCCTATAATTTTGTTTTTGTGTGTATTGATAATCATATTAAAAACACTTATTTCTGTTTATTTTTTTTTCATTCCGTTTTCACTCCAAACAAGGCACAGTGCCACTTTGATGTAGGAGGCTACTATCGGGGACATAAGTTGCAGGGATACTATGTGAGGAGTTGAGCAGCAAGATGTTTGTTCACATTACACTTGAACTTCTGCATGTCAGTACAATTGGGAAAGCAGGAACCCGGAAGGGAGTTTCAGAGTCTAGCAGTTATGGGGAAGAAAATATTAGAGTAGAAGGCGTTCTTACATCTAGGGATTTCTACTGTGTAGGGGTGGGATTTTGCTGCTTGTCAGGTTTGTCGGGAGTACTTACGTCAAGGGAGCACAAGAGCTTGTAGTTTGTCAGAGCATCCACCATTAAAATACTTGGAGAACAGGTAGAGGGATGCAACATTTCGTCGATGGGACAGAGGTTGATACTTAGATGACAGTTCAGGACCTATCAGATCAGCGACTCTCTTTTGAACATTGTCCAGGAGCGAGAGCCTAGTAGCAGATGCTCCAGCCCAAGAATATTCCATACATGGGCAAATGGTGCCCTTGTAGAGGTACAGGATACTTTCAGGCATAAGTAGTTTTCTAGCACGTTAGAGAGAGCCCACCTTCCTTGCAGTGGCAATGTATCTGTTCCAGCTTATGTTCTCTGTGAACATTAAGCCAAGGAGTTTGAACAAAGTACTTTCAGGTAATGTATTTTTAGCCATAGTTATTGGTGGTTGAGAAGGTTTCTTGTAATTATTGAAGGAAACAAGTTTAGTCTTGGCAGCATTGTCCCCATTTCACTACAGATTGGAGGTCTTCCTATAGAGTTTCTGCCATTTCCTTAGATATGTATTCATTTGCTGTCCTCTCGTGCCTGTTATAGAGCATGGTGTCATCAGCAAATATTCCTATCTCAGAGACAATTTTATCAGGGAGGTCATTTATGAATATCATGAATAATAAAGGTCCAAGGATAGACCCCTGAGGTACACCCTCATTTATATCATATTGTTTAGATGTACGACCGTCGAGGACAACCTGGATTTTTCTCTTATCTAAGAAGGATTTAATATGTTAAGTATTCTTCCAGTAATACCGTATGATCTGATTTCCCTGAGAAAACCATCATGCCATACCCTGTCAAAAGCCTTAGATATAGCTAGGGCTACTGCTCTACCCTTTCCTGCTTTGTCCAGTGTATGGTATATACATTCAGAGATTACAGTTAGGATATCTGCTATAGAATGGGCTTACCTAAATCCATATTTTTGATTGGTCGGAAGTTTAGCAGCTGTAAGGTGATAGACTAGAGCTTGGTTAATTATGAACTCAAATATTTTGGCAAAAAGTGGGAGGAGGCTAATGCGTTTTCTGATGGTTTTGGTATATTCTATCTTAGCCGTCGCTATTTCTTTCTTACAATTACTTCTAGCTTCTATAAACTTTTGTCTGTTTGTACTGGACTTATGTCGGTTAAATCTGCAGGATATGTGCTGCCGCTGTGCAATGGCAGCTGCACAGATAGAAGAAAATCAATGAGGAGAGTGGGGTTTGCTATAGAATTTCCACGTGGGAACATGTGCTCCAATTGCTGTTTTGAACCATTCAGTGGATTCATTTGCACACTGTTCAATGGGAAGAGAAAAGATATTTCGCCATGGGAGATCCCTGATGGCTTCCCAGTCAGCCTTCTTATAATACCTTGTCGTTTTGAACAATGTCTTCAGTTTTGGGTTGAGAATTAACGGCGATTTCTACCATTATCACAGCATGATCCGTATTCCCCAGTAGGCTATGGGCATTCGTGATACATTCAATTGGGAACTGCGGTCAGAAATAAATCTAGAAGTGAGGAATGTTGATCTTGCTGATCTGGGAAACGTGTCGAAAACGTAACCGTCTGTGATAGGGAATGGGATATAGAGAAGCTGCATCTGTGTAAGTAGAGAATTCAAGCCAATACAACTTTGTTATGTATAGGTTGTGGAATCGCATTCATCTGCAAAGATCTAGCATATTCTTTGCATATTCTTTTAAACATTTATTTTGATTAATTTCCTATTAGTTTTTTCGGTTTTCTTATGGGATGATCATCTTTAGTTAACTATTATGTGTAATTATATTCATGCAGATATTCTACGATTTATACTTGCGTAATATTTGCGTAAAAAGGTTATAGTAAACACAAACCTCTTTCTATATATATTTATGTATGCGTATATATATTGGTTTAAAAATTTTGCCTACTCAACTTCTGTCAGTTTTTAGTCTCTGTCATGAAGGATTTCTCCTCCACTGACAGAGGACAGAAAAGGTGAACTATAGCACCAGAACAGATACGACACTGATCTTAGCCTGAAGGTTAAATCAACAAGGAAATGCTGTCTCTTAGAGCCATCCATAGATACCGGAAGGTAATTGTTTTAGGTGTCGTCTGCTTAAAAGTGATACGTTTTTTTGATATATACATGTATATATGTCTTTTTCATAATATTTCAAGCCAAAGGTAAGACATTTACTATTATATTTCACTTGACTAATGCTTAACCTAATACTTTAACAAGGTATAATGTATATTTGTACTAAGTTTTTTTCCTATATTTTAATGGTAAATTTGGCTGTTTTTCTTGTATTGATGAAAAATTTGCCGACATTGTTATTCATTTATATTTTTGTCATATTTTAAAGGTTTCGTCCTTTTGCGGTGTTCAAATCAAATTTCGCCAGTTTTATGAAGTGTAAAATAAATAATGTTTATATATATGGGAGTTAAACTCCAATCCTTCTCCAATAGAGTAAAAATAACGATGAATTAATTTCATTTTTCTAGTTTTTACTTGTATTTTTTATGTGTCGAAAATTAGCGGCATACCTAACTTGTCGCTGAATGAAGATGTCAAAAATCACACAAATTGATGAACTATTTTTTTTTTTTAAATAAGAAAATGTTTTGTAAAATGTGTTAAAATTCAAAGGCCGACAACTCAGAGATTTACGGACAGTGCTATTTTATTATTAATCACTAAAAAAATTGCACAATTTGATTTTACTAACTAAAAATAAATCTACTTGATCATTTTACATGATTTTTAGAATATAGCATCTCTGTTCACTGACGTAGCAGTATCAGAATTTTTGTAGGAATTTTTGACACCCCTAACACGAAACTGCGAATACAATATAAAAATCTCGGAATTTCTCTGTTAAAAGTGGGTTATGTATTTTTTTTAAGGATTATACTTCCAAAATAAACTATTACAGTTGTTTTAAAAGTAATAGAAATATTTTTTTTTGTTTTTTTTTTTTTAAACAGTAATGAATTTTCCGAACTCAATATTTTTCAATCTTTAAACTTTAAAAATCTATCAAAATTTTTCTATTGATTCTATTTTTACGATATTTTCAGGGTCAGTGTGAAATTTTATGTTCTTTCCAATAAATCGAATATAATATTTTAGACAAACGTTTTTTTTTTTATTCACAGTTCCCCCCCCCCCATCCCAATTTTTAAGTGTCTATTACAAAGTAAATACTTAATTTAGACCCGGATAAGTACATAATTATTTACTCACAAATTGAAGAGAAAAGGTCAATACATAATATATTCAAATTAAAAAAAAAACGGACATCGTGTTCTCGTAGAATTTTACCTGTAAAGTTTGAAGTTTAAAACCTTTTTTTAAACCACGTTATTTGTTTTTTCTTTTTTTTTTTAATGGAACCTTGGTCCTTGCTCCTTTAATTGAAAAAAAAAATTAGGGCTTGAATTACATTTTTCGAGGAGTTATAAGCTTGGAAAGACAGGGGGTCGAATAATTCACGCCTCCAATTTTGTAAATGTCTAATAATAATTAATTTAGACCCGGATAAGTACATAATTATTTACTCACAAATTGAAGAGAAAAGGTCAATACATAATATATTCAAATTTAAAAAAAAACGGACATCGTGTTCTCGTAGAATTTTACCTGTAAAGTCCGAAGTTTAAAACCTTTTTTAAAAAAAAAACACGTTTTTTTTTTTTTTAATGAAATCTTGGTCCTTGCTCCTTTAATTGAAAAAAAAATTAGGGCTTGAATTGCATTTTTCGAGGAGTTATAAGCTTGGAAAGATGGGGTGGAATTATTCGCTATTTTCACAAAATTTCTGACACTGAGTGACGCGTATGTACATCAAAGCAGATAAAGTGTAATATACAACTATACTTTGACCTGTTCTTTAGTTATCCATACAAACTAAAAGTGATGTATTTTAAGGACATTAATGTTAATTCCTAATTTAATTACATAAATTATTTAAAATGAAATGAATTTTAGTATTATTCCAAAAAAATAGGCACCTCCACAGCTTTGCGTAAAGCGTCAGCGCTTTACACAACAACAGCAACGTCATCATTTCGTGTTTACTTTTTCTGTGTCAATTTCTACGGATGGGCATTGGCGCTATAATGGTTAATGGAATTAACGTTTTTTTTTGTTTTTTTTTCTGCTATCGGATTTTCATATTTACATTGAAAACAACTTACTTTTTCTTTTTTTTTTTACTTGAATGTTTTAGCAACAAAATATCATTAAAAACAGAGTGCTTGTAAAAATTGGGTTGACAGATATCGAGTTTTTAAATATCTCCTTGTAAGCAAAAATAACATTACTTAATAAATTGTCGTGGCGCAAACAGTGATATATCCAAATATTACAAAATTTTATCTAGTAGAAAAACTGCTATGATGTTTTTAGTAAAACAAGATTTATCTCTCTATAGTCGCCATTTAAAGGTGGACAACATTTTAGCTTTGAGTTATGTCCCTTGTATTTGAAATCTCATCGTATTTTAACATAAAACGTCTCCGAAAAGTAAAAAAAAGTTTTCCGAAAAATGCAATTTTCCCTATTTGGTAAAACTATACAAACACCGTGACAGCGAATTAACCCTAACCCCTAACTCTAACGCTGTCACGGTGTTTGTATAATAATACCCAAATAAATGTTACCATACCTAATAAACGTTATTTTGCAACCCACCTTCATCATTGTTTTGGTGTTTTTAAGTAGTTTAAATGCTTTTTATTTCATCTCATATTAATCGGGTTGAATCCTTCCTCCACCCCCAAACAAAATCAGGTGCTAGTGCACTTACTGATCCGCGCTATTTTTTTAAATCGTATTTCCAAGTTTAATTAAAGTTTTATGATACTTTTTTTTTTTATTATTCAATTGTAATGTTGAAGTATAGAATAGGTACAAAACACCCTCCCCTCCCCATGTTAAGAATGGCTTTTTAAATAATAACGTTATTGTTTACGTCCGGATCGGAGTAGTACCCAAAATCAAAACGCTTGACTGAAAAAATATAGTTGTCATCTTCACAAACAAGTCGATTAAGTGGTTAACAAAGCAGAGCGATAATTCGATTTAATGACAAGATTATGAGCACGAGTTATCATTCCTCCCTAGCCAGCCTCTTTCTATGGTTATTTAAAAGATGGCGACTATATTTTTCGGTAGAGTTTTGATTTTCGGCGTTTCACATGTACAATGAAACCCGCTATTGTTTTTAATATTTTTTACCAAATCATGGTGAAAGTAAAAATAAAGTAGTTTCAAAGTAGTCTCAAAAAGTCATTTTAATGTAAATAATTTACGTGACTGAAATAGGAACTAACAGGATATTAATGTGTAAATTTTAAAAGATAACCTAATCATTTTTTTTTTTTTTTTACCTGGCCTTGGTGATCAATGTAATAAAAATATTCTCGCACTTTAGGTTCTGGCGATTGGCCTTGTACATAATGAACAGCTCTGAGCGGACGAAGTAGACCAGTCGATGCGGTTAACAAGCGACGCATGTTTACTAAAGATAGCAAAATTATTCATTCAGCTTTAAAACGTTTTTCTTTCGATATGAATATCGCCATTTCGGTTAACATGAGTACCACGTGATTAGTCAACCGAGACTGTTTATGAGACAAACGATTCTATTGGCTTATTGTATATTAGTTTTTCAGGAATTGTCCAATCATAATGCTTGTTGGTTGTGTGTGTCGGTCCTTTCCCCCGAATTGAAATTGATTTTCAATCTTGGTGGTGAAATGTTGAGTCGTTGACAAAAGAAGGAGTCGAAAAAAAGCCCCCTCTAATTGTTGTATGTTGCAAATATTTATGGTTTTTGGTGGCACTTAAAAATGGATACCAACCATTCGACATCTGTGACTTCATTGGATTAATTTGCTGTTCTTGTTTTTCGTGTTAAAGGAAAAAAATAAATAAATTATTACAAAAGGTCATGGCCGAGGAGGACCGAGTTTTCAAATTAGGTAAGTAAAAATATTCATACAGCATTCTATATTTATCTGTATCTTTCTTATATGTCACAAACGTGTCCGCGCGTGCGTATATATATATATATATATATATATATATATATATATATATATATATATGCACATATAATTTGCACAAGATATATATATATATACACAATATTAAGAAATCTATTTACCGGCCCATTTAGCATAATGATGAATGCTCGAATAACCCGGTAGATTGGGGTTCAATACTCGACTGAATCCCACCAATGATTAAAAAGGGGGGAAAAAATGATACTTGGTGCCTCCTTATAAAACTAAGTATTATCAGGTGCGTACCAAAGGTAAGTGGACCAGGAAAAGGAGTGGCGCCGGTGGCGCCCTCCCCTACATCTAACGGAAAAGGAGTCTTCAGGTCGCTCTCAACTACGATCGGGATATTTGTTTTGCACACACTTTATGGCAAGATATATTTTATATGCATACAATCAGGGAAATATACAGGTGCTTTTGAGTGGCAATCAAGTTCAACATCGGCCAGAATGTTTTCGATTGCAAATGTCCAAAGCAGTTGAATTATTTGAACGACATGAAAATGAATAAAATAAATGTATAAAAAGGCAGACGACACTAGGTTGAGGCTAATACTGTGCTTCTACAGAATTTGAACCGAACGAAACTAACCTTTGCCGAACTAAACCTAAAAATTAAATTAGAGTAATATACCCCCCCCCCCAAAAAAAAACCCCAGTTCGGTTCACATTCTGTAGAAGTACCCTTAACACAGAGAACAAGGGATTAATTGACCATAATCGTAAATCAGGGAAAAATGAAGTTGTTTCATTCCGTACTAATTGATTGTTCGGTTCGTTTATTTTTTGTCGTTTCCCTAAATCGCAATCTGAAATATTCGGACCAATAAGGGTACTCTCTCTCTCTCTCTCTCTCGAAGCACTACCAAGATGCATGAACTTGGACAAAGATACACACATATTATTAGTATTTTCTATAAATTCCAGATCAATATTTTCTAGACGTAATGAAGTTTGAATGAGGTTAATACAAGAGTGCTCAATACCGAAGTGGGGCAAGATATACTTTTTATTTGTTTAAGCATGAATATGTAGCTTAGCTACACATTCATGCTGACCGAAACATGCTCATGAATGTGTAGCAACATTAATGCTTATGTAAAACAAATAAAAAGTACATACACATAGGTATATGAAACGTTATTTTTTGTATATAACCACGTTTCAGCTATTGTTACGACTGGCATTTTTATTTTTCGATTTTTCTTCGTTCTTTAATTTTATGACAATTATTTCAATTTTTTTTAAAAGATTTTTTTGGTACTTTTGCCACCGTGCTGAAATAATAACGTTAATTTTTAACATGGGGAGAGTTTTTTTTTTTTTTTTTTAACTATTCCGTACTTTTTTCACTTAGCAATTTAATAATAAAAAAAAGATATCGTGAAGCTGCTTTAATTTAACCCGAAAAGAAAGTATTTAAAAATAGCGCGGTGGCAAAAGTGCACAAGCACCCATTTTTGTATCTTAAAAAAAAACATTTTGATCCGTGATGAAAATAAATCTCGTTTTTGACGTTCGAAATATTTTTTTTCTTTCATCTTTAAACATATTCTCTCGTCTCGTAAATGGCAATAACAGAAATAAATGACCACCTGTTTTATCTTTATTCTTTCCTCACTTTGAAATTTAAAAATAAATACAATTAAAAAAAAATCCTTTTTGTTTTACTAATTTCAGTTTTTGATTTCAATAAATACTCGATAAATAGTTGAAAAAAGAACGTTCATTCATAGGCGAGACAGTAGACACAGTAAGACACACTTACAGACAATCGAAATGTTAATGTAGATCGCTCTGTCTTTACATGATAAAAATATTAACCTATTAAAAAAAAAAACACACACACACAGAAAAATCCTGATGTATATACCCATCAAGGACCGAAAATGTCATATTCCAAAAACCAATAAAATTGATCAAGTAGTTTGTTTCTTTTTTTAATTAAGAAAATTGAAGTTTGTGACTAATCGAGACGTTGTTTTAATCCGCCATAAATGGAAACAACTAAATCCGAACTACTGAGATTTAAAATTTTGTCTTGTAATATCTACAATATACTATTTAACCGCCAAAGATTGTAAAAAAAAACATTTTCTCTCTTTCTCTTTCAAAAGATCAATTTACATGATTTTTAGAGTATGACATTTTCGTACCGTGATATGGACGTACATCAAAGATTTTTCGGTACTCATGCATGCACTTATTGATCTGTGCTGAAATAACGTTATTTAAAAAGCCATTCTTAACATGGCGATGGGAGGGTGTTATGTATTTTCACCTAACAACAATTTAATAAAAATAGATATCGTAAAACTTTAATTAAACTTGAAAATACTATTTTAAAAAATAGCGCGGATCAGTAAGTGCACTAGCACCGATTTTTCTGTATTTTTATTTTTTTTTTTTAATCCAGTTGAATTTTGGATAAGAACTATTTTATTTAAAGTTGAATTATTCACAATCCCCCCCGCCCCCCAAAAAAAACAAACAAAAAAAAAAAAAACGCTGATTAAAATTAAATGAATTCATGGTGGAAAAAAAGATGTCCACGTGACAATCTCATTTTGGCCCATGAATAATTTACATTTTTCTTTCGTCGTCGTCATAAGCATGATGATCATCAAAATTCTGCTACGTATTTTCTGTGAAATTATTGCCCCCGTCTATTTTTACTTGCCTTCCCACGAAGGCAGAGTTAGAAACAATATCAGTTTTTAATGTGAGGGATAATCCAGCTCCCCAAAAATGTCACTTTGGATTGGGCCAAAAATTAAAATTGACCCATCTAGAAGAACCTCTCCTTCCTTCACTGCTCGCGGATGAACTGACGTATTAATATATATTTTGTACCTCCTGTATGTGATATATTCCATTGTTTGGATATTCATAACAACGAAAAATGAAAATAGTAGTCCGAAAAGTCAACTTAAGACATTTTTTTTCTTTTTATGTAAAAATTTTAAACCAAAAATGGTAAAGTTTAAGATAGTTGACAATTCGATTTTTTTTTTAAATATGTCGTTTTAAGCAAAAACAATATTACGTACTTGTCATGTCGAAAATAGTAATATATTAAAAAATTACGAAAATTCATCAAGTAGAACAACTATTGTTTTTAGTAAAATAAAGCCTATCAGTATAGACACCAACTATTGCAAACATGAGCAAGTGATCTCTAAAATATTCGCTCTGAGTTATGCCCCATATGTGTAGACTCTTACTGTCTACTTGTATAACGTCTAAGAAAAATGAAATTTTACCTAATTTCCCATAAAAAAATACTTTTAACTATGAATAACTTTCTACATGAATTTTCGTAATTTTTTGATATACTACTATTTTCGGCATGATAATTAAGTACATGCTATTGTTTCTGCTTAAAACGACATATTAAAAAAAATCAGTCTGCCGACTATATTTTAACAAGCACCAAGTGGTTTTCTTTACTTCTGTATTTTCAAAAACCTTTTACTTTCCTTCCCTCGCGAACAATTTTGACGCAAGGTTACTTTTTAATGCAGGGAAAATTCGACTCTCCCGAAGAGTCTCTTGATTGGGACAATCAAAACGTAGATTCCATGAACAAAGCTTCTTTCTTAGAAGTGCACACATGTGGAATTCTGTTCCGTTTGCCTGTTTCCCACCTGACTACAACTTAGATATCTTCAAGTCCAATATAAACAAGTTCCTGATAAACCGCCCCCTTAAGACACTATCTCCATTCCATTATTAACGATTACTACGATATTATCCCATTGATTACTGTACATGCAATAACCCTGATCCCCGAGTGGCTCCCGGGCCTTGATATGTGGTGACTACTATGTAAAAAAAAAAAAAAAAAAAGTAAAAGCCCCATTACAGTATTACACATGGATTGCAGTATTAGAACAGATACTACACTTTGCTCCTAGCCAAAAATCTGTCCTCCTCAACCTATTTTATATACCTATAAAAAATATACATTTCAGACAGTTTTCTTGATATTTTAATATTTTATTTTCAAGCAAGACATTAAGTAGCAATAAGTTTGGGATTAATGAATAAAATCCATTTTGCTGTGATTTACATATTTCGGTTAAGGTTATCTTTACGATTACAGTTTCCATTTCACTTCCGGTTGACTTCCCATGTTAAGAATGGTCTTTCTTAACGTTATTTTGAAAATCGTTTTTAACATGGAAAGGGAGGGCTTCCTTTACCTATTTAATAAACAAAAGATACATAACAGTCCAAGTAAAAACGAAGGAGCAACCGAAAATGAAGTGGAAACGGTAATCGAAAAGATATTTCTTCACCAATATCTACACTATTGAGTTTATCGAGTTTATAAAATAAGTTGTAAAATTTCCTTAAAAACCTCCTACGAGTTGTTACACAAAAGAATTTGTTTTCTTTTTGAACTGATGACAGGAGAATGCGTGTCAGGTTCTTGATAACTGATAATGATAATCGTTATCCATCATGATCAGTAGCATCATGTTTCCACTACCCCCTCCCTCTTTCTGTGAATCAGAAAGAAAAGTACATTTTTTCTTTCCTTAGATTCCATTCATTCCAAAAACATGCTTCGCTTTTTGCAACATTAATTGATAAACAATGGATTAGAAAAATAACTAAAATGCAAAAAAACAAAAAAAAAAAAAAAAAAAAAAAAAACACAATGTATAAACAATCACCCTCGCCCACTCCTTTTTGAGGAACAGTTTATTTAAATTGCCTTTAGGATTTAAAAAAAAGATGTTTTAATCTTATTTGGTAACAAAAGAAATGAAGATTTTCGTATAGTCAAAAACTAAATCCTTTGAAATAGGATTCATTAATCATTTGTTTTATTTTTTTAATGCCTTATTTTTGTTATTTTTGTTCACAAGAAATATTTTTGAAAAAAAAAAACAACAACAAAAAACAAAAACAGCTGTCGTTATATTTAGGAACAATCCGATCAAATCACCAGCCCAGTTACCATTAGAGACGCAATACAAAACTTTTCATAAACGAATAGAGCCATTTCGACATCTAAATTATGATGATGGCCTAAGCCTCGCGAATGGAATCCACATTATACGACATAACCACCTTGACAGACCAGTTCTCGTTAGATCACCGAAGTTAAGCAACGTTGAGTCTGGTCAGGACCGCAGTGACTACTATTTAGGAATACCAGGCGCTGTATGTAGGAGGACATCAACACTTACTCGCGAGAGAAACCTAACAGTACCAATGACTTATCTCATCTAAACTTTCTGTAAATAAATAATACGCTCTTATTTTCGGAATTTTTCTTTTATAATAGAGCATTCTGCTAGAGTCCTGTTTTCCAAAAACTATATATATAACTAAGTATATTAGGTATCTCCAACGCGCGCCACGGTTTTACCCCCCGCGGCCCCCGCCATATGTAACACGATGTAACTGTAATTTAATTTAATATTATCATCCTAACTTTTACCATTTAAAAGAAGCTTCAAATAAACTAATATTTTTGGAAATTTTTTACAGCACACAAAAATAATGAAAAGTCGAGACAAAATCGTGTTTACATTATCGGTCCTCTGTAGTGACGTTTTTGAGGCCGTAAACATATGTTTTAAAAATCTAGTAAAAATCAAATAATTGTCATATATACTTGGTATATATAATCAAAACAATCAAGTTCTACATGGCGACGGCCTTAGTAACCAAATGTTTTATTTATTTATTCATGTTTTAAATATGATTATTAGACTGAATTCCTATTTGAGTCACCTAAATTATTTAAAATACATTTGGTTTTAATATCAAATAACTTATTTTTACTTAAATCATTATCTAGGAAGAAAAAATAACAAGGCCAAGATAAATCGAATTTCAGTATACAGGTGAAACGGCAACGCCGAAATAAATTAGGTCGAAAAATATAGTTGCCATTAAACAAAGAGAAAGCTTGGTGAGTTGATAATTGTCTTAGTTAAAGTACAGGGAATCTTTTATTTACTAGCAGGGAGACCCAACGTTGCCCGAAATTGAATGAGGATCAACGAATATTTCACGCCATACTTCATCGAAATCCGTGAAATGGCCCATTTTTCAATAAATCGATTGATTGCCTGCTCTAGTTGGGGACACATTGTTGTGCGCCGGGAGGAAACTTCACATGTTTTCTCGCAGTGAATTATTCCACAATACACTGTAGTCTACATTGCACTGTAGAGAACCTACTGTTAATTTTATAAAATTATTTTATACTAGCATTTTAGCCTGGCGTTGCCCAGGTGTTTGGAGGTGTATGTTAAGCAAAAAAAAAAATAAAAAAGCGGTAAATTTTTTTATAACTTTGATCCCAAACATTTATTGTTTTGGGCTCAAATCAAGTTATTAAGTTAGATCCATGTCCAGCGAACCTATATCTAGAATTTCAAGTGTTTAGACTCAAAATTGACGAAGGAGTTTTGTACAATTCTCAAAGGTCAAATCGTTGAACTTTGACCCCTTAACAGTCAAATTTCTGGTCGAACACAGATCACAAAGATTTTCCCAAATCTCAGAACCCTGTATATAAAATTTCGAGTCTGTAAACTGAAAATTGACAGTTATTGCGTAGGAAAATGTACACACACAGACACGTCACTTTTATAGATTAAACAAAAATATATATGTATACATAAATATATATGGAAACAATTTTGTGTTTACTGTAAACATTTTACGCAAATATTATGCCAGTATAAATCATGTAGAATATCTGCATGAATTACACGTAATAGTTAACTAAATATGATCATCCCATAGAAAACCGAAAAAACTAATAGGGAATTAAAATAAATGTTTAAAAGAATATGCAAATTAGCTAGATCTTTTGCTAGTGAATGCAATTCCACAACCATATATAAGAAAATTGTATTTTCTTTTTAAATAAATAGAAATGGGTTTTTACTATGAATATCAATACACACAAAAGAAAAACGAATTTATAGGAGTATAGATATATAATGGCTTGAATTAAAGTTTAAAATACAAAAGTCAAGTATCGTTGTTCAATTGTGCCTTAAACAGAAATATTCATTTCGAACGCGCCTCTATCATCAAAGAACCTACTGCTGATTTTATACGCCGGGTTCTTCTGCTTGTGCGGTAATAAAACTTTTTAAATTCACTTGTGATGTTAACTTTGGTTAAAATTTGACTGTTCCTTCTTTAATCTTATATTTCGATTGTTGATTAACGATTTTCGATGCATTCCTATACAAAACTAAGAACACTTCCAGACGCAAAGTAGATGTGTGTAAAATTTCATAAAAATTGGCCCAGCTGTTTCAGAGTCCATAAGGAACTCTCTCACACACAGTCTTTTATATTTAAGTAGAGGTTATTACAGGAACAAAGATAAACTTTAATCATTACGGTTACTGAAAAAGAAATATTGTTGGGAAATTAGTAAAAAAAAAAAAAAAAAATTTTTTTTTGTCCACTTATGTGTGACCTATTTGCGCTAAAAAATATTTAAAAGACATTTTAAGTCAATTTACTTTACCGTAACGATCATTGACTAAAATTAGAAGCAGTAGCTATTTTTAGGGGTTGTTTTTAAAACACAGACGTGCGAAAAGGTTAGCAAAAAAACCCCCCAAAAAACAAAAGCAAATATATAACAAATAAATGTTACCAAATGCAAGATACGTTGCTCTTCTACCTAGCTGAATAAGTGGTACTTATGCAGAGCAGTTCCTTTGCTGAAATCATTATTTAGAAACCCATTCTTAACATGGACAGGAGTATAACCATCCTGTACTTTCACCTAACAATTTAATTTAAAAAAAAGAGAGCGTAAAATTTGAATTTAACTTGAAAATACTATTTTAAAAAATAGCACGTAACTTCTTTGCATAAGCATCGAATAAGTTTTTAGTGGTTTTACTTAATTTAAAACGTTTATTTGGTTCGAAAATCAAGTAGTGTTGAGAGTTATGTGACAACTAAAATTGCCACAGTGTGACTCTTACATCTTTGAAATCTTGATAATGGCTTAAAAATAAAAAAATACTGGTAGAAACCAACCCAATAAATTTTATGGTAACATTTATTTGTTATATATTTGTTTTTTGCCCACTTTTTCATACCTCTGTCGATTGTAAAACAAACCATATTTTTATTCTTGACAAGCACTAAGTACATAACCGCATGGAAGCAAGTAAGGGCCGAAAATATAGTAGGTGGGAGTGAACCTCGCCAGAATGCTCAAATAAGAAAAATTCACAAACAAGATCGTTATATTTATTTATAAGGCAATGATTCGTCCCTTATGTGGAATATGGGTCCCTAGTGTTTGCTGATTCTTTTGAGCGTCACACCATTGTGCCATCAAATATGCTACATGTTCTTTTGCTTTGGAGTATATGATCTGCTTGGACTAGATCTGCTGTCTACTCGTCAGAATGTGACGGTTGCATCTGTTACGGTACCTACAGATTATTTCATGGTTCTTGCCCCATCACAAGGTTTTAAATATCGCTGTACTGTGGCTGAACAGACCAAACCTGCGACGATATACTTTCACGTTACACCCACTACATAATCAGATCAAATGTTTGCTCAGAGCTGGCAATCTCTTTTTGCATTGCAAAGATCTCTATCATCCCATTAATTATAGGAGCAACTGGACTCCTGAAAAAGAATTTCAAAAACTACCTGACAAATATATCCGGTAAACCAAGTGCAAGAGAGATTCAAGCAATTGCAATTAAAGGGACGGTCAGAATCTTAAAAAAATCTTTCGGTTGGAATACCTGAGTTAGCAGGTTAATGCTTGGCATCCGGTAGGATGCTCCATACCAAGCTTGAACAAACTGATAAGAAACTAAAGAAAGACAAAAATCAGCTGCCTGTGTGGATAAACATGTTTCACTGTCACATTTCGGAGTTCTCTATTGTCTATCGTGATGTCCCTAAGTTTTATGCATTTCCTAATTATTTAGGTAACTTCTGTTTATTGCTAATGATTTTATGATCATGGCTTGATAAAGAAAAAAAATTATATATGTATCACAGAAGATAAAAACAACACTCGTACCGTCGGTTTCAAATCCAAACAAATGGCTGGTTTCCACTGATGTCATAACATGTGCGGACATTTTATTTTTCTTTTTAAGAGAAAAACATCCATCAAATCCTTTAAGTAAAAAATGAAGAACTTCAAATATAGTTCATATCATTTGAATTCATTGGATTACTGTTTTCATCTTGAGTGTCATTTTCAAAACGTAGAACGAAGGATCCGTGGCGCAGTGGTTAGAGTACTTGAAAAAAAAAATCAATTGTAAAAGTGATATTTTCTTAAAGGTTGAAGGGTTAATTCTCAGTGCAGGTGACCGAAAAGTAGAATTGCGAATTTCTATACAGTCATGGCTGATGGGACAAGAGCATGTTACCCTCATGAAGTAAATAAAGGGTTTCATTGGAAATTCCGTCCAAATTCTTGAGTTCGACATGATAACGTGAAGAAGGTTGGAGGTTACGCCGACCAAAACGTTGTGAAAAAGACACTCAGTATGTGAACAGTAGTTCGATGAATCCAAATAATACAAAATTATAAATCCTCATCTAAAAAATTCAGAAATAAGTTGTTTGGAAATAATACAAAGACACACGTTCTCTAAATAATTTACGTGACTGTAATAGGAATTAACCATTATTTGTTTGTCCTTTAGTAATTGGTGGCGAGTATTTCAGTTTGAAGTTAATTTAAAAATAATGTCCTACCATCTGTCCGCATCAATTTGTGAACAATCAAGCGACAAAACAAATTGGGATTTTCTCCAATTTTGTCAGATTGTAGAATTGATCAGGATAATTTGATCGTTCAACTAAACTCAATACAACTATCATGTTGTGCTTAATACTTAAATGGCCATTGTTTAAAAAACAATGACTATTGAAAGGTAAAAAAAAAAAAAAAAGAACTTACAAATACAAAGCAGAATTGAAATACTCTGGTTTTTTCGTTATTTTTAATTTTATCTTAACTTTTTTGAACAGTTTTATGAAACATCTGAAAAAGATCAGAGGTTACATTGGTTGAAACTATTTTTCACCTAAAACAAAGCATACTGACACTTGGAACGTAAGGAGTTAATATTTAGGATTGTGTTTAATAGATGGTAATGGTGAGTTGGGCAATATGGGCGTTCATACATTGATTAGCCAAGATAACCGACACATGGTAATTTAAAAATGTGAAATGCGGACATAGGAACGAAATACGTATTAATAGTTTTAATGCAAAAAAAAAAAAAAAAAAAATGACTTTTTGTGTGTCTTCTTTTTTAGACATTTTTTTTACTGGAATCTTTTGCGTTTAATGAAAATTTGAATAAAATAAAACAAAACAGCAAATGAAAAGGAAGTTATAAAAGAGAAATACAACATTGTGCTGATGGGACTAGAGGTTGGAGTTTGGCTGATAGTGTGGGACCTATTAGATTGAAGACTGTTTTGGACCTTGTCGAAGAATGGAGGTAATGGTAAATGCACCAGCCTAGACGTGGCAATGATACTGCATGCACGGGTGAATTGTGCTTTTGTAAAGATATAGGATGCTCTTTGGTATAAATAATTTTCTAGCACGTTAGAACGATAAACCTCGCGAACATAGCAACCATTATGAGAATAGTAGTCAGAATAATCCAAATATGAATGTGAAAACATTTTTTAAAATTTTATGAAGTCAAGAGACTATCCAATGAAGTTCATAATTTTTTTAGTTAAAGAACGTTTATGAATTTAAGTTTTTATTCTTATCTTGCTAACCCCTTAATTTGTTTATAAAGATGGTGACTATATTTTTCTGGGAAGTGTCAGATCTTGTGTGTATGACCATATTTGCTATAAGTTAATGTATTTAATGTTTATTTTACTAAAATATGGTTTGATTAAAAAAATATGGGAAAACAGAAACCCATTTCACTCAAAATAAATTAGGTGATTGAAATAGAAAGTAACCAGTTCTTTTAAAAGAAAATTACAATCAACCATATTTTTTCTGTTAAAATTTTTATTTTTTTATTTTATTGAATTACTTCTGCCAAAAATGTTGAGCAATATTTACAGCAGTTATTTTATCTGCATGCTTGATAGACGGTTGCTTCAGGGTTGCTTGCTACTATAGGTATTATACCGCTAGGCTTATTTGGGAGAATAGCTATAATGTGAGCAGACCAAAAACCTCTTGGGGCTATAAGCCAACAATGAAGTAAACCTGTATACAGTTGGGTTTATTTTATTTTCTACTTTTATTCACCCCAAACACGGCATATTGTTACTTGGATATAAGGAACTATTATTTGGGATCATGTCCGCAAGTGACTGCATGGAAGTCTAGCAGCAAGATGTCTGTTTGTAGTACATTTAAACTTTTGCATGTTGGTACAGTCAGGGAAACGAGGAGGGAATTTCAAAATCTAGCAGTCCGAGGGGGGAAAAATTGTAGAACCATGGTAATCTCGGTAAGACATGTAAAGACCGTAGTTTCCCGTTGTTTTTGATCTTGATTCAGGGGTGTATCTCCTCTCGTGAGTTAAACACGCCCCCAGATACTAACCTGGAAATTTCTATGACTCTGCATGGTACATACAATACCTAGGCTTCCCAAATGGTCACCCATCTGGTACTGGCCAGGCTCAACATTGCTTAACTTTGGTGATCTGGCGAGAACTGGTGTGTTAGTATGAGTGTACGTATTATCTATACATCTATGTTTATAAAAGTGAGAATGTGTGTGAGGACAACTATCAATCTCAATGAATTTTTGATCTACAGACTTGAAATTTGGTATATAGGGTATTCAGACATATGGAAAACTTAATCAGTTTTCATCCGGAAAAAGAACTGCTAAGGGGTAAGAATTAAAAAATTGGTAATGGGGGGAGGTCATCGGATTTTTATCTGTTTGTTAACTGTTACGTGACTGTGTATGCGCAAATCGTTCACGTAGCAGGTTCCTTATGTTAAGAAAAGGTAGGTTTGGAAACACTTAAGATTGTGGTAAGCAGGCCTAATGGGTATCGTACTTGACTTGCTGTCTTTAGGTTTTAGTTTCAATCTCAGCTTAAGTATTTTTTTTTTTTATACTTAAAACATTAACGTTACATTTAATACCAGGCAATGCTGGGTACATCTTCTAGTGAATAAATATTGTCATTACAAAGTGAAACTTAATAACTGAACTTAGATTAGTTGACTAAACTAACTGAGCACTTCTTCCATAATATAGTCTTCTAGCTGTATACATCTAATTACTTATTTACAAAGAAATTAAATTATATAGCACTCTCCCTTGACACTAGTACCCAAATACATGTATTTGGTGACTTTGATGCCCAACACAATACTTGGCTTGGCTTCTCTAACTAAACAGACACAGCTGGTAGCATCATCCATAACTTTTCTATATCCCATTCCTTGACACAGACAGTAACATTCCTGACCAAACTCCCAGATCGTCAGGACCAGCAAGCCTCACTTTGGATCTATTTCTGACAACAGTTCATGAGGATTGTGTAACAAATGCCCATTGTCCACTCAGGAATGCTGATCATGCTGTGATAATGATAGACATAACTCTAAACTCTCGACCCCAAGTTGAAGAGCCATTGCTTAAAACGACAAAGTACTACAATAAGGCTGACTGGGATGCCATTAGAGATCACATCAGAGACGCCCCATGGGGAAATATCTTTTCTCTTCCTGCGGAGAAGTGCACAAATAAGGCCACGTATATACCATGCACTGGATAAAATGGGAAGGTAGGGCAGTAAGCCCTAGATATATCTAGATCATACCAGGGTATGGCATGATGGTCTTCTTAGAAAAATCAGATTCTATGGTGTGACTGGACGAATACTTAACATAATTAAATCCTTCTAAAATAAGAAGAATCCAGGTTGTCCTCGATGGCTGTATGTCAAAACAATATGATATAAATGCGGGTGTATCTCAGGGGTTGATCCTTGGACTTTTATTATTCCTGATATTCATAAATTATCTCCCTGATAAAATAGTCTCTGAGATGGGTATATTTACTGATGACACCATGCTCTATAACAGGTCCGAGGGGAAAATGAATGAACACATATCCAAAGCAATGTCAGAAACCCTAGAGGAAGACCTCCAGTCTGTAGTGGTATGGGGTCAAAAATGGATGGTACGGTTCAATGCTGCCAAGACTAAGCTCATTTCCTTTAATAATTGCAAGAACCCTTCTCGACCAACAATAGCTATGGCTAAAGATACATCACCTGAAAGTACTTTGTTCAAACTCCTTAGCTTAACGTTCACAGGGAACATGAGTTTGAACAGATACATCAAGAGCATTGCCAAGGCTGCTGCGAAAAAGGTGAGCTCTCTCTACCGTGCTAGAAAGTTACTTATGTCTGAAAGTATTCTGTACCTCTACAAGGCGACTATTTGCCCATATATGGAGTATTATCACATTTGAGCTGGTATATCTGTTACTAGTCTCTCACTCCTGGACAGAATAAAAGAGAGTCTCCAACCTGATAGGTCCTGAACTCTCAGCTAAGCGGCAATCTTTGCCTTATCGACGAAATGTTGCATCTGTTTGCCTGTTTTACAAGTATTTTAATGGTGGATGCTCCACAAGCTCTTGTATGCACCCCCTTGACGTAAATACCCTCGTCAAACTTAATAAGCAGCAAAATTCCACCCCTACACAGTGGAGATCCCTAGATATAAGAAAGCCTTCTACTTTTAATAGTTTCTCCCCCAGAACTGCTATACTTAGGAATTTCCTTCTAAATTCCTGCTTCCTCAACTGTACTGACATGCAGAAGTTCAAGTGTAATGTGAGCAGACATCTTGCTGTTTAACTCCCTACATAGTATCCCTGCAACTTATGTCCCCGATAGTAGCCCCCTACATCAAAGTGGCACTGTGCCTTGTTTGTAGTGAAAATGTAATAAATTTTTTTTCCAAAAATATAGGTATTTTCAGTAAAAAATAATTAAATCGAAATATTAGGTTGGTGCAAAAATGTCGTTTTGACATTCAACTAAATATATAAAACGACATTATTTTTTGCACCAACCTAATAAAATATATTCGTGCCGATAAATGAATGTAAAGAGAAAAAAGTTCAAGTAGAACTCAGCCGTGGTTTTCCCTTGACATCAAAGCTAACAGTGTCGACCATTGTTGAGACGACTTTTTCCCTGTTGGCTTTGGTTCTATGCAGTTCTAGGAGTCCCACTCAGTTTATTGCTAATCACCTGAGTCTAGGGAATGCCAACGGGGCTGCCGGGGCATTTTTTTGAAGGCCTCAGTTCTATTATCTCTTTAAGTGCTGGCTTTTCAAATTCAACATTCTGACCCTTATATCACATCATCCCAGCGTGGGAGGGGAAATAAGTCAAATTTAGTATCGTTATATCAGACGAATTGCTAGTTGGGTTTGATAAGATAACTTTGTGATCGTTAAATGGACTAGCTTCTTCTATCTCTCACCACCGAATTAATTGATATCCGTGATGACGAAAAAAACAAAAGATACTTTTCGTAAAACCAGAACTTATTTTTATCCGGGTTGTAGGCTAGACGATGTGTCTGAGGTGATTGTCTCCTAGGCATGACCTCCTTTCAGAATGGAGATGAGTTTATTATTTATCAAGGCGCCACCTTTGCCGATAGGACTAATGAAACGACCAGTTAATTTGAAAGGGGAGATAACTGCTATGTTCTTCACATGTGACAAAACATTCCTGTTCACTTTCTTCAACGCTCGTCCCCAGCAACCGGTCACGTGTCAATACTGTAAAAATAAAGCCGTATCAAATAGTCGAAATC
Source organism: Euprymna scolopes (assembly GCF_053919585.1). Classification (NCBI taxonomy): domain Eukaryota; kingdom Metazoa; phylum Mollusca; class Cephalopoda; order Sepiida; family Sepiolidae; genus Euprymna; species Euprymna scolopes. The sequence goes on from NC_136490.1 coordinate 13,300,395, forward strand.
AAACATATCTTTCTTTTCCCCCTTTTTTGAGTTGTTAACATATCAGCCTGATGACACAACACTTTAATAAATATACATTTTGCTTTTCCTTCTCTATCTTGTAGCTCGCTTATCATTCACTAAAGGCAACAGTGTTGATGTACTTAATGAGTGGGGTGGAGGTAGAAGGTATCTAAGTAGTTTATATTTATAAGCAAAAACTGGAAGAGACAATTATCGGCCTAAACGTATTTTTTTTTCTTCTTTTAGCAGTACGTCTATTTGTGTGTGTGTTTTCTCTCCCCCTTTCTTACAGTCATCAATCTAGTATATCTACTCAACAGTTGGTTGGTTTGATATGTTTAAACAGAAACTGAACATACTAATCTCTATCACTCAATTATATATATTTCAGTAGGAATAATGGTCTGGTTATTTTACTCCTTAATCTTGTATCAAATTCAAGAGCAGGGACTTTTATTTTTATTTAGCTTTACCTACTTGGTGTTGTCCGGGAGTCTTTACTTTCCTTTTTGCCCCCCCCCCTTTTTCTCTTAATTGTAAGAAAATATTTACCTGTTAGGAAAGTTAATTTGTTTTGCGATAAAATCAGGCATCTTATGACTTAACGACCCACCGCTTATCAAGGTCCAAAGACCATTCAAGGATAAAGGTTAATGAAATATTTACGGAAATTTTTTTTATATAACAAAAGTTGCAATAAGTAAAAGGATCTTCGATTATGAACATTAAATTACAGGAATCCGCATTAGGGGTCTCTGTGACACCCAGACAAAACTTGCTGGTGAAGAATTAGCTGCTTTGCTCTTATTGGGTGTATATTTTTGTATGCATAATAGTTTTGCAAAAGTATAGACCTGGCATCCTTGCTTCAAGACAGGTTGTCTCATTAATATCAAATGGAGTAATACCTTTCGATGATGGTCCACTTGGATGGGTGGAATGTATTAAGGTTTTTGCTCCAAGCAAAATGTCAGTTTCGTTTTACAACTTGCAGCAGTTGTGGTGACTTGATCTTGTAACCACTCCTTAAGTTTATTTACATTTTCAGTGGTGAATGAAAAGGAATAATTTTAGAGTTTCATTTGTTTTAATCTTGAAATCATGTCCTTTGTTGCCGAGATGTTGTTTGTGGATGAGATTTCTCGATTGCCGTGTGCGGAACCTTTTCTGGGAACTTATTGCCATGAAAAAATATAATCTACGTCATCGGCTTTGTAATTTTGTTCTTTAGTACATTTTCTTTATTCATCCGCTATCTCTGTTGTACGATACCAATGTGATATTGGTCACTTTGCAAGTTGAACCAATCTCTAAACGTAAGTCATTTTGCATTATTTCAATTATATATATATATATATATATATATATATATATATATATAAGTGGCCTGGCAAGGCACCAGGGGAGACAACCAAGCAAAATTCATCACAGAGCAGCAAAACTGAAGCTGGCCTGCAAGGACACACACACACACACACACACACGCATATATTTATATATATATAGATAAATGTAGTCAAATTTGGGCATATTTTATTGGTTTGAAAATATAGTTTCCTTATTACTAATCGTTATAAAAATTTAACCATAAAATAACCTCATACTCTTCAAAAAGCCTGCAAATTTTCATGTAGTTTCGTCTGATAGAACCAAAGATATAAGCATTTCAATATTCAATTTGGCTACCATTATAGATATATCCATATACAGTAGAACCTCGGGATACGGCATTAAAAAATTAGTCACAAAATACAGTACAGTGTATAATACACATGCACAATCAAATCACATTATAGATAACACTGCAAGGCGGGGTAAATACCATAACCAGGGGTCGGACAAACACTATATTCCACATCGTAAGCTAAATTTTTTTTTTTGTTTTTTTTTTGGCAATATAAGTTCCAAATCTCAGCAACAATTGATTAAGCAATAGTAAACAGACAAAAAAAAATGAAATTAAACTTTGTTAACGTTTTGATTCCTTTATTACATTGTTTTTATTCCTTGCTTTCTTTGGACAATTTTTTTTTTTCTGCCAGTTTGTTGGTTTACCGAAAGTGACGGTTTAAGATGCTTCATTCTGGTACAAAAACAGAATATTCTAATATGCTTGGGCTTGGTGTCTTGCATAAATCGGTTGATATATTTACATGTCACACTATTAATGGAGAGCACCTGTACTACACTCTGATCTGGTAGTAAGCAGCCTCTACATTTTCTAGAATTGTCTAGAATGGTTGGTTTAATGCTGAAAGATTACACAAATACATGTACCGTGCCCAAACCGATTAGGCACTCACTCTATTTATGTTGAACCGGCTTCCTCTGAAGGAGGGAGCTTCATGGGAATATCGAATTCACAAACAATTCTCCAGTTGCTTGTATATCCGTACCGGGAAAGATGACACCATTTAGTTTTTGCAGTTGTTGATGTCCGACTACATACAACCCGACGATATTCTCAAATAGTCACCCATCTGGTACAGACCAAACTCAACATTGCTTAACTTTGGTGATGTAATGAGAACCAAGTGTCTGTACGAATAACAAGAACTGGTCCCTTAAAGTACATTGATTCAAAGTGTGAGTTTTTATCAATGAAACTGCTATTTCAACTTAAAGACGGCTCATTCTTGCCTTGATGTAGACACATCTAGAATTTTTGAGATGAGGGTTAATTGTTTATATTATATTGATCAGACTATTGTTCTCATCTTCAGTATTATTTCTGCAACATTTCCATCAGTTTGGCCTTCGACCGTCTTCAGGCATCTTGGTTGTTGTTTGGAAAAGAAAAGAGGAAAGTTACTGGCTCTGTAGATACTTACATATTCTTGAAGTTGGTTTCTGTTTTAAGACTGTGGTTTTGTATGTGTGAAAAAATTGATTAACAATGGTTGGGACAATTTTAATAAAGATCGACAGAGGATTATTTCCCTTCCATTGCCAAAATTTTATGGTTGTACAATTTTTGTTTTCCTACAATTAGAGACTCCCAAATGCTATTAATGTCTAAGCTTGGTCTGCTCAGTAATTTTTTATTTATTTTTTTTTTTTTGAGCATATGTGCTGCCTCTCTGGATCGCCTGACTTTCCATCTTGCATCCTTGCAATTTTTATTTTTTCACACATACAAAACCACAGCCATAAAACAGACTAATTTCAAGAATACGAAAATATCTACAGAGCCAGTAGCTTTTCTCCTTTCTTTTCCAAACCACCAATATGCCTGAAGACTGTCTAAGGCCAAACTATGGAAAAGTTGCACAAATAACAAGAGTCCAGTGAATACAATTAATATAAGCAGTCTAAAAATTTCTGTTTCTACTAATGAGTTATTAAGGGGTCAGAATATCCTGCCTATTTTCTTGTATTATAATTATAGACAATTTTGTTTCTCTTTGCTCCTCCCTTGGGATTTTTAATCCCTAAGATGTAGGCTGTTGGGGCTGAATAAATATACTTCTATCCTGATTACAGATGCTGAAGGAATGACCCTTAACACAGATGGGATATAGAAATGTCAATCCCTAGATAAATAATTATACCCCCCCTTTTTTTTTTCTAAGGAACAACACTGATTTTTGTTCATTTCTTAATCTAAAGCCACCACCCCCTTTTTTAAGCTAAAGCTGTAAGTTGAGGATCATGATGTATTTTTTCGCTTGACTGGTAACACCATCTTTATTTTTATTTCATCCCCTCTTCCTGTGTTACTTCCCTGATATAGCCAGAAGCTGAAATATTAAAAAACTGAATTAGTTTCATATATGATTCAAAATTTCATTAACCCTTTATGACCTGGTTGAACTAATTCGTTCAGTCATAAATGAATATAACGACATAAAGTGGGAATTGATTCAACCAAGCTTTGTACTTATTAGTTTATTTTTATATTTATTTTTTTTATTGAAATATACTTTTTTCCAGTTTGAAGACAATTATAGTATCATTACCCTTTAAACTAACTAAGATTAACAATAAATAATTTTTTAATCATCTACATCAGTTCATAAAGAGTTAAAATCAGATAAACATATCTAAAGTTTTAAGGGAATCTTGTCATAGCCTTTGTAAAGCAAACCTAGTCACTGAAAAATTGTCCTACACAAGATATGAGCAATCAAGATCTTTCGAGCAATCACTGTTTGTAATGAGCGAGAACTCTTACAAAAAGCATAAGAAAACTTTTGAAAAAATAGAAAAATAAAGAACATAATTTATGAAACTGAACTTAATATTAAAAAAAAAAAAATGAGAATTAAAAAAAGTTGTTTGTGCATTAAAAATAAACATTTTATTGTTTCATGGATTTTAAAGACTAAAATTCGTTTATTTATCTAAAAAAAATTTGCATAAAAGGAAAGGGACATTATTCTATTTATAGTGATACTCAGTTTATTTAATATACATTAAAACGAACAAGAATTATGTAAAACTAGCAGGGGTCCTGATGTTGCCCGCATGTTTGGAGGTGTGTGTTGAGCACAAAAAAGTGTTAGTAGGCGAGCAGGTTCGAACTCATGATGAACCCATGACGCGAATGCGGAAACGTGAACTTTTACCGCTACCCTGCGAAGCCATAGGAAGTGGAAAGCATTAAAATTTAGCGATGTCAATCAAAAAGTTGACTTGAACGTTGGCTGGAGGCCAGTTCAGCTTTCTGCCATTTCATTTATTTGTTTCCCCACAATGTTGGGGAAAACCTGCCCCCCCCCCAGAGAGTGTCCAAATGAATAGCAATTGTCTGATATGAGGGGTTTCCCTCAGATTGATCAAAGCTGATTTCTGGACGTCCTGGCATGAAAGGCTGAGAAGCTGACTTTGCTTTCAATTTAGATTGCGAATTAAGTTTTGCGAGAGGAAGGAATAGTGCCAATTTTATAAAAGTCGATCAGAATAAATGTAGACACGACGTCTCTTTGCAAATCATAGATATTATGATCTAGGGAGTATATAAAAAGTTCTAAGAAATGGTAACTCCACCCCCCCCCCCCCGAGAACCCCTGGGGAAAAAAAAGCCTTTGTTGTACATACAAAAATGTGCGCGGCCGTTTTGTCTCTTTATATATATATATATATATATATATATATATATATATATATATATATGAGAGAGAGAGATTGTTTGAAAGAAGCAACAATCAAATACTGCAGAAATTGAATAATGAATTTATGGGAATAATCAATCACTAAACACATCAAACGGTAAATAATTAAAAATAAAAACAAATAACAAATATAAAACAATTTAAATACAATCGCAGAAATATTTCTTTTTAAATCAAACTTGTAGAAAAATCTGAACAATTTAGTTTCTTAATATTATCTCTGCATAGTCCGTATTCTGGATAAATACTAAAAACTTGTTGGTTAAAAAAAATTCCAAATTATTTGAAAATAAATATATAAACACAGTTTAGTTTACATGTGATATGTAGACGTTTTTTTTTATTTATTTATTTTTTTTTTTTTAAACTTTTATGGAAATGTTTATATTGGCTTTGAAGGTAAACATTACTTTTTAAAAACAAAACAGCCCTGCCAGAAATAATAAACTTGGAACATTCTTTTTACACACACACACACACACACACACACACACACACACACACACACACACACACACACGCAAAAAAAAAAAAAAGTTTTAGTGGAATTTAATGAAGTTAAACACTTGTTGTGAAGTTACAGTTGAGACTAAAATTTTGCAAAGTTTATTGACCTTGCCGCATGTTAAAAACTGAAAATATTTCCAAAATATATGAATGATACTATCTGGAAAAAAATTATTTATTGAAAACAAACTGACTACTAACTCGATCTTGAGAAATGGTCGACACAACAGATAGAGGTAAAATTCAGCTTAGATCATTTCTACATTCTTTCACTATGTCCTATCTGAATTGCTCCCCAAGAGAGATCGTTTACTTTGCTAAAAAATGACTTGTGTCACATCCTCACATCATTTGACAATGTTTTCTCAGCAAAGTTTGACCTGCTGACCTTTGTTTCCTCATGTTATCCATCTCTGTGTACAATTCCGTTTGCAGCTAGGTCATACTGACATGTACTAATGTGATCCTTATCAAAATTCACACAAGCTAATCTAGTCGCTACTTACATAGGGCCCTGATATGTAGCATATTTTAATTATACCTGTCCAAATGTAAAATAATTCATCTTTTGAAAAAGATAACATGATCACATTTGGACCAGTTTTATAAATCCGTCAGTAATTTAAAAACAAAAAAACAAAAAAAAAACCCAAAATGACTATTCTTCGAATCTGTTGTCTATCGCCTAAACCCCTATTCTATGACGTCAGTGCGAAGGCCTACTTTATGAAGGTCACGTTCTTGTTTCATAGTTCACATAGATCGGGGGGAGGGGGTTCACATAGATTCAGGACCACTTCCTAATTCCATGGTATGTAAATCAAACTTTCTGCCCTCATTTTTATGATGGAGCACTTTATTTATTTATTTTTATTTCTTATTTTATTTATTTATTTATTTATTTATTTATTTTTGCGAATATGAGATGCAGACATGCCCACGCATCTATCACAATATTTCAGTGGGCGCAGATGTTTGCTGAATTAATATCATCATTAAATGAAATGGTTTTATAATTATTTGACGAGTTGCTGGTATAGAAAATCCAATGTGGATTTTTTTTTTTTTTTTTTTTTTTGTGTTCTGTTTATATATATAAAGCCGGATTATCTTTCTTGCATGTCTTGTTGATAATTAAGTTAATCTCTTCATTACTGTGTTTGTGAGATGCAAGTTAATTCAACAATGTTAGGCGTCAAGCGAAGAAAGGAAATTTCAAGCTGCATTTCATTTTAAGCTTTCTTCATGACACGATCATCATCTTCAACATTCAATAGAATACTTTGCTGGATTTACCAGCAGGCTTTTTGTCATTTGTTTTTATTTAAATAAGATTTGGAAGTTAAATTTAACTATGGTATCATTTGGTCATTAAATTATTTATTGAATCAAATTAGAGTAAAAAATGGGTCTTTGGTTTATTTTCGACAACCTCATAACTCTCGCTTCCCTTATTTTGCCCTTTAATCTTCACCCTCTATGAGCGATGTTTCTGACAGAGGGGGTAAAATTGCTGTTTTCTGTGTCAGAATCTATCAACCAACATTTATCATTGGCAAGCTTTTTGACCGTAAAGTATTTTTTATGTCAAGTGGCTTCATGCCTTGTCTAGAGCGATGTAGAGGTTTTTGGATGCTGGAAAATTTTATAATTTTTTCCTCAAAGCACTTGCCTTTGAAATTCCCTCCTGATTTCTGTGACTGTATTAACCGGCAGAGATTTCAATATATTGCACACAAACATTTTTCTGCACAACTCCCTACTTAGGATGCCTCTATTAGTGCTCGCCACTGCAACATTTCCTCGGTTATCCTCAATTAAGATTTATGTACATCTATCTCTATATGTCCGTACCATCCTAGGCTGTTGCAGTGCAGAGCTGACTGCAGTCTGGGCACCTTCAATCTCAACAGCAGAGAATCAGAACTAACTCTCTCATGAAAACCCACTTCATAAATCTACCAAACCATAGCCCTGTCATTCCTCTGCATCCCCAGAAAAACCGAATTCATTCATATGTAACATAGCACTATAAACATAGCTGTTGTAAACTCAATCTCCAATGACAACTTAAAGTGGAAAGAAGTTTATGGAACTTGCCCCCATGTAGTTTGTATTAATAATGTTTTTTTTTTTTTTTTTTTTTTTTTTTTTTTTTTTTTTGACGATATTTTAAGGGGGACAAAAATAAAACAAAACGGCCTCTAGAGCAATACTGAAGCCGTTTAGTTCAAGAGCCCTTAGGAGGCTGGTTAGGGGATTCAGAAATAGTGTCGGTCCTGAACTTGTCAAAAAAAAAAAAAGAAAAGTAAACTCTTCATCACTTATGCTTAACCAATTTCTATAAATAATTTTTTTCGTTAGCATTCACCTCTTGAGTTGTGCATCTCTTATTTCCTTGCATTAAGAGATTCTTGTGCATATGAAAGCGTAGCAGTGGAGTAGAAGATGGTTCTTCTATTTGTGTATTTATTGTTGGATGCTATAAATAAGATATTCTGTTGATATTCCAGGAAGTAGACATATGTATTCAAGGTTGAAATGCCATTAAAACCAATAGTCTGGACAAGGATTTATGAAAATCAGGCATATTTATGGATGGTCCAAATAATCTTTTATTCAATTTTTTCTGAACAGTTTCAGAATATTAAAGTGACACAATTCTCCATCTTGAAATGAGATCACTTTTCTAAAAACAAGAAAAGCTGGTAAAAAAAAACATTTACAGGCTTTTTGTTGTTTTCAAGTCCAGAAGAGGTGTTTTTTTTTTTAATTTTTTTCTTACATGGCAGTTACTGTTTATCAAGGCCCCAAAAACCACTTGAGGATAAAAGTTACTGAGTATAAAGTGGTCACTAAGACAAAAGCATAATGATCGTTAGTGGTGGAAATTAGGTAGAATTTGATTATTTTAGGGGACGGGATATCAAGAACTTGTTTACATTTGACTTGAAGATGACCATGTTGTAATCAACTGGAAAGCTGGCCGTTGGAACAGTTCCACAGGCGAGCAGTTCTAGTAAAAAAGCTTCTGTGGGAAAGAGGTTGGAAGGAGAAAAGGGCATTACCTACTAGATTTTGAAACTCTGTCAAGGCAAGATAGGATGCTCCAAGCAGCTCCTGCCCAGATGTTGGCAACAGTTCTCCATTTTAGGATTTATTTGGCTTTTATACAGGTAGAGGATTGCATTGAGAATGAGATACTTTCTGGAGTGGTAGAATGATGTGACCATTTTCCAACGACCTTGGCAAATGATTTGCTGTAAGTCTTTTAATTTAGGTCAGGAGTCCGAGGAGATTGTCAAAGTAGGGTGCTTCTTTGAGATGAGTCATTCATTCTGAGAAAAAAATGTTAATTGGGTGTGTGTGACATATATAATCAAAGGGTGTATAAGTCAATGTTTATACAATGGTATTAGGTCTTAAATGGATTGTACAAAATATACACAAGCATAAAATTTGAAATGTTTCTTGTTGAATTTGAATAAATGACTTATAAAAAGCAAAAAAGAAATGCAAAAAAGTTTAAAACATTTTTAAACTTTTGAAGAGGGTACTTTAATCGCTGCAAAATTTAAAGTTTTAAAATAGTTTAGTAGGATTTATTGAGTATGAATGAGATTTTTGCTACACCTTACTTGACCTTATCAGCAGGTGACTGTTTTTGCACCTGACTGACCAGAAATTTAAAGAATCAATGACTATGTAAATATTCCAAAATCTTGTGTAGCAAGACATTGTCCCATTGATTAAATAAAGGGTTCAGTTTAAAATTTTGTAAAGGGTTCCTAAATTCAACAAAGATTCCATGTTCAACTAGGTTCCCCAGTTTGAAGAGAGTCAAAAGTTACATTGGCTGAAATGTTGTAAATATAAGCACCAAGATGAGACTAACAATGCAAATAATCTATTGAAAAAAATATTAATGAGAATATCTAATCCCATATTGTGTATTTTGACCATGGTGTTTGCTTAGTTTTTCTTTTACTAAATTATTTTTTAAATAGGATTTTGGGAGTTTATCGTATTGTTTAATCATTAAATTATTTAACCAAATTCATTGAATTCATCGATCAAGACATTGTTTTAACATTAGTTATGGCTGTTATAAAGCTATAACAAATGTCGTTAATGCTTTAATCTATTTTTAAAATGATTGAAGATAAAAAAGCTTCTAAAACTTTCTATTTTAATACACAAAGATTTACTATGAATTTGGGAGCTAGAAGTGACTATTTTATAGTTTAAATGACTTCAAATTCATTTCAAATTTCAGTCAAAATAATTCATTTTAAAGACTAAAATGACTGACTTTGTTTATGAACAAATGAAAATTCTGGCCTAATTTCTGAATTAAATATTTCTTTCAATAGGATTTTTCTTCATTTTAATATTTTATGCAATCAACATTTTTTTTTTTTTTTTTTTTTTACAATATTCGATTAACAGTAAAAAAAAAAATAAAAAGTTCTCATAGTTGTTAGAAGTGAACAGGCACTCGTGAAATTGTCTTATAATTTTATTAATATAAAGATGGCTGACACATACACACATACACACACATAAAAATGGAGGTAATGTCATATCTGAAGTTTAGTGATGCACGACGTTACTTGCTTCATGTTGCTAACTATATAATTGTTTGTGTTTGATCAAAGCCAGCTGAGTTAATTGAAATGCTTCCCGCTGGCACCAGTCGTCCATATTTTGAGCCTGGAGTTCCAGAAGACATTTTAAATGCTGAATCACAAGGTAATAAGCAAGGTTTCACTTGTCTGTTTTAAAGCATGTCAGTCTTTTTTAGACTAACACAAATTTCTATATTTTTGAGATGAGAATTGGTTATTCATATTATTTGGAATCTTCGCACTACAGTTCTTATATTGAGTGTCATTTTCACATTTCGGTTGATGTGACCTCCAACCTTCCTCAGGTGTATCTTGTCGAACTCTGAAATCTGGACGGAGTGTTGAACAGAACCCTTTATTTACCCTTACCATGGCTGATGGAACGAGAACATGCTATCTCTGAAGTAAATAAAAGGTTTCATTTGACATTCTGTTCAGATTATTGAGTTCAACAAAAACATTTCCTGGTTCGCAAGATACATCTGAAGAAGGTCGTAGGTTACATTGATCGAAATGTGACACTCAAAATGAGAATAGTAGTCTGAAGATTGCAAATATTACAAACACAATATCTATTGCACAAAATTCAGTGTATACATTGAATTGAACACTAATTGCTGTTTAATCAATGGAAGGTAATCATACCTTTCTCATCATTAGTATTTAATTGAACAGACTAGGATTTGAACTTTGCATAGTTGTTTCCATAATCTGTCTTCATTTAGAAGATTAGTATAGCATCAGTGTAGATCTTTTTCTATCGAGTTTTGTACTAGTGTAAAACTATAAACCCCTTCCCCGACAATCATGCACGCCGACGTTTGTGTGCTATGGTTTTATTTTTGTTTTAAAATTCTCGCTGTCCTGGTCATGTCGTCTCACATTGGCAGCCATCATCAGCACTGGTTTACAAATGTACAAATGCAACTAGAAGGAACATAATCTCTGATACACTGTGCATAAATCAGTTGAGCTCTGTGTGTGAAAGAGAGTGAGTGAAACCGTAAGTGTAGAAAAAAAGAAAAAAGACCTTTCCAAAACGCTTCTTAATAGCTGTCTATGGAGACATCATTATCATTTGGTGGATCAACTCCTGAAATGTCTTGTCTTTCTACCAGTAACTTATAAGTGGAAAATACACCTATCCCCTCTAGGCCACTCTCAGCTGACTACCTGGTAATTGACCACCAACTGTGAGGCAGCTTCCTGTGTTCAGAATTCCAAAGATCCTCCCCATCTTTTTACTTTTCTCACTTCCAATAACTCTCTTTTTTTTTGTGAATCATTTTCTAGCATTTTCTGTGATCTTTGTTCTGGTTCTGGTCTAGTATTACACTGGACTTCTCTAATACCACCCAATGGACCTACTACTGCCATGCAAGGTGACCTTGTAGTTGTATTTAGAAGAGCCTATCTCTCTCAAGGTGGAACAAGTTATGCGGTGCGCTTTCTTCTGCAAGAATTTGTAATCTCATTCCGATTGTTTTTCTCTTCCAACACGCAAGTGCATTATCAATGCTAAATACCCAAGAGATATTATAACCATGTGTGCAGAGAATGAAATATTCTCGAATGTGTGGTCAACTAAAATACTAACATAATAAATTAGAATTTTAAATATTTATAGTTTATAAAGGTTAGTAGCAATCTTTTCATTTGAAAGAATTAGGGTTTCTGTTATCTAGATGGTTATGGCTGTTTTGGTGATCACATCTGTGTTTAGAACTGCTCAACAAAGTGAATCTCCCATTATCGCCAAGCATCGTCTCTGCATGCTGCAAAATATTGTCTATCATGTTCTAATTGGCATCAAGATCAACAGAATCTTACTACTTTGTTTGATTGACCAACTAATCGCAAACTCTAAGAACATACATTATCTCGCCATTGTTTCTGTGGTTCATCACTTTTTCTGCACCCTTTCACCATTCTTCCTAGACATACCCTGTTCACTCAAGACTTTTTTTGTGTGTTTTTACAATCCAAACACTTGCACTTTAACTACAGAGGATATTGGTGTGAGTTGGTTATCTTTCAGATGCAAGGTTCCTTGTTTACTTGCAGTTGTAACGATGTAAGATTCCGTGGTACGGAAGACCAAATCGGCCATAATTTAAATATTTAAATTTATTTACTGAATTTAAATATTTAAATTGATATACTGTTTAAATGATAATATACGTCTACGATGTTTTTATTGGCGCTTTTCTTCGTATTTTTAATAACATTTTTTTGCACCATTTACAAGTTTAAAAAGTTCACTTTTTTATTAAAAATACATTTCATGAAAACACTCATTATAAAATGTTCACGTTGTTTAATTAAAAGTTCTCAATTTTAATCTAATAGTTTTATAATTTTGTTATTTTGTTACAAACTTCTAATAAAGATTATTTTAATTTTAACGGTAATTTGGTTTTCATTATAAACTCCGTCATGTTAAAGGCTTTAAAATCACTTTAAATAGTAAATCAATTTTAATATTTAAAAAAAAAAAAAGAGAAATCAACAGGAAAAAAATCTCGTGTGAAAACATTACGAGATACTTTTTCTGTATAATTAATAAATGTATCTTTATTTTACTATTACAGTATTAAAAAAAATTATTTGTAAAAAGAACTTGTAAATGGTGCAAAAAAATGTTATTAAAAATACGAAGAAAAGCGCCAATAAAAACATCAGACATTTTGGCCGATTTGGTCTTCCGTACAACGGAATCTTACATCGTTAAAACCGCAAGTAAACAATGAACCTTGCATCTGAAAGATAACCTGTGAGTTTTATCTTTACTAAAAAGATTGTTTATTATAAAATCTGACCGGTTATTTTGAAATGCAGTCAGTTTTCCATTATTTTCTCCATTCGATGCACACATCAAACTAGTAGCAGTATTTATGCGTTGATAATTTCAGCTTTCATTTTGTATGAAATACAGTTTAAAACAAGACTTAGCCTATTTTGGTTGAAAGTTGTCAATCCAAGGCATATCTAATGTTATTTTTCATTGGGACATGTTTTTCTTAGCAGAAATCACATGTCCTAATTAGTTAAATGCATCAACTTTGGAAGAAAGAAAAATAAAAATAACAAAAAACTATCCTCATAAAACTAGTAAACATGAATATTTATTTGAGTTCTGTTATTGATGCTTTGTTTTAATGGATATTATTTCCATGTGTTATCTCTGCCAAAGAGGTTATGTATTCATTCAAATTTGTCACTGTTTGTATTCACGACCGCTTGACCGAACTGGTCATAGTCTAATTCATCTAATTTTGATATATCAAGGTCAAGGTTACATTTTTGGAGTTAATTTAGTCTCTATTCATTGTAGAAAACATACTTGCTGAATATTTTTGCGCATGAAATCTTATGTCAAAATTTTGATGGAATTTTAATTTCTGATTTTTCTAAGTTTGCCATGGCAATCTAATGTCAGTTTTATCAGATAATTCTTGAATTATCAACATTTTCATGATATATGTTCAGAAATAATTCTGATTGTTAAAATAATTCTCATTGTTAGTGATTAAATATGGAGAAATGAAGCGAAGATAAAACTTTGGCCCATATTTTCGTTGTCACGCATAGATATGCAGTCTCACGACTAACATGCATTCTTTTTGTGGTAAAAGGTCATAAGCCACACCATTAACAAGTAGATATTTTTTTATTTTTTTTAATGACTATGGGGGAAAAGTTCCCTTTACCTCCATCCAACTGCCATTTTTCTAAACTAACTGCCAACTCTACAGGCATATTTTGGTGGCAGGAGGCGCTATAAATTTGTACAATGTCGGTGCCAAGTTAACATACATGATCTTGATCAGAATAATTTTAATTCCATTCTATTCAGCACTTATAATCATTACTCTCTTCTCCCGTTGGCATCAAACAGTTGTCTGTGGTGAATTTAATTCTGAGGGTCAAACATTTACGAATCAGCCGATCATTACCCTGAACCGAAAGTGCCGCCCACTCGCCTCAGAATATTCTCAGGCTTGCTTTGTGTGTTGGTGCATAAAATGCATGCCAACTTCATTCTTCTTAAGGAATTTCTGTTTTAACTTCATTCAGGTTATCATGTATACTGGTTGGGATACCTTCCACAGAAAGGGTTTATATTAACGATACAAACTTGGAAATTTTTATAAGTTGTTACAATGATGTTCACTCTGGTCAGGTTCAGTCAGTTTCTTCTCTGACAGTACATGCCGAACTAAGACACTCCATGCACTGTGGTCCGGGGTAAGGTAACGCAAGATAACTAATGAATCGTGATATCATTGTTCTACCCAACAGTGGTTGATTAACTGCAAATCAAAATCAGCCCAATCCAGTCAAATGACGACTATCTGTGATCCCGAGTGCTCAAAGTTCTTGATTGTTGCTTAAGTCACGATGCATTTGTGAAAATGTATTTTTAACTTTGTTCTGGGACTCGACAACAAAATCTGATCATTTATTTTAATAGATGCAGCCTCACGTCTGTCTGAGAGGTTTTGACTGTTACTTCACACATAAGTTTGAAAATTCTATCAAAAATGTTTTCAACGCCTTCTCTAGTCAATGACTCTTCTAGTAATTTTTATTTATATTGAACTAGCGGGGGTACCCGGCGTTGCCTGGGTGTGTGGAGGTGTGTGTGTAAAAAAAAAAAAAAAAAAAAAAAAAATGTTGGCCGGGTGTAAAAGAAAAAAGTTTTAGTAGGAAGGTAGGATTGAACCCCGAAGCCTTGACGCGAAGGTGGAAACGAAAGGCAAAAAAGCCAGGCACCTAACCATCTCGGCCACGAGGCGAGAGGAATTGATAAGCGTGTTAAGGTTTATAAAGTGAAATATACAGGTGCGAGGAAGTGGCGTGATATTTGACCTAGTTTTGCGCTGCAAGCCAGTTACTGTTTCCCCCGCCCCATGATTCGCTTTTCAAAGATGCGGCGAGCTAGTAAAATTTGGGCAAATTAAATAGACATGCGACCCCCGTTAAGTCTTAGATATTATGATTTAGACATGATATAAAAAGCTTTAAGGAGCACGCCGAGCGAGAAGGCCGATGAAAAAACCGGTTGCAGACATACACAAAAAGCGAACATACATACATACATACATACATACATACATACATACATACACACACGCATTTTCGCTTTTTTATGTATGTATATATATATATATATATATATATATATAGACGGTATCAGTCCTAATGTGATTTCCCTTCGATTTATTTTCTGTTTCTCTGTTTAGTTAATTTGAACTTTTTAACCCTGCCAGACAGCTTGTTCTTTTAAGTACAGCCACATAAAAAATAGTCATTCTATAAAATTAGCATACATGCCCAACATTCAATATATAACACAAGTAAGCAATGCTATCCTCATGTTCATCTATAATAAACGACTGTGCCAATTTTTATTAATCACCAACAATCAGAATTATATATTAGCGGGGTTATTTGGTGTTGTCCGAGTGATAAACTGCAGAAGCAGACGGTTATAATTCTTTTGTAACACTCAGTAAAGTAAATTATATGGGTGGACACTTCAATTAAGTAAAGAATGCAAAACTTGATATCAAAGTATACAACGTTTTTTTTTTTTTTTTTTTTTTTTTTTTATAATTAATAACTGACATCAGTTGTTAAAGGTTGGAATTTAAATTAAAAATTGGTGGTAATCAATATACACTAAATTTATATGAAATCTAAATTAGGTTTCGTTTTATTTTTTTGCGCACATCCAAACTGTTTACATGTAATCAGCTTTACTTAATTAAATTGTTGTGTATTCAACAACCACACACTGACGATCATCACTAAAATCATGGTCTTCTAGTAGTCCTCTCCACACTTCTATATGCATGCGTAAACTTTATAAGAAACGATATTAAAAAAAAAAACCTACAGCACTTCCAACAATAAAGTTGAGGTGGATTCTGAAAATCCCTTGGAAGAACCACACATTTAACACAGAATTTTTGCATCAAGACTCAGTGACTACAGTTGACATGACCATCATCCACTACCGCCTTTGTTGGGCAAGTCACATCCACAGAATATAAGCATCCAGACTTAAGAAAATGTTCTATGGCAAGCTTATTAAGGAGACTAGACCACAAGGAACCCAGAAAATATGCTATAAAGATCAAAGTGCCCCCTGGTCTTAACCAACATAGACCTATTTCCATTGGAACAAAGTACTGGGGATTGGAACACATGGAAGAGAGCAACGCACCAAGGCATTGCAGAATTTGTTGAGGAGAAAAAGAGAAAGAAAATGAAGAAGCAATACAAAATAGAAGAAAGTGGCCTGAACAACCTTGTTCTCCCTCTATCTTTCTCTGTAAACACCGTAGATTAGGCCTTAATGTCATACCATTTATGGACATTAATGAAGAAGGGATCAACAGCAGAACCTAATACTTGAATACTAGTGGGAACCGACAACGATGACAGCATATATATGAAAAAAAGAAATTCTGTGAACAAAATCTTCCGTCTGATCCCATAAACTAAAATTTTTTTGAGGCATTTGTTCAAGTTTTAAAATTCAACAAATTTGTTTAGACCAATTTAATGCAAATGTACAATGTTTTTTTGTTTTTTATTACCATTAAAAATGACTATAATATTTCTAACATTTTAAGTAAGGGAACACAATGTATCTAGGGAAGCTTCAAGATGTTTTCTACACTTGTGGACAACATCAAACCTGTTTTTTACAAGGTAGTCGTCACTTATCAAGATCCGAAGGCCACTCAAGGATAAGGGTTAATAAATGTAAGGTGGTAGTTTAGTAATCATTAATGGTGTAGATTGGGTAAAATTTGGATTATTTAAGGGGACGGCTCAACAAGAACTTGTTTACATTGGACTTGAATGCTATCATATTGTAATCAGCTGGGAAGCAGACCAATGGAGCAATGTTCCATATGGGTGCAGTTCTAGGAAAGAAATTTTGTTTATGGACTCTGTGTTTAGAATTAGGCCTATACACTTCTTGCCAATGACATGCGTTGAAATTTAATCTGAAAAGTTACTCCAGCAAATACACAGCATTCTATCTAGTTAATGAAGCTTGAGGATAATGGGGAGAGGAACTGTTTTGCCATGCTCTGCGAGAACTGTCTTGACTCTTGTGTCAGCTGAATGCATCATTTCGTACCTGGCTTGAAGATTAATAATTCTGAAAACCGTTTTAGCGGTAAGTAATGTGAGCCAAGAATTCTTTGCTCACCTAACATAGCAATGCTTATCTGTCGTATTTGGCAACATTGTCTTCAGATTTTTAATTAGCTTTGTATATATTGTTCTTTATTGACTCGGATAATATTGTATTTGAAATAATTATGACTGTTACTGATCCGACAGAATGATCCTGGCAACTTAAAATCCTTCAAACTGCCACAACTTTTTGGAGCTTTTTCTGCCAGCTTGTGTCGAGATAAGGACGTAAAGAAGCAGTCCTTTTTTTTTTTTTTTTTTTTTTTTCAAAATACTTTTTATGGAAATCACTCCAGACAATGTATGAAGCCACTTGATGTAAGGATCTAAAATTGCTACTTAAAAGTCAAAAACTAGCTAATAAGTATTAGATGGGTCAGTTTCCACCCAGAAAACAGCAATTCTTTCCCTTTTATCATAAACATCGCCCATTTGTTGGCGGCAGTCATTCTGATCCAAAGAAACACTGCCGTTTTGCATGCTGTGGCGAAGGTAGTAGTTTTCCCAAAATAAGTATACCACATGAACAAAGGAACGTGTGATTGTGAATAAGTAGTTGGAGCAGTCAATTAATCAGTGTGTTTGACAATGTAGATGAGTCGTTTTGCCAGGCAATTCCATAATTAAGCATAGTATATGCAGGTGATATTTGCTTGTTAACGTGTATCGTCTTCTGATTCTGGTAGTTATTTTCTTGTGCTCTTATTTGCTGCTCCTGTGCGGTTCTGATGTTCTAATGGTCTTTTTTTTTTTTTTTTTTTTGTGTATTCAAACCAAACCATGATAAAAGAAATCAAATAATTCGGCACAGTCATTGTTGTCATGGTCTAAAAAATAATGCAACCTGCAATTTGTGTACATTTTCTCTCCCACTTCTCTGTTCTCTTGTCTCAAAAATGGTTGCAATACATCGATTCCCTTTCGACGCAAACACATTCTTCGTTCTACTGTCGATATAATTCTGCTCTATAGTCTCTTGTGATCACATGTATGCAAATTGCATATTATTTAAAGACTTGGTACCTTAAGATTTCATTTACAAACAATTATCGTGCACATCTTACACTGCCATATCACCACAAGCTGTCAGCCTGAGATTCAGCGTGATTCATGTCAGTATGCAAATTATTTTGGCAATTGACAAGTGAGATTTCCTCCTAGTATCTTTGCCACATTTTTACAGTTACTTTATCGCGAGGCTCCGTTTTAAATTATTGAGATCATCACTTAGAACGTTTTTAACTATATTACATCAGGATTATTTGATTTCCTTTTTTAAAAGAAAACGGGGTGTGTGATTGGCGTAATGGATAACGCAATGTACCATAACATTTGACTATGCAGAATTCAGATTAGGCACCGCCAAAAATGGCCGAAAAATTAAGTTGTTGTTTTTTAAAACGAAATTACATTTATTAAAATCCATTATTTCTGAGTAACTTTTTTTTTCCAGAAAGATAAAACCCTGAATTTTATCATATAGAAAGCAGAATAATGTAAAACTTTTTCTACTATTTTTAATTAAATTTTAAATGTTAAATTTTCCCCAAAAGTTAACAATTGGCGTTTTTTGTTTTGCACAAAAAACGTATATAAATAGTTAAAAAAAAAAAAAGAAAAAAAAAAAGGTTTTTGAAAGAGTTAATTTGTTTATTTCTTGTCTAACTACGATTTAGGGTGATTTTTCTATGAGAATATGCAAAAATATTATAATATCAGTACCTGGATTTCAAATAATTCCACTTATTCATATAGGCAACCAGTTAGTCAGTCGATTTGATTAGTCATTTGTACTTGATAAAAAGCAAACTACGGAAGACCAAAAAGCCAAAAAAAAAAACTTATTTTTCAGTGACAAAAATTTCAATGTATTATTAACGCTGAGGCTGGCCAGTACCAGATGGGTGACCATTTGTATGAGTTTGGTTTTTAATATGTATGTGTGTGGGGGCCAGGCTCTCCAAAATGGGGAGGGGGGGCAATTTAAAGCAGAATAAAAAAATTTATTTCAGCGCGTTTGGTCCACCGTAGTCGAAAGGTGGCAAACGTTTCCAAACTTGATCGAAAAAAAATAATGATATTTTTAACATAAAGGGCACAATATTTATCAAATTTTTTTTTTTTTGTATCGATTCTTCAAAGCATGCCCTGTTTAATAATGGTCATGCATTATTCGGCTCGCTAAAAAGAAATTGTTAATTTATTTAGCAAAGATTTTAAAATGGCTTTTTTCGTATAAATATTAAAAAAAATTTTTTTTGTTTTGCTTAACTTAAATTAATTATTTTACTTAACGTATTCACCGAATTTCACACTTCAAAACTCAAAAGCGGGATAATTAAACAAGTTTTTTTTTTTTTTTTTTTTTTTTTTTTAAATCTATAATCCTGTCCCTTACAACAACATAATGTTTTGTTCAGTTTCAGATGATTATTTTAAGCATATTTGGAACCGCCTCAAAACAAGGGGTGGGGTTTGTAAGCAAAAAAATATATATATATAAATATTGTTTATGAAAAATAAGTACACTGTTATAAAGTTCATTCTTCTCTTAATAATCGCTGTAAATTTCTTATTGATTGGATAATTACCTGATTTTTGGTAGATTTTTAAAAAGACGGTCCGTCAAAAAGTACTTAATCCCCCCCCCCCCCCAAGTTTTGCCGGTGCCTAGTTCAGATCAATCATGTTCACTTATTAATACTGTTTGGAAAGGTATGAACCCAGCCCCCCCCCAACACCCACTATGAATGAAATAGAAATTAGTATCCAATGAATTATATATATATATTTTTTTACATAGGCATCACCACTTATTAAGGCCCAGAGGCCACTCGAGGATAAGGGTTAAAGAGTGTAAAGTAGTCAATTGGACAATATATTAATCGTTAGTAATGGAAATTCAATATTGAATATTTTGCTATAGGTGTTTTGCTTTGGTATGAACTTTTAAAAGAATGTCATTAATTATGGAGCACTGATTTTTCAATTCTGCTTTCCAACCCAAGTGTCACGTTTCTTGTGATGGAAGGGAAATATCTAGTCCAACAGTGGCTTTATTGCTGTCGAGCTGAGATAGGGTTCTGTTTAGGTCTATTCTCCTAGACTTTAATTTCTCTCTGAAAAAAGATGACGATGGGAATGATCTACCACCATTTTTCTACTTGTGCTCTAAACGAGTATGAATGGGAGGGGGGGGGCTTACATTGAAATTAATTTCCTAATTTTGAGGTCTAAACACTGAAAGTGAAAACAAATTCAGCAGTATGCAAGTGTAACACCTAAAAAAAACAACAAAAGTTTAATTTCTATATTTTTATGTCTTTATTTTTATACCTTTTATTTAAAAAACAAGCTTTTTTTTTTGTATAATTAACTAGCAGGGATACCTGGCGTTGCTAGGGTCCGTTTGGACACACCTGCTATACTAAGGATATTGAACACTTTTTCAGTATTATATGTCAACTCCATTATGGGCAACGTTGATATCCCCACAACCATTTCAAAAATAAGATACTGTAAACCTTCTTAAAAACGGATAAAAATTCAAAAATGTAATCGCCCAAAAGAGAAGTATGTGACAAAGGGATAGACGCTATTCTCGGATATCAAGCACTTTTTGATAACTATATACCAGCGTTGCCCGTGCACTGCCCCCACCCCTTCCAAATCCAAACAAATTTTCTTTCTATCAAAATAGCAAGGAGTGTCCATGCAAAAAAAAAAAAAAAAAAATGAGCTGTGGTTGCCCCCCCCCCCCCCCGAACGTGAAACACAAAATGGGGAAAGAAGGCAAACACTTTTGCCTACATAGCCATGAGTGCTTATGACGTCATAACATTGCAAAATAAGCGTTTTAAACAGTTTTAGTTAATGCGCATGCATGACTTGAGAAAAAAGACACGAAAAATGACCCTTCCCCCCTCTTCCAAAAATTGGTCCAGTTGACCGCTACAGAATGAATCTTTTTTTTTTTTTTCCTAATTTTAACATATTATGCATCTGGGGCATTGCCTTTTAAGATGGTACCGGTTTCAACCCGGTCTGGTGTAGATGACAAATGTTGTTAGCAGATATACAAACACGCACATCTCTCCTTTATTATACAATAGAAGAAAACTGGTAAAAGTTACAACTTGGTATATCATTAATATAAATTGTTTGTAGAAATGAAATGTCACGGCTATAATATATATAATCTTAAAAAATTTTCAGTTTTAAAACTATATATAAAAAAAAGAAGAATCTTGTAGTCCAAATTTCTTTGTTGGAAAATGACTTGGCTTGTAAGCCAATTTATCTCCTGTAATCACCATTAGTTGGCTTTTAAGAATCTACACAAGTCTTGATATTATTATTGTAGGGATTAGCAGTTGTTTACCATGAATAACTGCTTTGGGATATATACTTAAAAAAAAAAAATTAACAATTTTTATACTTATAGAAACTAATGTTTCATGCTTATGCAGTCATCAGTGTAGGAAATGATAATTACTACTAGTCAGGAGATTCAAACCTAGTAAACCATGCCACTTTTGGTTTAGTAAGCTAACGTCTTTCCTCCAGGCAACCGGAAAATAACAAATGAAAAAAAAAAAGCATTAAGTACTTGTGAATGACATGTTTGGCAGGTTTTCACAGTTGACATATTATTCAACAACAAAAAGTTGACATAGTATTCAACAACAAAAAGTTGACATAGTATTCAACAACAAAAAGTTGACGTATTATTCAACAACAAAAAGTTGACATAGTATTCAACAACAAAAAGTTGACATAGTATTCAACAACAAAAAGTTGACATAGTATTCAACAACAAAAAGTTGACATAGTATTCAACAACAAGAAGTTGACATAGTATTCAACAACAAGAAGTTGACATATTATTCAACAACAAAAAGTTGACATATTATTCAACAACAAAAAGTTGACATATTATTCAACAACAAAAAGTTGACATATTATTCAACAACAAAAAGTTGACATAGTATTCAACAACAAAAAGTTGACATAGTATTCAACAACAAAAAGTTGACATAGTATTCAACAACAAAAAGTTGACATAGTATTCAACAACAAAAAGTTGACATATTATTCAACAACAAAAAGTTGACATATTATTCAACAACAAAAAGTTGACATATTATTCAACAACAAAAAGTTGACATAGTATTCAACAACAAAAAGTTGACATAGTATTCAACAACAAAAAGTTGACATAGTATTCAACAACAAAAAGTTGACATAGTATTCAACAACAAAAAGTTGACATAGTATTCAACAACAAAAAGTTGACATAGTATTCAACAACAAAAAGTTGACATATTATTCAACAACAAAAAGTTGACATATTATTCAACAACAAAAAGTTGACATAGTATTCAACAACAAAAAGTTGACATAGTATTCAACAACAAAAAGTTGACATAGTATTCAACAACAAAAAGTTGACATAGTATTCAACAACAAAAAGTTGACATAGTATTCAACAACAAAAAGTTGACATAGTATTCAACAACAAAAAGTTGGAATGATGTGTTTTTTTTTTTGTTTGTTTTTTAATTCCCTAAATAGGGTTTAATTTTTATTTTCTTGAAGAGGCTTTATAATTATATTTTTCAAATATTAATAATTTTTATATTTACAAACACTAGTGTTTCATGCTTAAGCAATCATCAATGTAGGAAATAATTGCTGTTACCGGGAGATTTGAACCCGGTCAACAAAGTCACGCTTTGCTTATGTTCTGCTTTCTCTCTCTCTCTCTCTCTCTCTCTCTCTCTCTCTCTCTCTCTCTCTCTCTTAATATATATTAGATATTTTCTTTTGTCGTGTATTGTTTGTATATGTTGACATGGCGTTATTGTATAAATAGGCTTACCAATAATATTTTTAACAAAGGCTTTTTAATTATTGTATTTATGTATTAATTCGTTTTTCTTTTTCTATTTTTTCACTCTTTAGTTATATAATGAACAGCTGTTTTTGCCATTATACACAAATAACAAACAGGAATAATAGTAATAAATAGCGAAATATATATATATATATATATACTAGCTGGACGCCAGCGTTGGCCGGTCATACAATACGCTTAAATAAGATATTTTAATTTATGCAGATTGCATATATATTATTATAGAATTAATTCTCTATTGAATATTATATATTACGAGGAATAATTTTCCCGGTAGACTAATTCGTAAAAAAAAAAAAAAAGAAAAGATATTGTCGTTTATCAAATTCTTTCTACTGATATTTGAGTTTGACGATCTTAAAAAGTCTTCTCTTATAGTTAAATTTTAACAGAGAATATTTTACGTTACACTGGCTAAGGTTACACTGGTGTAACATAAAATAGTCTCCTATAAAAATTCTTTTCTATCTATAAGAAAAGAAAGACTTTCGTTACTTATTGTATGAATTTCTGTACAAAACATATCTAAGAACACTGCCAGACATATAAATTACCTTTGTGTGAAATTTGCAAAAGGTAGGCTCAGCCATTTTGGAACCCATCAGGTACTTCAATTATTTACCTCCACACACAAAGTGCCTTTTTTTTTGTTTTGTTTTACATTAGCATTAATATGTCACTACATATTCATGAGCATGTTTCGGTCAGCCAGTTACAAGTAACTAGAGATCTCTTCAGGCGATATTGCTTATACAAAAGTATAGTCCATTATGAAATAAATGAAAAGTGTATCTTGCCCTACTTCGGTATTGAGCACTCTTGTATTAACCCAGTTAAAACTTCATTGGTTGCTTTACCTCTGAAAAATATTAACCTGGAATTTTATATATATATATATATATATGATTGTTGAGCTGGATTAAATCCGACGATATGAAATAGAATGGAGGTGGAAGGACCTGAATACTCAACGTTTTGCCCGATTTATGCGGGCTTTTTCAAGAGGGATGGTCATTGACGAGAGTCGGAAGATTTGGGGCTATATATAATGATGGGGGAGAGCAGCGTGTTTTCCTTATGTAAATTAGATGTCTATGTACATATATACATTTTATGAGAGAAAATAAATACATAGACATCTAATTTACATAAGGAAAACACGCTGCTCTCCTCCATCATTATATATAGCCCCAAATCTTCCGACTCTCTTGTCAATGACCATCCCTCTTGAAAAAGCCTGCATAAATCGGGCAAAATATTGAGTATTCAGGTCTTTCCACCTCCATTCTATTTCATATATATATATATATATATATATATATATATATATATGATTATTTACTGTAATAATTATTAAATACCTACAGACACTAGTGTTTCATCCTTTCGGGAATCATCAGTGCAGGGTGTCACGATTAACACCAGTCAATAGATTCGAACCCGGTGATAGAAGCCATCTCTGGCTTCATTAGCAAGAACCATATCCATTCGGGTACTGTTAACCGCAAGAAATGCTGTTGAATTTTAAACATTTATTTCATTAAATGTTTGTTAACATCAGTCAGTGATCTAATCATTATATGATGATATGCGCATAAGAGCTAAATTGACTTTTTAATTCAACTGAAAATGCTCAATTATATATATATATATATCAATGTAACTTTGTGCGTGTGAGTTCGTTCCATATAGACTCCAAAACGGCTGAACAGATTTTCTTTAAAATTTACAGAACTTTGGTGTATAAGTCTGAGAGTGATCTTAAGTTTTGTCTCAGAATATCCCCAATAATTAATGAAAATCGAAAACATTATTTTAATGTATCCATCATTGGTAAAGCCATTTTTTCCATGTTGTCACTTAGCAACAATGATAGAACAACGGGCCGTGAAAATTCTACTGTGGGTAAGTTGATAGCGTGTTTTTTTCATCATTCTCTCTGCTAGTATATATATATATATATATCTCAATCCTTATTTTAGAATCTCAATGTAATTACAGAGCAATATACTGAATAAATGACAAAAAAACTATATGTCAAAATTCATGATGTTGACCATCTTATAATTTATTCCTTTAATTCAGTTGGCATTTACAATTCTTGACAGTATCTGTTTCGTAGCACAAAATCGATCACTTAATTATTATATCAATCAATGAATCTATTTTGCTCTTAACTCATCAGAAGAAATAGCAACAATCTGATGAGTTAAGGGCAAAATAGATTCATTGATTGATATAATAATTAAGTTATTGATTTTGTGCTATGAAACAGATACTCTCAAGAAATGTAAATGTCAACTGAATTAAAGGAATAAATTATAAGATGGTCAACATCATGAATTTTGGAATATAGTTTTTTTTTTGTCATTTATTCACTAATATATATATATATATATATATATATATATATATATGATTCTGTGTTAATCCTCTTTTAAGTCTACATAATTTCATTGCTTATTACTATTTATAATACATCCACATTGTCAAATAGTTAATCTTGAAATATACTTTACAAATTCCTTTGATGGAATGAAACACAAACCTTTCTGTGTTGCTGGAAACATCTTTGATAAACATGATATTATGAATGTGAATGCAGTATAACCCACGAAGAAATGACACCTAGTATCATTTAAATTTTTCATAAGTTATTTTTTTATAATTGAAAATTAACATTTTCTCCCTGCGGTGGTCTCTACCCTTCAACACCACCTAATTCCCTAAAAATGGTTTTGATTAGAAATGCCTATATGGGTTCCATTGCAGCCATTTTTGGTTAACAATTTTCCTTTCACGAAAACAAAGTATGAGGAAGTTGTGTCGCTATTTGAATTTGCAATGCTGCATTAAAAAAAAAATTCTGTTTTAACTGTGGACAAACGATACTACTTTCAAAAACATTGATAAATGAACCCTATGAGTAGCATTCTATTGAAAGAATACTACGAAATGTCTAGGAACAAGAGGATGGAATAAAAAAATGAAATGGCTAAGTCAAAATCCGGTCAGAAAGGAGGGAGGATAGATCTGTTTGAAATCATAACAAGATTCAAGATCAGCTATTCTTAATGTTTCTGTTATTTCTCCATCCACCCCCTATTCCCATACAAAAAATTCATAGCCATCATAAAGTGACAGAAAAGCAAGAAGGTCAAAAAGAACCTTTCTATTGTTTAGAACTTCAGGTTTTGTCTTGGTTTTCGGGCCAATATTAAAGTGTAGTATCTGTTCTGATGCTGCATTTTTTTTCACTTCACTTTTTTGGTTTCGGTTAGTGGAAGAGAACTCCTTCATGACTGATGTATATATATATATATATTTTTTTTTCCTAACCAGAGTGCCCCATTTTGGCAAGCAGCGCCCCCCCCCTTAAAAAAACGACCTTGTGTCAAACTCTGCCCTCGTGGGGAGGCAAGTAAAAAAAAAAATAAAAATTATACATTTGTATTACAAAAATGAAGAAATCAAACATTTTCTAAATAGAAAATCATGAATTTTTATTTATATATAGTTTTTTCGACATGACACAATCTAGAAAGAAATAATTATTTAGAAATTATCAGGTACTTCAATTATTTATCCCCAACTATATAATGTTTTACCCGCTCTTTGTGCTAGAAAGTTACTTATGCCTGAGAGTATCCTGTACCTCTACAAGGCCACTATTCACCCATGTATGGAGTATTGTTGTTACATTTGGGCTGGTGCATCTGCTACTAGTCTCTCACTCTTAGACAGGGTTCAAAAGAGAGTTGCCAACCTAATATGTCCCACACTGTCAGCTAGGCTTTAACCTCTGCCCCGTTTTACAAGTATGTTAATGGTAGGTCCTCGGATAAACTACAAGGCATTGTACACTCTCAATGTAAATACCCCCGACAAGCAGCAAAATCCCACCCCTACACAGTAGAAATTCCCAGATGCCAGAAAGCCTTCTACTCCTATAGGAATTCCAAAGTCTTGCAGTCCTTAAGACTGTTAGACTTTGGAATTCTCTTCCGGGTCCCTGTTTCCCTGATTGTACTGACATGCAGAAGTTAAAAAGTAATGTGAACAGACATCTTGCTACTCAATTCACTACATAGTATACCTGCAAACTATGACCCAGATAGGAGCCTCCTTCATGAAAGTTGCACTGTCTTATTTGGGGTGAAAATGCAATAAAAAAAATTACCTCTGGTTGAGAATCTCTGTTCTAGATAATCAAATGATCGGATGACACCAGCTTAGCACTGTATTTTAGACATGAGTTTACATCCTCAGTTTTATTTTTCTCTTTGTGGTTATCTCCCTTAATAATGACGATCTAATATCCGTCTGAAGCTAAAACTATTATTGCTATCTTTCAATGATCGATTCAGGATGAGAGGGGAGTATCTGTTCTGTCATGATACTATCTTTCCAAGCATTACTTCCTCCTTTGGATGGAGTCAGTGTAATACATGTTTGTTCATCAACATAACCAAATCAAAACAGATCTTGGACAGAAGGCTTCATGATAGACCTATACATACTTGTCTCGACAGTTTACTGTAGTTTCACGGTATTATCAATTGATATCTGGTGAAAAGCAACCTTGGAAAATTAATATTTATTCATGCAATTTATTTTGCTTATTATTGATATATTTAAATATGACAACAAGCCAAAAACTATACCCCCCCCCCCCGACTGATGTCTTTGTCATGTTTTTGAATAAAAGGTAATGAAGCAACTTTAGTAAAAGTCCTATAATTACTCTATAATCACGAGACAAGGTATTCTTCTCTATAAGGATTTTTTTTTTATTCTAGATGTTAAATTTTTGGGGATTTTCGCATTTATTTTTGTTATTTTATCAATATGAAGTAAATGAATCAAAACAGACATAAAGTAATCACACATTAAAGTACAAAACAAAGTGATCACTAAATGGGCTGGGAAGCCACAGTGCTGGTGAAGAAGAAAGTTCTGTATCAAGTAAACTTCAATATATCACCTTCAATCTGTGGTGTAATTTGAGCCCCTAGAATTTTCCCAGGGTCAAATATTACGTTTTCAGATGTATATCCATGTGGTCTTGCTTTTGGGTAATTTTCAGCAAGATCTAATGGTCGAAAAAGATTCTATGTCCGGAAAGTGCTATTTTTGGCTATTTTTACTCCCTGGAGACACAACCAGATTTTTTATCAAAAAATCCGAGAATGTTACATTTCCTCTCTTGGGTAGTTGTAACTTGAAAAATATAATGAATAGTTATTGAGAATTTTGGGAACGAACGGACGAGAGTGAATTCTTAGGTCCGAATCCGACTAAGTTTGACCAATTAGTGCAAGTATTACTTTTTGTGTGTGTGTGTGGGGGGTGGGGTGGAGATTATGAAAATACTAAACTCTAAACTAAATGTTTTGCTTCTCCCTCCGATGTTGACGCAGTTTAAACTACAAATCATAAAAGTATACAGATTTGAGTAAATGTCAATTTAAAAAAAAAACCTTTTGAAGTGAGTTTTATTTGATAAAATAACTTTTTTTCTAAGCTCATAACTATTTTTCACTTTAAGAGGTTTCTTTTTATTGTTATGAAAGTTTTGTGTCTCCATACACTTTTTAAGGGTCTAGATGCATCTCGGTAGTTACGAAAGGGAGGATAGATCAGTTTGAAATAGTAATAAGATTTTAGATCCGTCATTCTCAACCTTTCCTCCATCATTGACTCCTCGGCTTTATGTATTTCTTCATTTACCCCCTACTTCCATACAAAAAATATTTAAAAAATTCTAATGAAAATTTAAATTTCTAAATGAAAGAAACTGAGTTTCTGACTCTGAGTGTTTTGTTAAATTTTGTTTTGACTAAGCTTCTCTTTCTTTTCATTACATAATCTCATATTTGCTTTAGAATTACTCAACTTGAATATTAGAACCAACTTCGTTTGGCAAACAGTTTTTGAGTAATCCATTTTTGAAATGTTTGTTCAAGAGTGACGTTTCAATCAATTAACTTGATCTCTTCATAGTTTCTGTTGTGCAGAAATTATTTACATTTTACTTTGCAAAAGTTTTTGGTCACACTAGCATTTAGACCCGCTGTTGTCCAGGATTGAATAAGGGTCAACGAATTTCCCATACTTCTATTATTTTTATTATCATCGAAATCGGTGAAATCACCCATTTTTAAATCAAATCGATTGATTGCCTGCTCTAGTTGGACTCACCATGGTGCACTGAGAGGAAGCTTTATATATCTTCCCCACAATGACTTAGTACACAACACATTGCACCATAGAGAACTTACTGTTGATTTTTAAAAATTATTTTTCTATAATAGCTTGAATTAATGTTTAAAATGCGAAAGTAACGAATCATGGTTCAAATGTGCTTTAAACAGGTACATTAATTTCGGACATGCCCCTTTCATAGCAAAGAACATACTATTGATTATATACACTGGACACTTCTGCAGTGATAAAACTTCTCAATACTCCTAGACAAGGTCCAAAAGAGTCGCCAACCTTTTAGGTCCTGAACTATCGACAAAATGTTGCATCCCTCTGCCTGTTCTACAAGTACTTTAATGGTGAATGCTCTGCCGAACTGCAAGCACTTGTAACCCCTCGATGTAAATACCCCCAACAAACCCGACAAGCAGCTAAATCCATCCCCTTCACAGTAGAGATCCCTAGTAAGAGAGCCTTCTCTTCGTTTGGCAAACAGTTTTTGAGTAATCCATTTTTGAAATGTTTGTTCAAGAGTGACGTTTCAATCAATTAACTTAATAATCTCTTCATAGTTTCTGTTGCGCAGAAATTATTTACATTTTACTTTGCAAAAGTTTTTGGTCATGCAAAATTCTCTTTATTCACATATATATATATATTAGTCTAATGAAACTTGTATTTTATAAAAGAAAGTTAAAAACTGTAGCTTAAATTCCTAGGGATGTTAAAGTTCAACAGATTGCAAACTTAGCACTTGCATAATTCAACTTTGTGCTAGAAAATTCGTAATTACAAAAGCGAATTTAACTATATAATGGTGCACCCTCTAAAAAAAGAAGAAAAAAGAAAACAACCTTAACTGAAATTGTTAAATAGAAAATGGGATCATCAGCTGTTTACCGTGTAGCTTTTTCAGGGATTTAAAAACAGGACGGCTGTTAAATTTATGGCTCTCCAATGGAAGATACCACTTCTCCAATGACAAATTGACACAATCCAGTTAACTAATATATGAATTAGAATAATATATAAATAAATAAAACAAATTAATTCATAGGTATTAATAAAATAGTTTCTGTGATGTTAGCATATAAAATTATATAGGAATAAAGATCCATATAAAAAAAAAAAATTGAGTACCTTTGATAATAGGACTGATTCATTACTGAAATTTATTAGAGGTGATTATTATAACCAAAATGTTTAAAACTTAAAATGAAAATTTTTCAAAGTAATAACATCAGTTAATTTGGAAAAAAAAAAAATTTTAATCGACACCATTTAAATTATTATTTATCATTTAACATTTTGATTGCTGTTTATTTATCATTTGATTTGATTGTTATTTATTTATCATTTAAACATTTTGATTGTTCAAAAAATTCTAGTGTTACTTTTTAGAAAATATTAAGTTACAATCACGTATGATAATTATATAATTACCGTATCGTTGTTTATATATATATATATATATATATATATATATATATATATATATATATATATATATATATATATATATATATATAATATATATATATTCAACTTCCTTATAAGCATTTTTTAAAAATTTTTTTTAGTGTATTGCATGTTGTTTATGTGTACAATGTAACATCTGTTTCGTTAGCATTACATTTTTATTAATGCCCATTGCTGTTTGAATTGACAAACTATTGATTTTGGCGAAGGTTTATTTTTTTTATTTTTTTTCAGTCTTAAAATCTGCATATCGACACAGTATTTATCATTAAATAAAACTGTTTTTCTTAGTGGGTTAGATGAGTTAAAAAGAAAATATAATTATCCTTTTTATTATGTGGTGTGATTTTTTTTTTTTTTTTTTTTTTTTTAATTGTAATAATATTCATTTTCTGTGATCATATTCGGTTTAACATCTGTTTTACATGCTGACATATATTAAATAACCGTCAAGAATTGACTTCCAAACTAACCGATCTCTACCCAGGTCTTTATTCATTCTTTTTCTTAAATCCATCCTCATCAATTCTTGCCATGTTTTCCTTAACCTACCTTGTCACCTCAACAGTTCGGCGTACATTAACCCATCCATTCTTTAAATGTGATCATACTATTGAGGTCTCCTGTTTTGCACATCTCTCTCTGTCTTTTATTTACCATAAAAACTTAAAATTCTTTACAAAATTATTACAAATCTTTTTGAAAAATTCATATAAAAAAAAAATGAAAGGTGTGGCATAGGGAGAAAATGGGGAGGGCGTCCATTTGGTCCACTATCTAAATTAATTCCATTTACCACAATATCAAATTCACTCTGTGGACCTTAGCTATTTAAAATATTCCTAAATGATTTAATATATTTGCAAGTACAATTTAAAAAAATATTTTTTTAAAGTGCTTATTTACACAGATTTTTATATGGAACTAGCGGGGGTACCCGGCGTTGCCCGGGTGTTTAGAGGTGTGTGCTTGGGCAGGGGGGGGAGGGTAAATCAAAACAAAAGAATAAACGAAGTAATCACCCTGTTTAAATATCATATATAAAAAAAATGTTAAAACTTAAAAAAATCGAAAAAAATAACGTAAGGCAAACTGACGATGTTAAAATTTATTAAAATCGAAAAAAAAAAAAAAAAAAAAAGTCACATGTAATGGACCCCCCCCCCAGAAAAACGAACGTTAAAACTTCTTTAAAAATTCTGAAAAGTAAAAACAAAAAAAAAAAACAGAACGTGAAAAATGGCTTAAATAATCCTGTTTTAATATTAAAACTTTAAAAATCGAAAAGAAAAAAGAAAAGAAAAAAGACATCTCACACCACGATTCAAACTTACAACCTTTTGATAATGACACCGACCTCTAATCAACCGAGCTAAGAGGACGTTAACGAAATTGGGTCGTTTTTTTTTTTTTTTTATATATTTAAACTAAATCATGTTCCGACGTCATTTGCGCATGCGTAGAAGCCATCTTGTCATTAGAGGACGGTTTTTCGCTACCCCCTCCCTGTACAAAAATGGCTAGTTTAGGGTGAAGGAATTAATGTTTTGGGCCAATTTTTCGATGTTTTTCGGGCAAAGGTTCGAGCTTGAAAATGATATCTATTTGGCGAAAATCCGTGGACCATTTCGAACGTTTTTGCGAGACATACAAACACACACACACACACACACACACATACATACACGCACATACATACACACACAAACATACATAATACACACACACATACATACATACACACACATACAAACACACACACACATACAAACACACACACACACATACAAACACACACACACACACATACAAACACACACACACATACAAACACACACACACATACAAACACACACACATACATACAGACACACACACATACATACAAACACACACACATACATACAAACACACACACATACAAACACACACACACACATACATACAAACACACACACACATACATACAAACACACACACATACATACAAACGCGCACACACATACATACAAACGCACACACACATACATACAAACGCACACACACATACATACAAACGCACACACACATACATACAAACGCACACACACATACATACAAACGCACACACACATACATACAAACGCACACACACATACATACAAACGCACACACACATACATACAAACGCACACACACATACATACAAACGCGCACACATACATACAAACACGCACACACACATACATACAAACACACATACACACATTTTTGCTTTTATATATATAGATAGATGAGAAAAATTAGATGATATATATGAAATGATGATAGGCAGTGAGAAAGTGATTGAAGCCTTAAAAACACCCCAAAATAAATAAAAATAACGATAATAAATTACACATCTATTGTATCATTAATATTTCTCTCCATGCAACGCATGTCCCTGGTTCTCACTTTCATACACTGTGTACAAATTCCTGATAGACTTTTTCCTTAGTTGACAATGGCAATACTCTGCTGGTTAGTAATGAGAAAAGTTCCCTGAACTTATTGCATCCACTCTTAACTCTTGCAATTACATTTATAACAGATTTTCTTATTCATTCCAATAGTATCACCAAGTTAACAAAACTTTTGAACAACCTTAAATAGTTTTATCATGTAAACATCACATCAGAACTATCATTCATCTCTATTCTCTGACGCAATTTGTATACAATAAGTTCATCATCTGTAATACTTCTAGTAATTCCACTAGAATTCTTGTGTAAAATACAACTTCCTTTCCACAAATTAAATAAGAAAACTCTACTCTTTCTCGGAACTTTCCAATACTACAACCACTAATCAATTTGATGTTGGTAACATTCACTGTCTTTTACTTTCCATCGCGTTCCTCCAAGTCTTTAACTTTACAAGTAGGTCTTCCATTGTTCCGCAGGCAATTACTAAATCGCCAACATGAAAAACATATCTTTTGGTCAATTCTGTAAAGATACTTTTAATTTTGTAACATTTCTTTAATTAAAATGTAAGAAATTTTTTATATTTTTCTGGACAGTAAATTGAATCATTGTTTTGCTCAGAAGTCAAGAAACCATTGATAAGATTTAATTGGATAGACAAGTAATGCATAAAACTAACTCATAAATCTCTTTGTTTTTAAAGTTTACTAGCGTGGTGGTGGTGGGGGTGCGTAAAATACGTTTAAATATGATATTTTAATTTGTCCAGATTTCATATATATATATATATATATATATATATATATATATATATATAGGTGAAAGTGTCTGTCTGTGTACATTTCCCTACCAAATAACTGTCAATTTCAGTCTACAGACTCGAAATTTGATATACAGGGTATTGAGATTTGAGAAAATCTTTTTAGTCCGTTTTTGACCAGAAATTTGGCTGTTAAAGGGTCAAAGTTCACTGATTTGACCTTTGAGAACTACCAAACTCCCTCCGCCAATTTTGGGTATAAACAATTGAAATTTTAGATATAGGTTCCTTGGACATGGATTTAACTTAATAACGTGATTTGAGCCGAAAACAAATGTTAAGGGGTCATAATAAGGTAAAAAAATTTGACTTCTGCGGTGTCTACCAAATTACTCAGACAATTTCTGGTCTAAACATTTGAAATTTTATATAAAGGGTATTCAGAGATAGGGCAAGCTTTTTAATCTGTCTGGGTAAAAAATTTGAGCTACCAGTATGCATGTATGTTTTCATGTCTGCCTAAAACTTTCGACAGAGGCGACGGATTTTCACAAGATCAGCATTGTTCTGAAGCTCAACTCTCCAGACGACAAATACCGAAAAATTGGCTAAAAACATTAATTTCTTCACCCTCAACTGGACACTTTTCTACAGGGAGGGGTCACTTTTTTCGCCGATATTTTCGAAAGTCATCCCCTCTTTTCGATTGTCTAGCCTTAATTTAAAACTACGTCACTTCCGGTTTGACAGTGGTCGTAACAGCAAAGACGTCACGCCCTCCCCCGTTCTTTTCCTCCTTCACGGTACGGGTTCAAGCCTGCCTTCCTACTACCATTTTTTTTTTTTTTTTTTTTTTTTTTTGCTCAACGCACACCTCCAAACACCCGGGCAACGCTGGGCACCCATGCTAGTATTATTATAAAGTAGTGCTTTTAAAAGTAAATAAGAAAAAGTATTTGGGTGCCATAAGTTAGAATCGAAACTGAAACTGTAGCATTCAAAGTTGGTGACGTTACTGCTGTATTAATGTGACACTCATATGAACTGATTAAAACTTAAAAATAAACTAAGATAAATGTACAAAATGTATAACGATTTTGTTTTCAATTTTGACCCCTTTAAAAACTATTTGAACCGAATAAAGACCCATTAAAGAATGGACCATAAAAAAATCCTATCATTTGAGGCCCCTAGCGCCACTTTGCGACTTTTAGTTTCGGAGGTGATAGTTTGAAAATATGGACAGACAGACATATAGCCTTTTATATATTAGATTTACTGTGAAGAATAGCATGTTCTTAAATTGGCAAGTTGTTTTTAATTATCTTATTTAATTATTATTTGTCTCGATATACTTGAGGAGGTGCGTTATCTGCCATCAATTTACTCCTCAATGATGGCCAATTCTCATTCAACATCATCGTATGCTGCAGATCTGAATCCAGGCTGATGCATTCTCCTTTTCTCCAAAAATGTTCTAGAGGATTTCAAATCTCTTCGGCATGTCTTTCGTCTGATTTTGTGATGATAAATTTGGTTTAACATTATGGATTCACATTTTTCTTTAAATTTAACGAGATTGCAGGAGCAGAAAGTAATTTTTTATATAGAAATAAATTGGGTACATTAAGAGAAAGCTGTTTTACTTATATTCAACAAATATACAGATTCCTCCCGCCCCCTAACCATTTACGATGCATTCCTATTTTAGTCACGTTAATCATTTTGAGTAGCATTTTTCTTTCCTTTCAATTATTAGCTTTATCATATTTTAACTCTATTCCCCTCAACCACAAAAAAGAAAGAAATTATCTTTTTATTTTTTCTCTCCTTTTCTTTCTTTTCCTTTAATCAAACTCCCAGGCGATGCCGAATAAGGTCAACTAGTACTTTTAATAAATTCTTTTGTTGCTATTTTCACTCAAGATTTTTCTTTTTTTAATACATTTATGAATTATTTATTCCTGATAATTATAATACAGCTAATAACCAGTTGCAACCAGTAATTAGTGACGTAATAAATCATGTGTTGTCTAGTTGTTTTTCTTGCGTCTTTATCTTGGCCACATCTTTTTTTAGCAACGAAACGAAGGCAACATCTAAAATTTTCAAAAGTAGCACATTAAAAGAATTTTTTTTTTAAAAGAGAAATGTAATTTCATTGTTGGGTATCAGACGTGGGAGGGAGTCTGAGCAGAAAATTGTTGTAGCAGTCAGTCTAGTTTTTTTTTTTTTCTTCTTCTTCAACCGACTTCCCACTTGTGACTGGTATGTCCGCTTTTGGGTGTCAAATGATTTTTAAATGGTGCGAGTTTAAAAACTGTCCTCTTGTGAGTTACTTGGTCTCAACTCAGAGCTGTTCATTCTGTTATCTTGTTCCCATGACGTCATACATTCTATGACGTAATACATTAAAAAAAAAGTGGGCACAGTGAATGACGTCACAAAATGATATTTATTAAAGAAGCGATGCTCCTGGATATGATCTGAAGACATCTATTGGTGAGGCCCCATTTAGGGGCTGTGGGGAATGTAGAGTTATTGCCTTTAATTAAAATTGCTCCTCGGTTCACTTCAGCCCAGAATAGTAATACTTGTTAGGGTAGCTGCCAAATTAGACTGGCTTCCTGATCAAAAATGCACCAAGCTTTGATATTGTTTTTTTTGTTTCTTTTCCCTTTTATGTTCTGTGAAAAACGAAAATATTTTACTTCTGCAGGGTCCACTTTAGCCTGTTTGGGAATTTGATGCTACCAGGTCAGGCTGCCTGAAAATACTGGCTCCCTGCCAAAAAGAAATTAAATACATATATATATATATATATATATATATATATATATATAAAAACGAAAATGTGTGTATGTATGTTCGCTTTTTGTGTATGTCCAAGAAAGGCTTTTTTCAGAGAAGCGGTCGGTCGGCTCACAACTTAAAACTTTTTATATCATGTAGAAATCGTAATATCTCCGAGTTAACAACGGAGCTTGCCTGTCTATTTAATTTGCTCGACTTCGGGGAGATAAATATTCAACATTTGTCGCTCGCCGCATATGGATTAGTCTTTTTCCGATAATAAAAGTGACACTAATTCTGGCGGTATTTTCCGTCTATCGGCGGAAATGTCCAAAAGCAATCAGATTTGATCAATGTGGAAATATTTTCCTTATATCAAACAATTGCTATTGAAATTGGACAAGAGGAGCTGGTCCCCCCCCCCACCAACATTTTGGGGAAACAAAAATAAAAAAAGCTTTCTGCAGTAAATGAAATACTATCCTGCAGTCAAAGTTGACCTCATTAAGTCATTAAAACGTGCACCTGCCAAATCTAAGTAATTAAATAAATCCAAAAGTGTTTCCGTTAGTATCTCGCGGTGGGTCAATGGTTAAAGTCGCACACTTTTTTTTTTTTTTTCCTCACACTTTAATTTCCAACTTCGCCTCAAGGGTTTGGGTTCGATCCTCATACTCACCTACCAAAACTTTTTTTATTTTAACCTCCCCCTCGGAGTTTTGATTTACCCAAAACCACACGCACATCCAAACACTCGGGCAACGCCGGGTACCCCTCGCTAGTCTATATATATAAAAGCGAAAATGTGTGTGTGTTTGTATGCATCTGTATTTGTATGTCTCGCAAAAACTTTCAACACGGGTTACAGATTTTCACGAGATCGGTATCATTTTAAAGTTCCAACCTTCGCCCAACAAATCTCGAAAAATTGGCCAAAAACATTAATTTCTTCACCCTAAAATCATCAGCTTT
This sequence comes from Euprymna scolopes, assembly GCF_053919585.1. Lineage (NCBI taxonomy): Eukaryota > Metazoa > Mollusca > Cephalopoda > Sepiida > Sepiolidae > Euprymna > Euprymna scolopes. Next base: position 13,338,437 of record NC_136490.1, read on the forward strand.
CTACAGGGAGGGGTGCCGAAAAAATCGTTTCTTCATTTTCTCTGCTCCTGCTACTACGACAATGACGTCATGTTTGACCTAGAAAATGTTCGCGTTAGTTTCAACCACCTGCAAGTGTTTTTAAAGCTTTAATTTTATCCGTTCTCAGTTGTATGTCTCTTTGGCGTAGGGGTAACGTGTCTGGCATTTTTTCCTGCCTTAGCCTCGATGTTTCGGGTTCCAGCCTGTCTTTCTACCTAAACTTTTTTTTCTCTTTTACACCATTTTTTTTTTCCGTTTGTTCGCTGTTTTGCTTTGTATTGGTTTTTCCAATTTTTCTTAACATCGTGTTTTAGGGTCACCCTCTCCTACATACACACCCCCAAACACCTGGGCAACGCTGTGTACCCCCGCTAGTTTATAATAATAGGCAAAACTTTTATTCATATAAAATGAACTCATTAAATTAACAAAGTTATAGAATAATTATTTAAATAAAATAAATTCAAAATGTAAAGTTTATTCAAGTATTGTACGTCTTTATTAGTGTGATATTTATTTTTTACATCAGTTTGTGTATTTTTGGCTCCAATGACGTCACTGCTGATGGAGTCAAGAAAATACTGAGTTTTAATTTCGATAACAGATTAAAATCTCTTTTCGCACAAATCTTGTTGGAAATCAAAATTTGCTTTGCCATTTCATAGTGATGTGTATGTTCTTTCTTTAGAAAGAGCCAGTGAAATAAAAAATTTAATTTATAAAACTCGCTATGTTTATGTGTCGGTCTGTCTGTTTCCGTTTTCTTTTTTTTCAAACTGCATCTTTTTCAAGATGCAAGGTCGCAGAGTGGTGCAGGACAGGTCAAATGAGTGCATATTTTGTGCACAGTCTTTTATGTGTCTTTAGCCAGTAAAAAAATAGCTGTCATGAGGTCAAAATTGGAAAAAATTTGGAACTTGGCAGGCATAAGTTGACTTAGTGTTCTTGTACACATGCACAAATATGTATACAGTTATACGTTAAAGCTGGTTCTTTTTAAAAATTTTTTGAACTGTTTCTACTCCATTTAACAGAAGCTCAAATGGTACGGCTGAAGTACTGAAGCGTTTCTAATCTAGTGATGGCACCCAAATCATTTTTTTTTATCTTTGAAATCACTATATATTGGGTACAATATAATAATCAATAGAGAATTGGCTTTATAATGATATGAAATCTATTTGAATTAAAATATATTTAAGCATATTTTACAACTGGGCAATGCCGGACACCCTGCTAAAAAATAAATAAAACAATTCGGTATAGTGATTGTTGTTGCCATCTACAAAATAATAGTGACCAGTTATCAGTGAAGGTTTTCTTTTTCAATTCTCTCTGTTCTCTTGCCGACTCAAAAATTGTTACAATAGGTCAATTCCCTTTCAACACAAACGCATTCCTCAATCTGCTGTTGACATAATCTTTCTTGCCATCGCCCTTATGCAAATTGCATATTGTTTAGCGATTTTGCACGTTGAGATTTCATTTACGAAATGTGTATATGTATATAAGAATATATATATATATATATATATATATATTGCTTCATGAAGTAGTCATAAACCGTTATCTCGATGCCTGGGATCGAATCGCACTGCAGCTTGGCTTGCTTACACCCACACATAATGCATGTTACCACGACGGGCAAACGAGATGTCCTCTCAAAACCTTTGCCACAGTCAAAAATAAGATCTTGAAGATAACTAGAAATTAACTTTGAGATTGTTAACATCAAGATAAATCACGGCTTTCTATTTCATTCATGTTTAAATTCCCACTTAAAATTGAAATATCTGAGGTTTTGGTGGAGCATAAACAATTTTGCACTAAGCACCAATGATTCCTGGACTACTGTTTGGCGACAATTGATCTAGACAACGTGTTATGTCACGAGTCAACTACTAGATGAACATCTTCATCCGTGAATAGGATTGAGTAAGTGTTAAAAGAAAATGAAGACGATTTTTGCTTTAAATTCAATTTTCTTTAACCAGTTGCAACTCTAATTCTTTAATGAAGAATTTATTTTCTGAATATTATCCTCTTCAACGGGACAAGGCATCTTAGCACCCTCTCTCTCTCTCTTCCCCATTTCTAAGGTTCTTACAGATTATCATTTAGGAACAGATCCTGAGTATGACTTCCAAAGACATCCAGTGGTGAGGCTCCATCCGAGGACTGTAAGAAATGTAGACTTATTCCCATTAGTTACCATTGCTCCCAGGTCCAATTTGGCCCAGAATGGTAATACCTGTTAGGGCGTCTGGTGCTATCAGATCGGGCTGTCTGAAGATACTGGCTTCCTGACCCCCAAAAACGTATCAACCATTGATATTTCGTTTCTGAATTTTTTGACATAACAATTGGTTATTTGTATTATTTGGATTCTTCAGAGGAAATAACCCGTGGCACAGTGGTTAAGAATTCAGTTGTAAAAGTGACCTTCTTCTAAACATTTAAAGTTCAATCCTTAGTGTGGGCGACTGCAAATACTATTGCTATATATTTGGGATTTCTATCCAATCATGACTGACGGAATGAGAACATGCTACTCATGAATTAAATAAAGGGTTCCGTTAGAAATTCTTGAATTCAACAAGAGACACTCGAAAAAGGTTGGAGGATATATCGACAAACGTTGTGATAACGGCACTCAAGATGAGAAAAGTAGTTTGAAGAATTCGAATAATACGAATTGATGTGATTGTTTTTTGTTTTTTTTTCTTTCCTTAAAAAAAAAACTCTATCTTGTCCTGCAAAGTCAAAAACAACAGTTTTCTTTATTTATTGTGGACTATTATTCTCCTCTTTCTTAGTTGAGAATAATAGTCCGCAATAAATAAATTAATAAATACTCATTTAAATAATGAATTCCAATTAATTAATATATAAACAATTTTCTTCTATAAAACAATTAAATCAAACATTATGAATTCAAAGATATAAAGAACTTTAAGCATAAAACTTTTTTCCCAAAATAACCTGAAAATGGTTGATCTACCGTAAAACAAAACTAACAAATTATTAACAGAATGTAATTTCAATCTTCAAATATACCAAAATCTATCTTCTATCAGTCGCCCTGAATAAAACAATTTTTTTGTGGAGAACTGTCGATAGATTTCATTTGAAAATGATGTTGCCATTTTAAGGAAAATTAAGCAACGAAATCAGAACCAGAGAACGAATTCCATTTCATGTTGCTAACATTAACATGATTTACTGCATTAGATTGTGTGGTCGGAATGATGGATAGCATCAATATGATGAACAAAACTGATATTGACACTGCCAGTAATGATCACTAATATCATAGTCCCAACCGATATATTCACAGCTTTTTAAAGACTTGTTAGAATTGTGTATAAACGCAAGCAAATGTGTAAATGCTTTTGAGTGTTAGTAAAAAAAAACAACAAAAAAGAAAAAAGAAAAAAAAATAGAACTGGTATGTGAATAAAAACTCCAATAAAAGAGAAGTAGAAATTTCCAAGGTGGTAGGAAGGCAAACTTGCATCTCATGCAGTCAAGTTGGTGCCAGAAATAAAATGTTCAGTATTCGTCTGAATCCTACAAGTGGGGGTGGGGGAGGTCTGACAATTACTGTTTTCTTTTACCTCCCATCGTCCCTTTCTCTTTTACATTTCCCAACCCAATAGGATTTTACAAAATCAGAATATATTATGGTGTTATAGACATTCTTCCCTCTTCCAAGTAAAGAAAAGAGAGAGAAAAATACAAGCAAAGAGGTTCATTTTTCCTTACTTTGATACTCCTCTTTCCCCTCCTTCCTCCTGCTTCATTATGATGTGATGATACAAATGTTTCACTTGTTTCAAGTCAAAACAAAAATTGAAAATTGTTTATTCATGTATCTGTTGCGATAGGTGTGTCAGAAATTTCGTGAAAAATATTGAATAATTCCACCCCCTGTCTTTCCAAGCTTATTCCTCGAAAAATGTAATTCAAGCCCTAATTTTTTTTTTTTTAATTAAAGGAGCAAGGACCAAGGTTTCATAAAAAAACAAAAACAAAAAAAAAAACGTGTTTAAAAAAAAAAAAAAAAGCAAAAGAAAAGCAAAAAAGGTTTTAAACTTCGGACTTTACAGGTAAATTTCTAAAAAGACACTACTTTTTTTGTTTTAAATTTAAATATATTACTTATTGATCTTTTATGTTCAATTTGTGATATATAAAACTTTGGAGTAAATAAATTATTTACTTTTTAATAGACATTTGAAAATGGGGGGGGGGGGCTGAATAAAAAAAAACGCCTGTCTAAAATATATTCGGTTTATTGGAAAGAGCATAAAATTTCACATTGACCCTGAAAATATCGTAAAAATAGAATCAGTAGAAAAATTAATAGATTTTTAAAGTTTAAAAATTGAAAAATACTGAACTCGTAACATTCAATTAATTTCATTACTGTTTTTTAAAGAATAAAAAAAAATATTTCTATTACTTGTTATACAACTTTAATAGTTTATTTTGGAAGTATAATCGATAAAGAAAATAAACAACCCACTTTTAAAAGAGAAATTACGAGTTTTTTATATTTCATTCGCAGTTTCGTGTTAGGGGTGTCAAAAATTCCTACAAAAATTCTGATACACCTACTGTTTGCGGTTAACATGGCAAAAGTCCACATTTTGGTATTTGACGTGGTGGGTGAATGAGGTGTAGCAAGTCATCTTCCACATTTTCAATGTACCAATATTGTAATGCCAAGATTTAAAAATATAATCTTGGAACAAACTTTAGGCATTGTTCCAACAACGGAAAATTGGACTTTTTCTCTTCCTCATACGAATTAAAAAAAAAAAAAAAAAAAAAAAAAAAAAAAAAAATCTCTTTATGAAAAATTGAAAAAAAGAAGTTTTGATGATTATCATATCAGTTTGACATGAAAATAATTAAATCGTTGATTATCTTTTTTTTTTTCTTTGCATAAGATTAGCATTTATTTCGCACAGAAAAGTTTCTGGCAATCATCTTGTTAGCAAAAACTAAAATACAAACAAGTTTAGAAAACTATTCGCTTTCTTAATTTGCTGGATAGGAAGCTAAAAAAAGAAAAATTGCCAAAATGTAGCTTTATAAAAATAGCATAATGGAGATATTTATTTGAATCAATTCTTTTGGGAGGGAAAAAGGAAAAGTGAGAAATAACGTCTATTACCCCCGCCCTCCCAATCTAATCTTTGGGTGGGAATTATCTTGTATCTATTTTAAAAGCAATGTGTCTGACTAGCGATTCCACCCCCTCATGTGGAATTCTTCATGATTTTCTGACTTTGGTTACAACAACTGAACAATGCATTCTTTGATGTAGCAGGCTATGTTTGAAGATTCAGGTTTTTCATTAATTTAGAAGAAATAAACCTTATGGATAATTTGAATTGTTCATACAACTATTCTTATTCGCAACGTTTTGGTCAATGTAATTTCCGACCTTCTTCGGATGAATGTTTTTGGATTTGTGAATTTTCTCTAACCTGTACAGAATTTTGAACTGAATACTTTTAGGTTGAGATTTTTATTTCTCGCTTTGACATTAATATTAAAAACCTACTTTTTTATTTAAAAATTATTAAAACGAACTTCTTAATAGACTCAGAAGGTTAACTAATTTGCATAGTTCTTTTAAAAATCGAATGTTAATTGATTACTTATTCATTTTTTTATTTTTTATTAGAGTATTGGTTTCATTTCATTATTATGCTAAATTCTATGTATGCATAGTTTCTATATGATTGCGTAGAATTTAAGATGAAAACCTTCAAGCATAGCAAGGTAAATCAAATAAAACCTTACTCCTGCTGTTACTTTTGCGCATGCACAAAATCAAACATTCATAGCTCAGTCACTTAATTTTTAACTTTTCATAGCCATCTGTTGGTAACTTGGACAGTAACAATGCTGGAGAGATAACGACTAACGCTGGGTCACTAAACATTTTGGTTTCAATTCTAACGGATAGTACCCATATTTTTTTTATATAACTTTTGAAAGCATTAATATATATGAGATAATAATCAATAAAGAATTAACTCGATAATAATAAGAAATTTGCATGAATTAATATTTACGACGGGGCAACGCCGAGCGGCCTACTGTATACATATAAAAGTAATCTTGTCTGTCTGAGGAACGGTCTCTACCAAACTCCTCTCTCAATTTTTGATCTACAGACTTTAAATTTGATATATAGGAGATGTGGATGTGTGAACAAATTCAATTTAATATTTAGCTGGTAAAAATAGCTGCTAAGAAGTGAAAATTAAAAAAAAAACAATTTTGCAGGCGTAACTCGACTTACAGTGCTCTTCTATACACACGTAAATAGACATTTATATGTGAAGCAACATTATTTTCCGAACTTTTTATATTCATATGGACATCGCTAGGATTGTAACAAATAAGGCTTGAGAGTTATGTTTTGGTTTTGATTCTAGCTGATGGTACCCAAGCCATTTTTTTTTTTTTTTTTTAATTTTTAAATTACTAATATATATATTAGGTACAAAATAATAAGAGAATTTACTCTATAATAATAAATATGAAATCTACATAAATTAAAATATATTTAAGCATATTTTAGAATGAGGCAACACTGGATGGAATGCTAGTTTAATCTAAAGGAGTATATGTTTCTATTGCTGGCTAAGTAGTTAGTTAAGTAGAAGTGTCAAGTTCCTGAATTTCGTATAAAGTAGCATTACATATGGACGATAAAACGTTTTGGATAATCACAGATTTCGAGAGGGTTCTGCTAAAATAGTCATATTTAAACACCAAAGCACTATTTTCGAAAATGAATATACTTTCAAATGAGTTAATAAATAATACATTATATATTTTATAAGAGTTTTAAGCAAATGAAGTGATATAAAATGTGAACATCATAAAACGGCGTTTTCGGTAAGGTTTTGTAAAGACCCTTCCCCCTTTCATGATTTGTAAATGCTCATACCGCATTTGTATTAAGAATTCTGTCATGAAATTTGGAAACTAATCCAAAAGAGAGGTCACTTTTAATAGTTTGGGGTGTCCGAAGTACTTTTGGCCACTCGATTTTTATTGTGTTTAAACAAGTGAGAGCACATGAAAATGTACAACCTGACAACATTTAGAAATCTATAGATTTCAAGAAAATCAGGTAATCATGAATTTATTTCAATTATTTTCTTATGTTCTAAGTAAAATTAAATATTTGTTTTTATTTAAAGAAATAAGTGTATTTTAGTAAAACGCCACATTTGCTTGCCTCCACACTAGAACAAAGTTTTCTGTTTTCTTTAAGACATAAACGTTGCGGCATCACATATTGTTCTTATTTATTTCCCCATGAGTGCAGTTAGACACAAGGTCGGTTTTTTAATGTGGCGAAAATTCAGTTCCCCAAAAAAGGGAGCACTCTGGATAGCAACAAAAATAAAAATTGCCTCTAGAAGGATTTCTCTTCCATTGATGGAGGACTGAAAAGGTGAAGCGTAGTATCAGAACAGATACTACGCTTTGTTTTTGCCTCAGATGATAGCAAAGTATATGGACTGGGTCTCATTCCATATTTGTTTTTGCCTCAGATGATAGCAAAGTATATGGACTGGGTCTCATTCCATATTTGTTTTTGCCTCAGATGATAGCAAAGTATATGGACTGGGTCTCATTCCATATTTGTTTTTGCCTCAGATGATAGCAAAGTATATGGACTGGGTCTCCTTCCATATTTGTTTTTGCCTCAGATGATAGCAAAGTATATGGACTGGGTCTCATTCCATATTTGTTTTTGCCTCAGATGATAGCAAAGTATATGGACTGGGTCTCATTCCATATTTGTTTTTGCCTCAGATGATAGCAAAGTATATGGACTGGGTCTCCTTCCATATTTGTTTTTGCCTCAGATGATAGCAAAGTATATGGACTGGGTCTCCTTCCATATTTGTTTTTGCCTCAGATGATAGCAAAGTATATGGACTGGGTCTCCTTCCATATTTGTTTTTGCCTCAGATGATAGCAAAGTATATGGACTGGGTCTCATTCCATATTTGTTTTTGCCTCAGATGATAGCAAAGTATATGGACTGGGTCTCATTCCATATTTGTTTTTGCCTCAGATGATAGCAAAGTATATGGACTGGGTCTCATTCCATATTTGTTTTTGCCTCAGATGATAGCAAAGTATATGGACTGGGTCTCATTCCATATTTGTTCCAATATCCCTGTTCAATCAATTACAAAGTTTAATATTTATAAAGGTACTTATGCGCTTATGTTACCGTGCTGAAATATTTAGAAAGCCATTCTTAACATGGAGAAGGGAGGGTGTTTTGTAACTATTCTGTATTTCCACCTAACAATTTAATAACTTTGTTTTACTATATCTTTAACTTGAAAATACGATTTTAAACACTAGCACGGCAACATAAGTGCATAAGTGCCTTCATTAATTTATGTAAATAGGACCGTACCATTACTGTTTCCATGCACACATATATGCACATAAGTGCTGTGACGATATTTTGCAATCCATTTAATCGGATTGTCATGTCGCAGAAGTTAAGAATCATCCTAATTAATCATCCTAATTAATAGTTGCACAATACATGCACGTAAAAGAGACATTAAACTGAATAATTGACTTTTACCTATCTCTGACCAGGTCCTATCCCTCTTTCTCTGAAATCCATTTTAATCACTTTCTCTCATGTGTTTCTTAGTCTTCCCTCTATCAACTGACTCTGCTACCTCAACTGTTCTGCATCTACTAAACCAGTAAGTTTTATCGATTCTGTCAATGTGACCAAATTAACAAAGTCTCCTGTTCTGCACACATCTCGCTATATTGTCCAGATTAAATATTCTTTCGAGGTCATCAGATCTAAGCCCGTTTTTAAGATTCGTTTTACACATTCATTGTATTATTCTCGTATCCTTTTTCTTTGTGCAACACACAACAATCTGCAGTGGATAGGTTTCACTTTCGTACATCTTCATAACGCGTATACATACCAGATAGATTATTTTCTTGTTTGTCAGCGGTAGCAAATCACTTTCAACGTTTCTTTTTTTCATCACCTGTGATTTTTTTCCCCATCGAATAAAATGGCCAACTTGATTGTTTTCTTGTGACTCCTCCAAATTTGAAAGTGGTTCTGAAGTCTTTCATGTATGTTGCAAAGTGAAAAAAATAATAAAAAAACAAAAACAAAGCAAACTATTATGTAAAGGGCAGTTCTCTGGTTGCATGTATATCTTCATGTCCAGCTAAAAGGTGAAAGCTACATAACAAACACCCATAAAGTTGGTAATTCTTGATCAGTATTGTCCAGGGTTAATAATAGCTAAAGTTAAAAAAAAATATATGTATATTATTTAGGTGTCAACTCAGCCAGGTTTCGTCAGGAGAAGAGGTCGGTTTTTCAGCCATTTCTAATGTCTATTATACAAAGGATATGTGAGCGACTTGCCTTATTTTCAATAGAGAGGAATAGAATTGCTTGGAGGAGGGGTGTGTGGAAAAACAGAGATAGACGGATAGAGAAAAGTTTTAATATAAAAATGTTACACACTTTTAACCTTTTTTTTCCAGTGACTCCCTGGCAACACCGGGGTAACCCTGCTAAGAATAAAAGCAACAGGCATGTGAATGTCTGTATTTATTTGCGTTTTACTTTTCCTTGCCGTTCCCTTCCTCTCATCCTTACCTTTTTCATGTCCGTTGTATTTTTATTTCTAATTTTTTATTCTGAAGTGTTTAAAACTAAGACGAAATATTACCCGTTATGTGGGTTTGATTTCATTGTTTTTATGCTGGTCCTATTCACTCTGCCTCCCCACGAGGGCAGGCTAAGACACCAGGGTCGTTTTTTAATGTGGAGACTCTACATTTTCTACATAGTTTAAATTATTTCTCTTCGCACGTGGGTGTGTGGAACTATTTGCACACTGAAATCAATAGTTTGTAGATATGAATCTGATACCAAGACGACTTTCAGAATCAATAAATCCGCCTCTTCTTAATCTAGTTTCGCCTCTTTCGACCCAACTTAACAACGTACACGCCCAATTAGTATTCATAATCTGGCACACGTCTGTACTTTATCCCATGTGAAAAATAATTACGATACTTTTTTTTTTCTTTCTTAATTATTGTGTTAATCAGATACAGTCCACGGGAAAACAAGAACAGATATTCTCAAGATGTGCGTTTATTTAATCTGCGATGAAAACCTTCTTTTAAACATAAACGTAACTGACAGACACTGGTGCTACCAGACCAGGCTCACTGAAGATATCGACTTCCAGACAAATGCACCAAAAGTTGATTTTTATTCATCTTTTTCTTGCCCTTTGCAAAAAGACTCCGTCATGTTATGCAGAAACAAAAACTTTTTTTTTGTTACAAAACAACCGATCCTGAGTATGTGGAGCTGCCTCCTTTATGGAGGAATTCAATAACTCGTTTTTGCTTATGACACACCTTCATGACGGGGTTGCTTCACTGTCGATATCTACAAGAGACGAAACTTTCAGGCCATGAATGCACAAGTTCAGTCATAACAATGCAGTCCCCTCTGATTCATCCAGACAGAATAATAATAAAAAAAAAATTAGAAAGCATTACTGTTGGAACGTCTCAAGTAAATGACATTCGAAAAGGTAGATTAGATAAGGTTAAATGTCGAATGATAAGTCAGAAAAGGTGAATTACATAAATAAGAAGGGCGAAAAAAATTTTTTCTTTTGGAAACGTGGGAGCTCTTTTTAAAACTAAATCTCCCTTAGTATTTTCTTAAATTTTCTATTTTCGAGCAATTATCAAGACCCCTAAGATGTGATCCCATCATATCGGACATTATTTTTCGTTCTCACGTAACACTTTTTTTTTTTTTTTTTTTTTTTTTTTTTTTTTTTACATAGGCATCACCACATTATCAAGGCACAGAGGCCACTCAAGGATAAGGGTTAAAGAGTATACAGTAGAAATTGGACAATATAGTAATCATTAATAATGAAAATTTGGTAAATTTGATAACTTATATGGAACGGCTCATCAAGAACTTATTTACGTTAGACTTGAACACAACCGTATTGTAGTCAGCCGGAAAGCAGGAAAACGGAAGACAATTCCACAGGCGTGCTGTTCTAAGAAAGAAGCTTTGTTCATGGAATCTACGTTTAGGTTTAGGCACACTGGAAGCTACTTTTTTTTTTTTTTTTTTTTTTTTTTTACTGAATAAACGCTGTAAAATAAATCAAACAACTTAACCAGCCAGGTAGAAAAATCGAGTTTGCCCTTTTAAAAAACAGTAAATAAGTATAAATATTAAAAAATATTATGTGGTCTGTAGTCTCGTTTTGAACTGAATAAACGCTTTAAAATAAGTGAAACCACTAACAATTTAGCCAGTTAGGTAGAAAACGAACATTTAGAAAATCGATTTTATCTTTTTTAAAGCAACAGTAAACAAGTAAAAATATATATATTTTTTATTATTATGGGTAGGGGGGTATAGTTTCTTCTAAAAACAATACCTCATTCAAAAACGGTCATAAAATGTGTTTTCTATCGATATTTATTTAATAATGGACGAGTTTTCCATGGACGAGTTTTCTGGCCACCGAAATTATATGTACATTTAAAATCATCCCCTTAATGAGATTCTATTTTTTTAGGCAATTATGTGCGAATACACTGAAAAAGAAGACAAAAGTTTTGTAGAATTTACAATGGGTTGAGTTGCACATATACATTGACCGTAAAAAGATCCCCTTTTTTCGGGTCATTCTAACTTTTAGGACAGTTAACCAAATTTTTTACCACTAATTTTAAATCTGACCGACTGTCATAAAACCACTCGTAATCGCTTTATTTTTCGCATTACCGCCCAGACTTAGGGTTAGTACTACGAAAAAAGGGCGGTTTTTTTTATGATTATTCACAATGACATATTTTATACAAAATTTTGATCAGGAACATTAACATGGCTAAGATTTTAAAACAATAAAAATTGACTACATCCTTAAAACGCTGTCTGGCTCGAAAAAACAATCATTTTCCGTTAAGTTTATATGCAAAATCGATTTTTTTGTTTTCTTTCTTTCTTTTATTTATTTATTTTGTCAGGCCATCGCCTGAAAAATAATCACATTTTATTTTCTGGTGGATTAGCATAGGTTGCAGAATCTTAATGAGAATTTTAGTTCTCTCAACAAAATGTTATAATTACAAATTTGCGAAAATAGAAAACGGGTCGCGGTAATTTGTTCAAAGTTTTCAAAGTAATCAGCTAAAAAAAATTTCACCGTAATCGCCTAAAAAAAATAGAATCTAATTTTGGGGGGTGGACTAATGGTAACTAAAGATCTCAATCTACACATTTGCTGCTATTATTATTATTATTATTATTATTATTATTATTAGTAGTAGTAGTAGTAGTAGTACTATTTCAGCATTATCTTTTTTACAGCAAAACAATAAATCTAATAACCGATCAAATTTAATAATTAAGATAAAAAATGTGAACATATTTTTTTTTTTTGACAGAGAGAAGTCATAGAATAGTTTAGTTCCTCCGAAATTCCCATGTTAAGAATGGTTTTCTAGGAAATTATTTTAACAGGCGAAGAAGGATTTTGTAAACTATTCTCTTTTTACACTGTCCTAATTGTGCATACAAATCGTCGACTATTTTCAATTATGAAAAAATTCAAATAGCATTAAAAACGAACCTTGCAAACCAGCTTTGTTTTTAAAAGAAATCTAAATCTTTGTGTCTCGTAACTTTGAAAGGAAAACATTTGAGAAAAATATTTAGATTTACTCAGGTAATATAGGCCCCACACCACCACCTACTCCAGTGTACATTTTACATTTTTCAAAAATAAATACAGACATTACACAGGGATTTATAAGCAACAAATCTATAAGTTTAAAAGAATCGGAATCGAGAATGTAGAACAAAATCGGTAATTGTATCGGAATCGGGAAAAAATTTGGAATCGTCCCGTCACTAATATATATATTAAATATTGACTCATCGAGGTAAGGAGTGATCTTGTTTCATCTAAATTCCAAGTTATTTATACCTGTATTAAAAAATATATATTCAGTTTATTTTTCTATAATAAAAATAATTAGTGTGCTTTAGTTAACAAAAAAAAAAAACAAACAAACAATCAGCAAAAAACACTTTATTTTAGCCAGTGCTAAAATGGATAAACCGTTTCGTAAGACCAGGTACTATTATATGTGCTCTGAAGCCTGGATAGGGGTGGGGCATCATCGCCAACCGATTTATGCTCATGAAATAATTCAGCACTACTACGACGATCCGAGAACGTTAAGAGTATCTCGTATCGTTAGTTTATTTATTTATTTATTGCCGGATAGCCCTGCTGATATCTAATAAGTGACGTCGGTGGTAATAAAAAGTAAATATAACAGGTGCTCTTTCATTTTTCCTAGAGACTTTTTCTCTTCATTGTTGGAAGTAAATTGTGACTTAATGAAAAACACGTTTATTGTATCAGTTACAGAAAAAAAAAAATATTTTTTTAAAGTTATTGTTATCAAAATAAGATAATATGCTTGAGATTTTCATGCGTACTTTTCATCAAATAATAAATTAGGTGTCATACCAGTTAGTATTTTCCATATAACCCCACAAAGCCCCTTTCTTCCCTTCCCCCCCGTATCATTTGTTTCAAAAGGGGCGCACACGTGCAAGTTATCTACGGGAGAGATAATACGTACTAGTTATGTCTCGGTAAGTAAATGCCGCCGTCAGCTGTGTAATTTTATTTGATAGATGTACAAGCCAAACATGGTTTCCGTTCCGCCTTTGTTGAGAAGTGAGTAGCACATTTTGAAGAGATTTGGCAATTATTTGTGTACCGCCATGTTGGTTCCGATGAAACCCTTTCGATATAAGCGTGGCGAATGAAATTCTAGTCCTGAGGAAAATAAAATGCAAACAAGCAGAACTGTCATCTACTTAAAGATTTGCAAATGTTTGAAGAAAAAGGATGCGATCAGCACACACACCCATATAAAAATATAAAGTAACTTTGTCGGTGTGTGTGCGAAAAGTCTCTACCAGTCTTCTGACTATTTGGTTTACAGAGTAGAAATTTGATATATAAAGTATTTGTATATGTAGCATACTTTCGATTTAGATCTTAGCCGGTAAAAATTGCTGCTAAGGGGGTCAAAATTGAAAACAAAACAGTTGACCTTGACAGAAGTAGTCGACTAACTTATTTACACGCACAAATTTATATTCATAGGTTAAACGTTATTTTGCGTATGGGCGTGGCTGGAGAGTTGTAGGTTTCGATTTCGATTCTAGTTGATGATGCCCAAGTCATATATTTTTTCTTTTTTACTTTTGATATCATTAATATATTAGGTACACTATAATAATCGATAGAGAATTGAGCCTATAATAAATGCAGAATTTTGCATAAATTAAAATATATTTAAACATATTTTACGACCAGACAACGCATGGCGGCATGCTATTATATATATATATATATATATATATATATATATATATATATATATAATTAGTATTATTAATTGCTTCTACTAGGTTTCTTTGCATTTGGTATATACTACGAGACCCGTCTTTCCTTTTCATAAGAATAGTGTGCTTGACATCTACGAAATTAATGCTGTTTGTCAATTTGAATGCCCATGTGATGTTGGTTATGTAGGACGTACTTCCTTGTATTTGCAGACTAGTATCGACCAGCACTTTCCAACTAAGATTAGCCAAGGAAGGGCAGGATTGTTGAGTCACTCTTTCTCTGCGAATTTAGACTGTTATTAGCCACATTTGACTGAAAAATCATTGCTGTGTCAGTAACTATAAAATAGAATTGTTTGAGGTCGTACATAGAGCGAATTCTATAAGCCAAATAGATATTTTGGAATCTGTCTATATTTATATACACAAAGGTATTAACTCGCTTTGGGGAATTAACCCTCCCATCCCTCCCCAAGCTGTGCCATTTTAATCATTTTTAAATATATATATATATATATATATATATATATATATATATATATATATATATATATATATATATATACTAGCATTTCAGCCAAATCCTAAAAGTTGGATCATATCACACACCGAAAATCCAAATTATTTTTACAATAAAATGTTTTGAAAATGAAAAGTTGCAATTAATATCTACAATCGGCCAATTTTTTAACCAAATCTGGAGTTTGGTGATTTGTTGCAGGTATCTGTTGTAGTCCAAAAAAAGCTACCAAATGAAAATACGACTTTTACGGTTATCTATTTTAGAATTTGAAAAGTCTTTATGCTAGTGGCTAAAATCATTGAATTCACAAACTAAAAAAAACAAAAACACTAATTGTTTGGAAATATCTTTTTTCCATCTTTTTTTTTTTTTTTTTTTTAGTAGAAAACGGTGTTTTTTTTAGAAAGAGCAATACATAGCTTGCAATAAAAAGTAATTGTTTATCAACAGCAAGAAAGAAAAGCGGTTTTAACTATCAGAAGAGTTGAATTAAGAAACTAGAATATATTTAAAAAAAATGTTTAAATGAATTCAAAACAAACAACAAAAATAAAACTTTAAATGAAATTTTCTTTTCCTTTTAAAAATTCAGTAATTTTTCGCTGATGTTTGAATAACGCCCTCCCACTTATGAAAAGAAATCAATAAAATGACTAAGCAAGCCCTGCCCCCTTCAGCATGTACGAAAAATATTACCTTGTATAAAAAGAGCAATGTCAAAGCCACGGTTGAAAGAAGACAAGGATAAACAAAGGGGAACGATTTCATAAAGATTTGCGATACAGAAAGCAAAGAATGTCACAGTAACATTTTCAATGAAATACGAAAATAACGAAAAGATTAAAAGAAATAGAAAGATTTTTTTTTCTTTTTTTAATAATTTAATCAACTTTACTTGGTATAATATGCATCCAAGAAAAGGTTAATTTCTTATCATGAGACACTTTGAAATTTTAATAAGTGCAAAAGATTTGATCTTAAAATAATTTGAAGCAAAAAAAAAAAAAAAAGCATTGCTATGGTAACAATTGAATGAAAATTACTGATCATGTGATTAAAGTTATGGATTGAGAAAAATTTTGATTTTGCAATTTAACAATTAAAAATGTTTTTATTGGGAACTAGCAGGGTAGGGAACGGCAGTAAAATACGCTTAAATATGTTTCAATTGTAGAAATTGCAAACATTACAACCATTCTAGGAAGCGTTTCTGGTGTTACTGATCAAAATTTTTCCAGACTTTTTAACGATCCAACAAATTATTTTTATTTAAGCATATTAAAAAAGTATGAACATTCAACTGGTACTTCAACCCCCCCCTCTTCCCTGCACGGTTATCTTCAGCTTGCGTCACCCAAAATTTACAATGGTTTTGCTTGGGACCTGTCATCTGCAAAATGAAACAAATTTTTTCCCCAAAATTGTATTTTTAAAAATAAACAAATGAATAAAAAAATTAACAACCCTATTTTTTTTTTTTTTTTTTTTTTTTTGTGTGTGTATTTGCTTATTTGAAAAAATAAAATCTAAAAAAAAATGGAAAAGAAACCTTGTTTCATTTTCTAAATGACAGCTTCGAGTAAAGTTTTTGTCAACATTGGGTGACGAAACTTGAAGATAACCCTCTACACACTCATTTCTGTTAAGTCTTTATTATGCAGGATGTTCTGGAAATCTTAGACATATTTGGACATTAAAATATGAATTTCAAGTCTTTGCTGAAAGAAAGATGAAACTAATACAGAGTGTCGACAGTCTGGTTACATTATGTAGCCAGACTTTGTGGCCACCGTGTAGATTATGCAGCCAGACTTTGTGGACACCCTGTATAATTTTAAAGCTTTTTTTTTTTTTTTTACCGTAAACAAGGTGTATGGACACTTGGACAAAAGAAGCCACTATTGATGATCATGTCTAACATGGAATTGTGGCATGTTAAGCAGCGAGATGACTGTTTACATTTCATTTAAATTTCTGCATGTTAGTACAGACAGAGGAAACAGGAAGGGAATTCTGAAGTCTAGCAGTCCAGGGGAAGAAACTATTCGAGTAGAAGGCTTTCCAGCATCTAGTGATCTCAACAGTGAAGAATTGGGGTTTTGCTGCTTATTGGGTTTGTCAAAATTATGTACATCAAGGGGGCACAAGTGCATCAGAGCACATTCTATTGAAGTACTTGTAAAACAAACACAGGGATGCAACATTGTGACGATGGGAATAAGTTTGACAAGAGTGTTCTGATCAGTCGGACCTCAGTGAAAAAATCTTTATTTAAATTCTAAATGTTAGTTTTTTTTTTTTTTTTTTTTTTTTTTGTACTAGTAATGAAAGAGATGGAGGAGGAGGGGGGAGACGTCTAATCACCTAATTTATCAAACTAAATTGATGCCAATGAAAACTTCTCATTTCTTTTATCTCAAACAACTACTGTACTGTATTTTCTTTCTTTTAATGACGTTTTTGATTCATTTTAGATTTGTCTTTGTTTCTCCAATCCTGGCAATAACTTTAATAATGGAATAATATTGTAGTAATCGTTAGTAATGGGAATTTGGTAAATAACTTTAAAGTACATCCTGTGGTGAAACCCCAATTTGGGAGTTTTGGAGAGAGTGGAAATACCTCTTAGTTACCATTGCTCCCATTCCAGAGTGATAATATCGGTCAGGGTTCCATTGATGGGTTAAATAAGTTTCCTTGGGCACACATGAAAAATGAAAATAAACTTCTTCGGATACTCTTGGGGAAAAATTAGTGCCTCTACTTTATCCAACAACCTCAAAATCCTTCATTTCTTGCTCTTTCTACCATATATATATATATATATATTTGCCTGACTACCCTATCAACTTATACTCTCAACAGTCCTGAGTATGACACAAAACTACATTCAAAGAGGATGTCCCTCATCTCGTATTTAAGCTTTGAAAGATACAGTTATCATCCAGCCTAATTCCACTTTGATATGCAGTTGTCATTTTATTTACCTTCTTTCCAGGAAGTGAAATACAAGGTCAGCTAGGGATTTGAAACGTTTATGCACGAGAGGAAGTGCACTCTGACCTTCAACCCCCCCCCAAAAAAAAAGAAGGTAAAGCCTGGGACTTTCTAAAACTGTACACCTGTCAGGCTGTGTGTTAAGTAAAAACTTTTGTTTATAGACTGTTTATAGAATATGCGCCAACAAAACAAATTAATGTACGATCGATTTAATAACCCAACACTCAGCAAAACAATTTATTTTCTTAAAATGTTGCCAATTAAAAAATGACTTTTGTTATCTCCATCTCTTAATTTCATTAGAATTTACTTCCTCACTAGCTAGCACATCAAACTATCGAAGATGTTGCTGCAGGCAGAGATTTTAGATTGAGGCGTTGTTGATGAATAGAAGTTGTGACAAGGTCAACCGGTTGGCTATGCAAGATGCGGTAGAAGCAGTCATTGTCACAATCTTCCAGCTTCTCCTGACCAACCATCCTCACTGACTGTTTTGCAGTCATAAAGAAAGATCAATCGAATAGATATGCCTTCCATCGATCGCATGAAGACCACTGGTGGCCTACTAAAGTGGATCTAGCAGTCCCAACTTGATCATCATCTTGAGACCCTGGCTGGAGAGAACAATAGTGGACCCAAGATACACGGATGACTCCATGCCCTTTAAGTAATCCAATTTACCAAATTCCCATTACTAACGATTACTACAATATTATCCCATTATTACTGTACATACAATAGCCCTTATCCTCAAGTGACCTCCGGGCCTTGAAAGTAATGACCTCCATGTAAAAAAAAAAAATAAATAAAAAAATAAATAAAACGGCGGTCTTCAGTCCAGCAGCTTTTCAACACAATCTGTATCTCATCCTCGATTGGCCTCATCATTATATGTCATCCGCATAAACCAGTTCCGATACATTCCCCTCCCATCCAACTGCCACCCCCTAATGATACTGAAGAACATGATCAAGAATGTGGTTAATGGTATAGTTTAACAGTTTGGGGTAATATACATCCCTGTTGAATGGAATACTGTTGCCACATCTGGGCAGGAGCTGCTAGAAAGGACTTGTCCTGCCTTGATAGAGTTCAAAATAGACTTCGTAGCCTCGTAGGAGATGTTCTTTTCTCTTCCCTGCAATCTCTATCTCACAGAAGAGATGTTGCGAGTTTGTCTCTGATGTAGCGTTATTTTCATGGAAAGTGTTCGACTGAGCTTCAATCTATGGTCCCCCCTTGCCAAACTTTCACAAGAAACGCCCGTCTAGCTGTAAACACTATCAATAATTCCCCCTACTCTTTATCTGTGCCTAAACCTAAACGTAGATTCCATGAACAAAGCTTCTTTCTTAGAACTACACGCCTGTGGAATTGTCTTCCGTTTTCCTGCTTTCCGGCTGACTACAATATGGTTGTGTTCAAGTCAAACGTAAATAAGTTCTTGATGAGCCGTTCCATATAAGTTATCAAATTTACCAAATTTTCATTACTAATGATTACTATAGTGTCCAATTTCTACTGTACACTCTGTAACCCTTATCCTTGAGTGGCCTCTTGGCCTTGATAATATGGTGATGCCTGTGTAAAAAAAAAAAAAAAAAAGCCAGTCTTCACCTCTGACTTTTACCATATGTCCATACCTGAACTTGTGTTTACCTGTGGCAGCACTGGATGAGAGAAATGAGCATAGCAGGAACATTGTCTATCATCTACTTACATGATGTGCTAGAGAGAAGTTGTCAAGGCAGCTTGAAAATCGATGAAGCGTGGAGCGGTTGGCTGCTGATGAACCCACTACTTTTTAAAGGTATGAAAATTTGGTCAACACTTTGTCCTCAAATGGAAGATGCCTAAGGTCAGGCATATACAGAGATCACAAGTTTTCTGAAAGCTTGCCAGAACTGTTGGAGGTTATGTAGTATGCATGGGATCAGATAAGGTCAGTAACAGGTATGAGAAAACGAAGGTCGATTAGGATTCCTGACCACTGAATTCAGAAAGAACACGGATGTCTACAGAGATTGACGTATAACAAAAGTTCTCTTTGAAATTAATTCAATTACAAACCAGCTAACTCTCACCACCGTCTTTGATATGTTGAATCTTTTTCAAGAAAACATAACTCATTATCTTGTTTGATATGATGTGGATAGAATCTTTTACAGCCAACTTAGCACAAAGATGATAACTAACAGATAATACTTTTGATTTTGGGATCTGTCAGACAGTGAATAATGAATTATTATCTTTTTATAAAGTCGTGTCAATTTTTTTTTCCTCACAACTTTACGATATAACATTTTTTCTGTTGTCTTAATTGCACGTAAACGCTGAATCATATCCTTTTTATGAAAAATCGCATGAATTAAATGAAAACGCTCAAATAATAATATACAAATGCACACGTCATCCGTTACCATCTGATTGCATTTAATTTGTTTCTGAATATTTTTCTACACTTGTTTATTGTTGGGAAAGTGAAGAAGAAAAGTTCGGCTAACGGGATTTCATGTTTAACTTGATTTAGACTCAAGAGTTTTTGTGCATTTTTTTTTTCCATTGAGAAAAACGAATAAAGTAAATTGCTATTGTTTTCCAATTATGAACTGACCCCTGTAAGGAAGTCCGTAAGTCAAAGGTCTTACAAACATTGGATTTGGTATGACCTCAAATTAAGAAAATGCTGTTTATTATTCACCTCCTTTAGGGCACTAGAGACCAACTTAGCGCATGAGGAGGAGATGGGTGGATTACTTACTTTTTCATACTTATTTGTAGTTTAAAGACCTCAATTAAATTAGGTCAAACAGTCAGTCAGCCATTGTATTTTTTAATATATTTTTCTTTCTATTTAAGCAGTTTCGAGATAGATTTTTTTTTGTTTGTTAAAGAAACATCATATACGTCATTTATATTTATTTTTTTACCTACTCTGTTTTGTTATCTATGCCCCGGGCAACGTTGAATATTCCTACTAGTGTGTAAATAAGTAATTTCTGACGGGCACTAATGCTGGTTTATGCTGTAAAAATGTTGATATTATTTTACATAAACACAAACACCTGATTTCTGTTCATACGATAAAGGTAGGTTTATTGTAACTGTTACGATTGACGACCGAATGGCACAATGTTTTCCACTGTACTGTTCGAGGGGGGGGGGGAAGGTGATAACGGTTCACTCCTTCTTAAAAGATTTGGAAGCGGTCTGTCGGGTTTGTTTATAATAAAACAGTTAAAGTAAATTGGATCTGTCCCCCCACCACCCATACACAAACCATGCATACATTTCACCAGTTTCTTATTCTCTTTCTCTTTTTTTTTTTTTTTTTTTTTTTAACTTCAAATGATGTCAGATGGTAAAACGATATCGAAGTGAACTTAAACATTTTTTTCCTTCTTTTTAGGATAGGTCTATATTGGGTATCACGGCAACTAAGTTGAAACTAAAACTAATCATATCCGGGCTATCATCATTATTTCCTCCTGTGCACCAACGGGGTGAAGCGTTAGGGCAGGTCGATTTGCAACTTTTTTCAGAAAATCAACATGGCACTGGTGATGATAGTTGGGATTTAATGTGATAAGAATATATACCAAAAATTAGATTCCTAATCTTGAACAGAAAATTGAGCATTTAATTTTAAAAATCGTGTAGAAAAATGCTAAAAAATCCTTCATTTTCATAGCATTTTTCACAACACTGACTTTGAAATTTCACTATTTTTATAAAAAATTCAATTAAAATTGATATATTTATATGAAATACATTGAAAGAAAAGTATATATATGAATTATAATTTTAATTATGAATCACACCTAGCAAAATATCTTAACTTTTACTGCATTGATTAAACAAAAATTGTGAAAAAAAGAAGCTAATTAGCAACTAAGTCTTTTAAATTTCACAATTCAAAAAGATATGTGGAGATGTATTACACAATATAACAACTTGATTTAAGTTAAAGAACCATGTATTTTAAGTTTTTATTAAATGCAATAATATAAACTGTTACAATAGAACTAAATTGTTCTGTATAATTTCCTTTTGATGAAAATGAAGGTCTAATTTGCTGGCACGATGACTTTGTAATAATGTGTCTATGTCTTGCTTCCTGCCCATATACAACTTTTTGAGAAAAATCAATCAAATTTGACCAGTGTGTGGCTGCAAAATTTTTTTTTTTTTTTAATTAGTTGTTCACTATTTCTGGAAAAAAAACAACACAAAAAAAAATTATTTGAAAACGCTTATTTTTTTTTTATATTTTGCGATGTAATATGAATAAACCTAACTATTGTTTGGGTAAATTAAGAAAACTAATAAAATTTAATGGATAAATATTTATTTACCTAATGGACAAAATCGTTTGAATGCCCTCTTCTTTCACATCCAATTCATCTGAGTTTATCATCGATATTATATTTTCCGGAAGTAGTGCAAAAGCACGATATTTTGTTTAAACCAGTAATTTGGATTTCAGTTAACTGTTTTGTTCTCTGAATCATTAAAATATACTGCTGTTGGTTAAAAAAAAATATTGTCGGTTTTGATCTCAAACCAACTAACTGCATATACTTGGATGATAAATTTGACCAGAATGTTTAATAGTGTTTGAGGATAGACAACTCTAGTCCATAAACACATTAATCTTATGGCTTATGTTAGCCATCTTCCTTGATTCAAGGGCCCAATTTTCTAAGTTAACTTCTCCACAAGAAATGCCAACAGCATACTCAAAAAGTAGCCTCTGGTCTTCACACTTAAATTATGTTTCTTTTGCTGTCAGATAATGATGATCGGGAGGGACACTAATTTTTTAGAATTCTAGTTGAGGCAAATCTTGATAATTATTGATACAAAGTTTCCCCAAAGGACCAGTAAATGTTGTTAGGCTTTTTGTTGTTCCATCAATTATTTAAAAATTGCTGTAAATGGCAGTTCTTCTAGTGGAACCAAAAAATTGGAAAATTTGCATGTTTAATAATAGAGCCAGATTACATAATAAACACCAATATATTATTTTATTTTCCACAAAAAAAAAAGGAACATAATTACAAGTGAATCTATAGAATTAATTTTACCTCCTTGTTAGGAGGACAAGTGCAGATTATGTGCCTTGTTTGATAATTTTATGTCTTGCACTTTACTGTAAAGTCACCACATCTCAAGACAGAAAGTTTACAGTTACAAGAAAATATATCAAATAGTCTGTCTAGCTGTTCCTTCATTCTTTTCACTTTGATTGCTGCAAGAGATTTCCTGTCAATTTGTTTGGCCCTCTTATAGCAAAATATATTGACCTTCTGTCCTATGCAACGTTCCCTTAATAAGGTCAATTGTGGATTGACTGCTTGCCAAATACTAATTATTTCCTTGGCAATTAACTTAGAAATCTCATTATTTTTTTAAATGGGGATAACTGTTTTCGAGGAAATAACTAAACTGGATGACTTGTCGTGAAATGACAAGGTGGACCAGCAAATTTTGTGAACCACGGGTTAAATCTGAACGTCGTACTTTTACTGACATTCTAATCTGAAAAGTAAAATAAATAAATGGATTATAACTGAAGGAAACTGTATTAGGCTATCTTCCAGTTTCATACGTAAAGAAATAAGTGCTAGTTATAAGAAATAATGAAAAACTTTGTAGAGTTGAATTAGATGTATTGAAGAGAGAGGACGAAACCAAATCAGAGGCATAGCAGTGTTTAGTTTAGAGATTTTTAGCAGATTTTAGCTCCGCCTTCGATAACATGAATTTATCCATAAAGAGATTCATTCTTGCTGTAGCTGTGCCATTTTTAACGTGTTTAGTGTTTAAAAAACCAGTGCTTGTGCATCTGTTACTATGCTATTTTTAATAGTATTTTCAAGTTAAATTTAATTTTTATGAAATTTTTGTTTATTAAATTTTTAGGTGAAAGTACAGAATAATTACAATACAACCCCATTCCCATATTAAGAATGGCTTTCTAAATATATTTACGCACAATAACATAGATGCACACATAACGAAAAACCTTTTAAAGGAGTTTCCTTATTTATTTGTATTAATCTTTGTGGGTTATCTGATTTTAAAGCTATAATTTTAGAAGAAAAACACTGCTTAAAAACAATTACTCCTTAAAACTAAAAGAAATTAAAATTTGACACTAATTTTCTGCAAAGTATTTTTTTATTAAGTAGAAAAACTTGAAAATTTACGTGGTTATGTTTCGTAAAGAATGTGTAGAATAAAATTGTATGGACTATATTTTTGTTGTTGTTTTAATATAAAACTGGAGTATTACCATATTTTAATTGTATTTATTTGCTTCCCCACCAAAGCAAATTAGGCACAAGGCCGTTTTTAATGTGGGGTCGAAGCCAGCTCCCCTAAAAGTAGGCAAAAGGGGGCCACTCTAGTTACCAAAAATAATAATTGTCCCAGTATAGAGGGTTTCCCCTCCATTGACGGGTACAAATTATCTTAAGTGCAGCATCTGCAGAACAGATACTACACTTTGATCCTGGCACGAAGGCCAAGAACAACAGAAAAAAGGCAACCATATTTTAATAAAAATTTCAAATAGAATTGGACGTGAAATGTTAGGTTGGTGCAAAAATAATGCTTTTGACGTTCATTTGAACGTCAAAAAATGACATTGTTTTTGTGTCAACCTAATAGAAAAACAAATTAAAAAAGATAAAACAAACATGTTTAAATTCACTGCAGACACTTGAAATATAATAATATATATTTAAAAAAAGTCTTTTTCGTTTTTCCTTTCGAAATAATTAAGCCTAAATCGTAATATTTTCAAATTAAATAATAAACAAACGTTAATTTTCAATATCAATAACGAGCGTGTTTTGCGACGGTGAAATCTAAAATGTTTCCATCCCAAAAAAGTTCCTGAAATGAAAAAGCGAACTTTGGCCGTTATTATTTAAAAAAAACATAATTTTGCCTTTACACTTAATATTTATTTTATTACTTCATTATCCTCATTTTATTTAAAAATGTAGTTTAAAATATATTCTAAATAATGATTCCATTTTCTTAACAGTACGGATTGTTTTGATGACGGGACGTTCTTGACAATTCACCGAAAAACTTTTAATCACTTCAATTTTTCAACTTTTAAAGTCATTTCCTCAAGCAAAGATAACGATTTTGAGAACAATATTTCGTGTAGGTCTTTTCTATGTCAAACCCCAACTTTCATCACCATTGCCTCACCGGGGTTCCAAAATCGACCTGCCCTAATGAAGCGTGGGTTAGGAGTTGAGGCTGTACATTTCATACAAATGTCATCAAAACGCATCAACTTTACTATCCCCTCCCCTTACTTACCGTGCACAGCTCGTGCTCATCTTCCACTTGGACCCCCCCCCCCTGCTTCACGTTTGCCGTGGGGGTTACTTGTGATAGCTTGATTTGTCCCTTTCTGATGATATATGTTAAAGGCTTGTGACATTTTTGTTGAGGGGTGGGGGCGATAAGTAAATAATACTTACCTTAATAAAGAATGCATATGGTTGCTTTATATTCGTTTGCCCCTTTCACCCACGTTCCTTTTTATTTTCTTACCACTAGGCCGTCTTGTATTGCCCGATCGTAAAATACGCTTAAATATATTTCAATTCATGTAGATTTCGTATTTATTATTATGGGACCAATTTTCTATGAATGCTCATATTGTAGTGATTTCAATTTTTAAAAATTTTTAATTGGTTGCGTAGAACATACACATTATGTCGAACGATGCCTGTCAAATTCCAGTATTTCAATTTTGACCCCTTAGCAGCTATTTTTCCGGTTAATAAAAAAACAAATCAATTTTGTTTTACAAGTTCGAATACCCCATATATCAAGATTCATGTCTGTATATAAAAAATTGACAGTAGTTTTCTAGAGACCGTTCCACAGACAGATAGGATCTATTTTTATAATAAATAGATATACCAGCAGATAGAACTGATTTATTTATTTTAAAGCAATTGCCTAATAAATAGAATTAAAAATGATTTACCATTTTGGAATCCATAAAAAAAAAATACCTAAATATTTCCTCTTCTGTAATTTAAAATATCTTTAAAATTTTGAGTTGGAAAATTTAAATTAAGAAACCAACGCAGAATTTTTAGTTGCATGCAAGCGACTCTATAAGTCACTCCGTCGGTCGGTCAGTCGGTCTGTCCGTAACACTTTTGTGCTTGGCCTTTTTGGTTAAGATCAAAGGTCTGTTGTTAATAGATGCTGTTTTTAGCTTTTTAAGCTTTTCTTGGCCAAGATCAAAGTATCTGTTCTTTCTACATGCTGTACTTATGTTTGTAACTTTGTGATATATAGTGGGGGATCACTTTTCTGTATTAATTTGATGTAAAATGATCACCCACTTTAGAACCAGTCAGTCTCAAAGCCATTCAAGTTGTTTTTGAAGGATTCTAGTTATTTTTTAAGCATTCAAGTCATTCTTAAAGTCATTCAGTTCATCCTTAAGTTCATTAAAGTCATTCTAAGTCATTTACTTTTAATTTTTTTTTTTAAGTCATTTCAGCCCATTTTTCGGTCATTTTAGTTTATCTTTAAGAATTTCATGTCAATCCTACATTCACGCATTCATTCATTACACGAGAGCATGCAACTAATGGCTATCGGTCTTGTTTTTATTTCACGCGAGCCACGCATGATTGGAACATTTGAAAAAATAAATAATGAAATCGTTATACAAGACTATGCAGATCTTTGCCTTTCTGGTGGTACCGTGTCACAAGAAAGAAAGAAAGAAAAAAAAAACGAATGCATAACGAAGGTGTATATCGTCCAAACTAAGTTGATTTAAAAAATTTTAAATATTGAAAAAAAAAAAAAAAAAAAAAAAAACTGCATTCCATTGGCTTAAAATAGGAAACTGCAAAATATATGGGCGATTCCCAAAATGTATAAACATTTTTTCTTAAAAATTCACCAAAATAACCAATTTTAATGCAATTTTCAACATTTATAAATTAACAATCACAGATTATAATGAAACCATTACATTTTATTTTAAATCTTAGTGAAAATTTATTTTGTGCAAACAAAAACACCGTTACTAAAGTTATAGCTTTAAGTACTAAAAAAGGAATGTACTTTTTCATTTTTATGAAAATAAAGCATCATAGATATTAAAAAACGGTTTTTTAAAATATTTCAGGAATATTACGAAAACGTTTCTAAAATCTGTGTTAATGAAATCATGACTCGGAGAAAAGAATTTCTCGAGCTATCTATATTTTGACTGAATTAGGTATTGTTTATTCAATATTTTCATTTAATTGCAAAAAAAAATATTTCATATGATTTTAATGATAGGTTTCTGGAAAAATATTGTGATATTATTTTTTCTCTTGTACGCATGAACATGTAAGTAGAAACTTCAGAAATTATTTTTATAATTTGGAAAAAAAAAAAAGAAAAAAATACTTGAAAAAATTGAGGCTACATGTCATTAAGAAAAACATTTTAACAGGATAATTTCTATTAACGATTGATTTGAAAAAGTATGGCTAGAAAGAATGGTGAGAAATAAAATGTAAGTTTATAACTTTTATTGATAAATAGTCATTTTCTTTCAAATTTGAATTCTATTTAATCATTAATAAAGAATTGTTTTAGCTTATTTTTAATGAATAAGATTTAAGAATAAATCTAATAATGTAATTGCTATAATTGACGTATCGAAAAAATACAGTTTTGAACAATTACAAAAGTTTTATTTCAAATGCTAAGAAAAACATTGAACAAACGTTATCAATAAATTTAGAGTGTTACTGAATAAAAAACATGCCGTTAAATATGTGACTTTTTAAAAATAAATAAATTCTTACTGGTGTACATTCAAAAATATTCTAATTAAATAAGCATTTGCTTTTTTATTACACAAAAACTAAATTAAACAAAATTATTACAATTCCAGTTATTTATACTTTGGTGAAAATCGGTGAGCATTTGGGTTTACAAATGATTGCAGATTTTTTTTTTTTACTAATTATCGTTGAACGTTTTAGAAAACTGAAAATTATTTTTCCAGAGATTTTTCTAGTTGATTTATTTGAACTTAAAATTCTTTCAATATTTGTCGCTGTATTTTTTTAAACTCGTGAATACAGTTTTTACTTTTAGAGATTAACTTTAATCTTTTACCTTTCAAACACAATCGTAATTTAAACGTAAATAAAAATTAGGATAAGCCACTTTTAAGAAACATAGTCATGTGCTTTTTGGCCATTTTTGCCAGTATCTAACTTACAAATTTCAATTTAAATTTACACAACGTTGAGTGGGAGAGAGAGAGATAATCTAATCTAATCTTTGACCATGTTTCCAAATATTTTTCATTTTTTCATTTTTATATTAGCGGCAAGACTTTACCTTACTCGGGATTGAATGAAAAACTCTGTCCTTTTTAATCCACTGTGCTTTATTTGCAAGTACTTTAATGGAATGTGTTCTGATGAATTCCTAGAACTTGTCCCCTCAACGTACATACTTCCGACTAACCAGATAAGATATTTATGCTTCAAAAAAACCCCATAACTTTGATATTACTATTTTAGAAGTATACGTGGACATTTACCAAAAATAACCTCGAAACTTCTGAGTAAATTCGTTTTATTGTTTCTTACAAGATTTTTTTACGCTGACGGATCCATCCGATCGCCTGCGTCGAAGTTGCTTTAATCAGCAGAAGTGGCAATTAGTCGTACAATGATCGTACAATGTTTTTAGTCGTACATATTTAGTAAAACACGTGAGCAAGATAAAGTGTGGCTGCAATCGTCTGCACTTTTCCTTTTTACTGGTTTGTTTTTGGTAACCATGGCAACAACACTACGAAAATGCAAAAGAACTTCAAACATAAAAGTTATCTATGAATTGTCATTCATTTTTCAGATATTAAATTTTATTTATAGATAGGTATCTTCCTTTATTCATTACACATCAAAGGATGATCTATGCATCCTGAAACACAAACAGAACAAATACAGTGTTAGAAGTGCAGCACTACTAGACATATCTAGTGCGTATCTATCTATCTCCCTTCCCCCCACAAGTTTTTGGGGTAACCACAAAACTTAATTGAATAAATACAACAAAAGTCTCCAACTGAACACCAACCAAGTCTGTGGTTAACACACAACATCGGACTAGAGTGGTCATTGGGGTAGACTGCCCTCACACTCACAGCATTATTCTGGCTGGTCCGAATTTAACCATATCACGATCACTTGTCACAACGCGGCTTTTGCCGTGTGGAATGTTCCATTTCACTGCGTCCCGCCGCGTTATGTCATGTAACTACATCAGTGACTGAGTTCAGAGCAGCACAAGCGCTGAATGACATGCTCGCCTCATCAGCCAGTTCCTCAATGTCAGCCGGGAGACAATCTGGGGTGACCTCTGGTGGCTCACTTGGTAGTTGCAGCTGTTTTGCTGCTGAAGTTGGGTAACGGGATGCTGCATTGGCTCCCTTGTTCTTATGACCTAGGATGTGAATGAGTGTGAACCGGTATGGCAGGGTGTTCTCCTTTAGGTTTAGCAAGCGGCGGTTTGCAATGTTGGTGAGAGGTTGGTCGTTTAAGACTCTTATCAATGGTTTGTGGTCTGTCGTCACAATAAGGTCCTCACACCCAAGGATGTAGTAACGAGTCTGATGCAATGCGTACACAACTGCGAGTGCTTCCCCTTCGATTGGAGCATACCTACTCTCTGCCGGGCACGTGAAGCGACTACCGACGAGGCACAGCTTCCATCCATGCGGGCAGTAAGTAGGCAGCTTGACCGGGCACTCACAGTACTTCTGCTTCAACAAGAAGCCAATACCATTCACAGACCAGTCCGTAGAGAGGCAGGTTGGATGGGCAAGATCGAAAAGGCGTACTCCATCCTTCATTTCATTGATGATGGCTTCCTTAGACAGTCTGAATGCCGAGTTGAGTTTGTCAGTCTAGATAAATCTGTTGGAGGGCTTGAGTAGGTGACGGGTTAGGGTTTCATCTGGCTGGCCATGGAAAAGGCATATGCTCCCTGATTCACCAAGCCAAACCATGCCCTGGCGCTTGAGATGTCCGTTGGCGTAGGGAAACTCCGGACAGAATCTATGAACTTGGAGGATGGGCAGATGTTGGTGGGTGTAATCGTGAGCCCACCCCAGTCTACTTTATCCTGAGCGAACTGAAGCTTCTTGGGGTTCAAGGTGACCCCGTTGCGGTATAGAAGGTCACACCATCTACACAGTTGGAAGAAGGACTCTCTTATGGAGATCGCCCATTTTAGCGTGTCATCCACAATCTTCACCTTGTCTGGGAAGTCAGCAATGATGGCATCGAATCGCTGATTGTATCCATCACCACTAGCCAAGAATCCTTGAGGGGCGACTCTGTATCTGTAACGTCCCCAAGGTGTTATGAAAGTGGTCAGATGACGATCATCTGGGTGGATTGACACAGAGTGGTATCCATTCCATGTGTCTGTCACAGTTTTTAGGGTATGTTGTGGGACCTGCTCGGCAAGATGGAACGGGCTCTGAACATGGTGTATTTGCCTAACGGAATGTCGATTTAAGTGCTGCAGGTCCACTGTGCGTCGAGGGAACCCATCCGCCTCGGCTGCCACTACCATTCGTGAGCACCATGTCACAGGAGTGTTTGGGCCAACATTCTCAAGCACACCCAGGCGCACGTCTCTTTCCAAATCATGAAGCACCTGTTCTTGCCAATGAAGAGGCATAACCGCAGGCTTGTGCACAGCATGGGGGCGGGCCTCTGGGTCAACATAAAGTTGCAATGGCTCCTCCGGCATCATACGCATCGGACGATGTTCACAAGTGTTGAATGTGGATGAACCGTAGTAGTCCAGCACCCATTGTTTGAGGGCTGGCACACTCTCAGGTCTGTCATCCAGTCCTGGAGGAAGATCGGTAGGCAACGGTGGGGGCTCTTCCGGCCGCATTAGGCATGAACATGTGGGTTCGTCATCTACTCCAGCCACGGCGGCGTGTGGCTGCCAGGTTGGGATTGAAGGAAAATTATCCGGAGAGCACCCAAGGCCGCAAGAGCTTCCCTAGCAGTATCAGAATTTTGGGGGAATTTTTGACACCCCTAACAGAAAACTGCGATTAAAATATAGAAAACTCGTAATTTCTCTTTCTAAAGTGGGTTATTTATTTGCTTTATAGAATATGCTTCCAAAATAAACTATTTAAGTTGTTTAAAAATTAATAGAAATATTATTTTTCATTGTTTAAAAAACAGTGTTTACAAAGTGCGTGCGTGCGCTCTGGGAGCCATTTTGTTACGTAATGAAATCAATTGATTTTTGAGATGAATATTTTTCAATTTTTAAACTTTAAAAATCTATCAAAATTTTCCTATTCGTTCAATTACGTTTTTTTCAGGGTGAATGTAAAATTTTATGCTCTTTCCGATAAACTGAATATAATATTTTAGACAAACGTTGTTTTATAAATTCACCCCCCATTTTGAAATGTCTATGAGAATTTTAATAATTAATTTTGGTCGACACGTTTTATATATCACAAATTGAAGATAAAACATGAATAAATAAAATACTCAAATTTAAAACAACAAAAAAATATCAC
The DNA here is from genome assembly GCF_053919585.1 of Euprymna scolopes. Taxonomy (NCBI): domain Eukaryota; kingdom Metazoa; phylum Mollusca; class Cephalopoda; order Sepiida; family Sepiolidae; genus Euprymna; species Euprymna scolopes. The sequence continues at coordinate 13,370,156 of NC_136490.1, forward strand.
TTATCTGTAAATTTACCGGTAAAGTCCAAAATGTAAATCCTTCTTTTTTCGATAACCACATGTTTTTTTTTTTTTTTTTTTTTTTTTACGTGGAAGCTTAATTTTTGTTTAGAATTTTCCAGTCATTATTTTTCGGTCAGTGTATATTTTTATATTTAATTCCTGGTTTCCTTTTTTTCGATATAAAAAAAAAAAAAAAAGACGAAACCCTATAATGCAGATTTATAGTATAATAAATAAAAAATTCAGGTATTTCTTTAAGATATTAAAAAAAAAAAAATTACATTGCATATCTTCGTCATTTCGTAATCCGTGTAAATCCAAAAATGAAAAACCCAGTTTTCATGTACGATAGCGTAAAGGCGCCCACATTAAAAAAAAAGGACGATGTTATCTCCCTTTATTCATATAGGGTCAATATGAAGCCACCCTCGAAAATTCCTTTAAAATTACGGCCAAATCTGTTCATTGCAATGTGGCCATAAAGTGGGTGCCCATTTGACGTCACATCATTATAGAAAAGTGACCCCCCACTTTGTGACCATTTGTAAAAATTTTTTATCTTGGAAACTACTAGTTTCGTTTGCCGTATATATAAATGGTTATTTCCGTTTTCAGCGCCTCCGAAAACCTTTAAAAGTGGAAAATTTGAAGGAATATAATCCAATATTGAGATTATTAAGGTTTCTGAATTAGTGTTTTTTTTACACTTATAGGCTTCCGTACATAAGTAAGTGATAATTTTAACATCCGGTGTCTTTACAACTTTCTTGAAAGACACGCGTTGTCGCGATATGTGTTGGAAAAATCCCTCCATTTAAAAAATACATGGATTATAATACATAAATATGAATAAATTCTCATACAGGAAGATTAAAAGAAAGCATATCTTACTCATTAACCAGGTAAGTTCTTTATTTTGCCGTTAAAATAAATATCGTAAGATTCAAGTAATGTTATTGTTCGACAATCCGTGTAATGTTAAGTGAAGAAATCGAAGGAAAAATAAATAAAATTGTTTATTTCTCTATTAAAGCTTTTATGATATTAAAATTTGGTCTTTGCTCGTTTTATTGAAATAAAATTTACGGGTTTAAATTATGTTTTCATATTGTTATAATCTGATAGAAAGATAGGTGTCTATTCAAAATGGCGACTCGGCTGAAAATTCCCCCAAAATTCTGATACTGCTAGAGCTTCCCTGCACATAAACGCCCTGTCAATTTTGCTTGAGAGGTATGTGAGCTGCTTGGTGCATCTGTCCGATCCTGATATGTCAGTGGTAGAGATTTTGACCACTATACCACTCAGAACACCTAAATCTTCTCTTATAGCTCCTCTCATGGTGAGCCGCACGGGTATGATATCGGAGTCTGAAAAGCGCATATCATATGCATGTTGAATGGGCATAATGCAGCTTTGACAACCTGAGTCTGCGATCATGGAGATGGATGTAGGGAGGAGTCTCTCACCGTTAGTCATGGGGTGGCCTAGAATTTAGATACTTTATTAATGTTTGTATATTTTCGTTGTCAAAACTTGAAACTATTTCATATGAACCCATGTACGGCATAATCATGTTGACTCACTGGTTCCTGTTAGATCGAAGTTCAGTTACATTGAGCCTGGTTAATACCAGATGAGTGACCATTTGGAAATACCAGGCACTGTATGTAGGAGAATGTGAGCACCTTTCTGCCAGAACTACAAAAACCTAACATCATCATTTCCCCTGACAACTGGGAACTGCTTGTGAAATTGATATTCTCATGAAACTTCCTCTTTTGGAGGAAGCCGGTTCAACCCGCTTCGAGTAAGTGCCATTTCGGCATATTACAGTATATAGGCACATTGATTTAAGTAAGGATATTATAGCGTCTGGTATATACGTATTTATTTGGTACATGCATTATTTGACCTGCTCGCTGATATAAGGTTATTATTTAGAAAGTCTTTCTTAGAATGGAGAGGGGAGGGTGTTTTGTAACTATTATGTACTTTCACCTAACAGTTTAATAATAAAAAAAAGATACCAGAAAACGAAAATACTATTTAAAAAGTAGCGCGGATCAAATAGTGCATAAGCGTTATTTATTTTGTTTTGCAAACAATTTTATGGCTTAGCAGCACTGTTCTGATTTAAGTTAATTAGTAGAAAACTGCTAAAACTTAGTCCTTAATATATTAAACAGTTATTTCTGATATCAATTTATGTGTAGACCACCAGATGTCGGTTCAAGCTTATATACTTGACATTCATTAAAAGAGAAACATAAAAGAAATTTATTTCTGTTAAAAAAAGAAAATGCCGACATGATTTGTAATTTTATTTCATATTTTATTCATAAGATTTCTTATGTTCAATGAAGGATTCACAATATCAAATGATTTTTATTCTTGCAACGTCAATGTTTCGTTTCTTGCGACGTCAGTGTTTCGTTTCTTGCAACGTCAGTGTTTCGTTTCTTGCAACGTTAATGTTTCGTTTCTTGCAACGTCAGTGTTTCGTTTCTTGCAACGTCGCACTTTAAAATGTGCAACCTTTGTTATTTTTATATCATTAAAATTTTTTTTTTTTTAATATAAAGCAAACTTGTGTTTCTTGTCTCTGTTTATGTGAGTAGGTTATTCGGAATTTTATAAATAAAGATTAAAACAATATTGTCCTCACGAAATTATAGTTTGATAACAACTTGGTCTAATTAATAACTTCATGACCAAACAACATTTTAATAATTAAATTTAACTTAAAAAAAAATAATTTGACCCCCCCTCCCCCAAAAAACAAAAACAAACAGCCACCAGCATAATTGGGGAAGGGGGCATACAAAAAATGAAGTAAAAAAGATTCTTGGGCATAGCTCTACATTATGAGTGAAGTAGTCACATTTGCGAATGATTTTTCAAAGTGGCAATTAGAAATAATGAAACGCTTATCTTTTGGCGATTGTGTTTCTTTCACTGATAAGCTTCCAAAGCTCACTACTGAGTAAAAAATATCTTTTCAGCCTTATTAAAAAAAAAATTTTTTTTAATAAAACGAACAAAGTTAAATTATTTAAACAATAAAAATTTAATAGAACAATATACGAAGGCTGTTCAAAAAAACATCTGAAGAAACTAGAATGGTTATACCTTCAAGTAACAATATAAAATTTTGTTGTATACTTTACACTTATTAAAAAAAGTACAGCAAAATATTTATGATGTATATACTCTTCACAGAACTTGGATGTCATATTCTAAAAATCGTGTGGGTTTGGCTAGTAACTTTTCTATTTGGCTATTAAACGAAAATATTTAGTTGCCAAAGGTCAACTAAAGATAAATTTGTCCATAGAGCCCTGTTGGGTAATGTTGATCAGGTATGAGTGATGCAGATTATCGAGGTCGACTTGGGAGATGGACCAGGTATGTGTCACTTTTAGATGTCCTCTTTTGGAACGATTGTGGATGTTTAGGATTTCCTGAAGATCAAATGCAGAAATGAGAGATCGATACAGACTATCAACCATTGTAGCTGGTCTCTATTCCCCCATTTGCGTTAGAAAAATCTGACAGTCATTTTCTCTTTCTGTTTTATATGTAATAATGGAATATTTTCAATTTAACCAATAAAAACTAAAACACAAGTCAACTAATACATATAATAGATTATTATTATGTTGGGGTGGGGTGGGGGGGGGGGGGGCGAACGAACTTTTTTTTTCTCCAACTCCTAACTTATGAAAAAAAGATCTTTTAATAAAAACCAGATGAGTTATCAACAAAAGCAGACAGTTGAATTAGTCTGGCAGTCAAAGCGGAACAGCAAGGAAGACCAGTCTGTTGTCCACTGTTAGAATTTCTCTCGTTCAAGTGATTACAATATCAGAAATTAAGTAATTTCGACTCTAGCTGAATTTAAATTACTATTATCGTGAAATCATACTAACATTTTTACTAAACCCTGTTATCTCGGGGTCTCATAATTAACAAGTTGTTATTGAAACCAAACGGGGTTTTTTCTCGTGATCTTAAATTATGCACAAGATCAAAGTGTAGTATCTGTTCTTCAGATGCTGCACTTCGATTTCTTGTTCTCTGTCAGTAGAGGAGAAATCCTTCACGACTGAGACAATTTTTATTTTTGTTCCTTTTCTCCGCGTTAAAAAACGACCCTGGTGTCTAACTCTGTCCCGCGGGGAGGCATTGTAAATACGAACAACAGCAACACGTTGCTAGGAGACGTTTATCCAAAGGAAAACCTTGGAGGAGCATATGAAACAACAAACTTATAAAAAATTGCGACTTTATCGATACTCCAATCATGGCTTCTCATTGTATTATAGAAGCAGTTCAGGACAAGTCAGAAAAAAAAAAGATGATTGAATTTTTTCGTTTTCCTTTTTTCTACTACTCAGTTGAGAACAGATGGGATTTACTTGTATGTAGACCTCTAGACATATTGTTTTTTCGCTTTGTTGTAGTCATGGTAACAACATAGGTTAGGTGAAGTCGAAAAAGACATTGAACACCATTTTTTTTTTTTTTTTAAATTCCTTAGCTGAGAAACAGATCGGGACCACTTTTATGTAGATTACCAGTGATATGCATTATTTATTTATTTTGCCTATGTTGTTACTATGACAACAAAAGAAGCCAGAAACAATAACAAATATATAAGATCTATGTAAAAATGAACCGGATATGTTCTGCACGAGAGAATAAAAGAAAGTATACAGTTAGCCATCATTTTTCGACTTGTAACTTGAAATGCGATTTGTCATAAAATAAATTTCGACTTGTAACTTGAAATGCGATTTGTCATAAAATATTTCCAACATGATAATGTTAAGAAATTACGACTTGTGCTAAATTATCCACCCACTCTTCTCCAAATATCGAGTTAAGCTGTGTCTGTAATTATTTATTTTTTGTTTAGCTACTGTTGTGACTCGCCTGCTTTTGAATCAAGCCCAACAGTTTTTATTTCAAGTTGAATAACTCAAGATAAAGGTTTGACCTCAACAAGGCTCACCAGGATATTCTCTTGTTCAGTCTCACTCGAAGGTTGAATTTCGCTCTTTTGAATATGCTGTGATTAGGCTTGGGTGGGGGACAAGTGAATCAAAAACTGTAATAAGAAAAGAAAAATTAATAACAAAATACAGTACAGTATATAATACACATGCATATAATCAAATAACATTATAAATAACACCATAAGGCAGGGCAAATATCGTAACCAGAGGCCGGAAAAGCATTGTATTCCACATCGTAACCTGAAAAAAAAAATGTATCCTAGGGCCACCGTATCCTGGAATTCTTCTGTATTATATATGTGTGTGTGTGTGTGATGATTGCTGCATCTTTCCAGATGATCGCTGTCACATTGAGTTCTCCCAATCTTGTCGTCCATGCCATCTCAGATGACTCTGCACTCCCGCCGCACATCTTGAAGCAGATGTGACATAAAAATTGAGCAATTTTCATCGAGTTGACTTCCTCTGAAGGTTGAAGGGTATTTCTATGAACAATCACATGTCTTCTCAAACCAGCAGTAGACTTGCAAACTTTGCTACATGTTAAACAGATCGTTTGGTTCGGACTAATAGGTGCAAAGTTGACCTGAACAGGAGTTTTGTGCAACTTAAGGTGGTTGACGTAGCCAGCTTTTGACAAAAGCACTCGTTCACAAGTGTCGCATTTCCAGCTCTGTGTGTCATGGTTAAGACCATTAATTAAACCTTTGCGAAGCTCTCGCTTCAGATTGTTGTGGGCCTGCATATATATACATACATACATACATACATACATGTATATTAAATTGAGAATTTGCCCTGACAATATTGTAAAACTCTGTTATTATTAAAATCTATATATATAAATTTATATTCCTGTTTGTTTATTCACAATTTGATTAATACATACAAAAGGCCCATTACTTTATTGTTTCATTCATTCCTATATATTGTATGATTCTTGCAAAATATACGATTAAGAGGTGACGTCATTTGCATACTTCATTAAGGAAAATCGATTTTATTAAATAGCGGTGTGTTAGTTATTGTTTATAGTGAGAGAATTGTTTTAAGTGTTCTATTTAAGTTTATTTAAATTTGATTTGTATTGATAACATATTTAATTTAATTTATTTTTATCGACATCAATTTTTTATAAACAGTTTTGAGTTATTTCCCCTGGATGCAAAGTTTGTTCTTTTTGTTTTTGTTTACTTTTTCGGCGAATATTAAAATTAAAACTTTCAAGCATTATTTTTGGAATTAGTTTTAAATAAAATAATTTCTGTGATTTCGCAATAACGTTGTAGTCCAGTGGATTTTTATTTTAAAATAAACAAACTATGATTCTTTATTTAAAACAAAAACAAAAAAAGCTTTCACTTACATTTTTTTGCCAGTTTTTTTTTTTCTTCATAGTTTTTTGACATCGTAACTGCTAATTTTTTTTACTTTTAATAACACAGTAAGTCAAAACTCATCATTTTTATAACATAAAAACACGTATTTCGATTAACAAAAATTCTACTTTGGTATTTTTGAAACTGAATTATTTACCGTTTGTTTTCGTTGCAACAGACTGTAAAGACATCTTTCTAGATTGAGGTAGCATAAAAGAAATTCACTTAAACTAGAATATAGTCATAAAAAGGTGCTCAATATCCGGAGAATAGCTTCTCTTGGTATCCCTTCTGCCAAAGTATCTGGTGGAGAGTTTGTCACATACTTCTTTTTTTGGAGGCGGGGTTTTTACATTTTCGTGTTTTCATTCGTTCTTTTATTTTTGAAATTTTTGTTGGGGTAACGATAGAGTTGACATATAATAATGAAAAACTGCTCAATATTCTTAGTATAGCAGGTGTGGCCAAACTGAACTTCATGTCGACCCTGGTAATGCTGGGTATCCATGTTAGTACACAATAAAATGAATTTACACACAAGGTTATTTTTTTGGCAGATATATTTCTAGTTTCATATAAAAAGTATTTACAAAAAATAAATTATTTTTTTAAATATTCTTTCTTAAAGCAGATAACCCTTATCCCCAAGTGGCCTCCAGGCCTTGATAAATGGTTACTACCAAGTAAAAGAAAAAAAAAAAGGAAACCAGAAATGAACCAAACTAATAGACTCTCTTTCTGCAGTATCTCTTTGTACTTGAATATTCTGTCAGCTGGAGTTGGTTGTTATACGTTTTTTTACACACTGTCATCTTTTGTGTTGCTTGGTTATTTATGTACTTTGGTTGGTTGATGTGATAGTTTCAAATGTCCACTGGCTAATTGCAGTTGAAAAGGCTTCCTTGTCTATCCAAATTGTTCGTAAAGAATAAACAGATACATCTTTGTGTATGTCTGTATTTATTTATTTATGTATGCATATATGTGTGTGTGTATTCAGATAAATGTTATTAAAAAATATTGGACTAATCTGAATTTTCACAAAGGTCGTTATCTCTTTTGTGTGAAATTAAACTAAATATAACCTACATTTGGACCCCTTATTCCTAACAGCTGTGTTCCAAAATTCATAATGATCTGTACCCAATTTCCATCATTACTGATCATCACGATGTTGTCTCGCACTCATTAACCCTTTTCCTTGAGTGACCATTGGGCCTTGATAAGCCGTGATCTCTTAGTAAACAAAAACGCTTTTGATTTTATTATGTAAACATGTTTTATTCCCCCCCCCCCCAACTGGTCGGGTTGAACCAGCTTCTGAACCTGGTTTGCAAGTGTTACATTTCTAATCCAGTATTGAGCGCTCTGGTTATCTTCAATTCATTCTCCGTTTTGGCTTAATCAAGGGCAGGTAAATCCGTCATTGAAAATGCGCCACCCAGGTCTATCCCATCAAATGAAAATCCAAATGATACCGAGTCTAGTCTGGGCTAACATACTTATATCCCTCTGGAGCTTCCTGTTTACATTTTTCTATCCTTCAAATAAAGAAGTCGGTGAAATTGGTAGGTTATTTGGGCAGGTTAGTAAAAAGCACAGAAGTTCAACAAAGGCAAAAATGGAAAGGACATAAATCCGGATATTAAATTTTATATATATATAATTTTTTAATAAAATCAACAACTCAACAGAACTGAGAATAAAAATAAAGACAAAAAATGAAAATCTTTTAAAATTCTCAATTGCAGGATAGAACGATGTTAAAATTCTCAGGGCGTTGAAAGTTGAGTCAAATAATTTCCTCAATCAGGAGGATTATTTATTGAGCCGGAATATAAAGGTGAAAGCCAAAGTTTAAATTGCCCAAATGTGCATGAATGTGCCAGTTCCAAAGTCATTTAGATTGACTGGCAGCCATTAAAAACACCACATGATATTCAAAATGAGAAAACCTTGAAAGAAATAGAGAATGAAAATGAATTTGTCACCAATTTTTCCATTGGGGTTAAATTCATACGAGGAATAGTAATCACATATGACCTCATGCCATCCATGGGGGTCTCCCCAATTTTTTTTTTTTTTATAGTGTTTTCTTTGCCCTTATTAAAGGATACCCATGACTCGCAAAAACTTGAGTTCACAGCTTGCAAAAATTAAAATCTACGATTCGCAAAAACACAATCTTGTGTTGCAGGATGCCCTCGTGGGGGGGGGGATGCGTACTTTCAATTTGAGCTGCCCCAAGTTCATAAGTTTATTTCCATTAGAAATAAAATATCTTTCTATTTCTCTGTTACTTCCGTGAGTTAGCAACTCCAAACTTAAGGCCTTGTGCCATCCAATTCAGAAGTAGGAAACTTCAAGTATTGATAAAATTCTCGTCTAGACAGTTGATTAATTTCAAAATGCTCCATTTCTTTCTTGCATCTGCCTCTTCCTGTCTGTCTAACATTACATGTGGGGACTTGTTTTCATCTCCAGTGTCACTTCAGAAGTGATTTCTTTTTCCAGAGCAAGGTCTCGGTGCAAGTTTCCACCCACACCTGCCTACACGTTAAGCAAAAAGGGTTAATTTGATTGGTCAAATTTAGTCATCTGACTTAGTTTCAAAAAATTCCATCTGCTTACATAACGAAGTGAAATCAGACAATGGCAAAGTCTGATTGCAAAGTAATCTGGTGACGTCTGGTATTAGGAACATCACTTAAGTGACCCATGCGTGATGATCCTAAGCAAGGTTGCACGCAATGTCTTGTCTCAATTCCACCATTAATGTTGGGGAAATCTTACACTTAACCATTCTCTCTTCTTGTTTCATGTGTCATAATAGAATATTTTCAATTTAACCAACAAAAACTAAAACACAGTACAACTAATAGATACAAAAAAACGAGCCTGGTGTCTAACTCTGTCCCGTGGGGAGGCATTGTAAATAGGTATGAAAGCTACATGTAGATTATTATGTTGGGAGTGGAAAGAAAGAGAGAAAGAAACAAACTTTTTTTGTTTGTTTTTCTCCATCTCCTAACCCATGGAAAAAAGATGCTTAATAAAACCACCAGAGAAATTTATCAACAAAAGCAGACAGTTGAATTAGTCTGGCAGTCAAAGCGGAACAAAGAGGAAGACCAGTCTGTTGTTCACTGCTAGAATTTCTCTCGTTCAATTGATTACAATATCAGAAATTAAGTAATTTCGACTCTAGCTGAATTTAAATTACTATTATCGTGAAATCATACATTTTTACTAAACCCTTTTATCTCGGTGTCTCATAATTAACAAGTTGTTATTGAAACCAAATTGGTTTCCTTGTGATTTTGAATTATGCATTCTTGCAAAGTCGCTAACAACAGCAACACGTTGCTATGGGACGTTTACTCAGGGAAATATAGGATGTTTTCAATTTAAATAACAAAAGCTAAAAGAAAAATAAGATAACTAATACATACAAGTAGATTATTATTGTGAAGATGATGACACAAATTCTAATTCATACTACTCGTTCTCCCCTCAAAGTGACTGGGAACATTAATACAACTGCCACATCTTTTTCCAACAGCACCGTTCGTATTTGCTGTTTTTGCAAATACATTTGACATTAGTTCTTTCGTTTTCATTTCTTAAAATAATGATCACTTTCTCTACAAAATCTGGACAATTTCATTGGTTATCTATTTGCATTTCTTGGATGACGAGAATATCGGTCTACAGTATTTTTTGAATGGTTAAACACCAAATAAAATGGTGTCAGCTGACATACAGAACAAATCAGGTTGTTTCTTTCCTGCTGCCGATCCAAGCTCAATCGCACACCTGATGACTTATTGTTTCATACGCTTTAATTCTATACATAGCCTTTGTTTACACACATAGATATCGAGTGAGACACGAACACTAATCAACCGTTTGCTTCCTTCCACACTGACATGAATATACTAACTTTTTTCTATTTCGGTTTGTTTACTGTCGCTTACAGAAGCGATTTTGTGGAGATTATTGCTTATCATACACATTTGCTTCAGGCACATTGACAAGAAATGAGAACCTTTTTAGGATTTTTTGTTTTTTTTGTTTTTACAAAGGAGTCACCACTTATCAAGACCCGGAGGCCACTCAAGGATAAGGGTTAATGAGTGTACAGTCAATGGGAAAATGCCATAGTAATGGTTAGTAGTGGGAATGTTGGATTACTTAAGGGAACGGCTCAAGAACTTAACCATATTGTAGTCAGTTGGAAAATGGAACAGTTTTACAGGCGTGCAGTTCTAAGAAAGAAGTTTTATTCATGGAATCTACGTTTAGGTTTAGGCACAGATAAAGAGGGGAGGAAATTATTGATAGTGGTTTCAGATAGACAAGTGTTTTTTATGATAGTTTGGTAAGAGGGTGACCATCGATTGGACTTCAGATGAGTACTTGCCATGAAAATAATAAAGCGGAGATAGGCTCGCAACGTGGGAAAGAGATTGCAGGGAAGAGAAAAGGGCATTACCCACTAGGCTGCAAAGTCTATTTTGAACTCTGTTAAGTCAGGATAAGCTGCTTCTAGGAGCTCCTGCCCAGATGTGGCAACAATTCTCCATCCTTGGATGTACTTGGCTCTTATTCAAGTAGAGAATTGCATCAGCAGTGAGATATCTACTGGAATGGTAGAAGGATCCCACCATTTGTTTAGCAGCCTTGGCAATGGATTTGATGTACATGTTCCATCTCGGATCAGGAGTAAAGGTTAGATCTAGAAACTTGTCAAAACAAGAAGAGAACCATTCATTTCAATTGATGCCAGACAGATATCGGTGCATTGATGATGTAAAGATAGAAGCTTGATTTTTAGATACATTAAAATTAACCAGCCACCTCTGTCCCCATTGCACCATGTGATCAAGAGAGAGAATCAGAGAACTTGGTCATTTACGGCTTTTGAATGTTGCCATGGATGGTAGTGTCGTCGGCATATATGTCTACGAATGATTTTAAGATGTGATTTGGGAAATCATTGATGTTAATTCAACTTTTGATGGTATTGTTTTGTTTATGTGTTTTTTGATTGTAAGTACAGAATAATTTTTCCTTTGAATGTACTACACTTCATATTAGGAATGGGTTTTTGTACAATATCGTTATTTTTTCGCCACAACCTGTACTCTACATGAGTATACAATAAGATGCTTAAATTACAATTCTTTACTTTGGAAATTATGTTTAGCTTAGCAGTTTAAAAGCTCGAATTCAATTAAAACAAAAAACAAGAACACCTGTTTCTGCGATTTTCCTTCTTTTTTTTTTTCTTTATGGTTGTCATGTCAATTTCCCACTTAACATGCAAAATAGAAAGTGCATTTTGGAACTATTGCGTCAAAAGTAACTTAATTTACGCGTTTCGGTTATTTCATCTTTCTGATTCTAACTTTTGAACAGTTTCACTTTCCCAACTTTTTCATTCTTAATAAGTTGTATTTGTTATAGTATTCATAGTATTCTTTTTATTCCATTATTATTGTTTTTACTTGACTAAATATTACGGCTGCACTCATTCTAATGATTATTATTTATCTTACTGTTTTTACTCTTGTTTACATATTATTAGTGCAGCTTAATTTCTTAACTTCTAGACCACCTCATGAGAAAAAGAAAGGTCTCTGTCTAGAAGGGTTTCTCAATCATTAAAACACACCAGAAACGATGTTTTTAGGATTGAGTAACGTGCTTTTCATCATTTCTTTTTATTCGTGGGCATCATTTCTTTAATAACCAATGTATAAGCATTATAACACAAATAATTCGGTGTAGGATTGCTTCTCCATTAAATTACACCAGCACTAATGGTTTTAGGATTAATTGTAATGTTTCTACGTTTACATTTCTTTTTTTCTTTTATTACTTTCCTCTTGTATCGTGGTGGGGTGTTATGCATTTTTTGTACAGTGTTAACTCACTTGCCTTTTTCAGATTTATTTTAAGATTTTTTTTCCTTCCTTACACGGGCTACAAACTCAGCTGTGTGAGTTTCCATTCCAGGGCATTACTAATCTCTTCATCATAACAAAACGAATAATCTCAGTCTATACGGATTTCTCTTTCATTGCAAAAACACCAGAATCAAGCATTAACTTATTCATTAATTTCCTTTATTGGGGGCTGGGGATCATGAACATATGCAAACTTTTTTCAAAAATTAACTGAGATGTACATTTTTTATTGTTTCACGATTGCTTAAAATATTTCTTCGTAAACATTTTTTTTTCATTCTGGAGAGGTGGAAGCGCATTCTCTTATACATCAGTTAATGTGCTTTTTAACATTGCTTTTTTTAGTGGGAACCTCAATTACCACTTCAACATATAGAACAATATTAAATCAGTCTACGATAATGCGCTACATAATTAGTTTCCATCGGGCAACGCTGGTGCATGGGTCCTGCTAGTATAACATAAAAAAAAAAAGTTGATATGCCATAAAACATAAACCAAACAATAGCTTCATCTGTATTTGGTATTCTAGGTTTTCCCTATTTTAAATTGTGTTCATCTCAAAGTTACATTTGATACCAATGCAGATGTCGCTATAAGAAAATTATAAGCAATTCATTGTATAGAATTTAATTGACTATAAGTTGTTACAAGGGTATTTTTAGTGTGTTATGACCGCAATAGGATTGCAAACATTTGAACTCTGCATTATCCTTAGGGGAAGATTACATGGATAATCTCGTAAGAATGTATACAAACAAATCAAAATATATTTTTGGGGAGGGGGGGAGTAGTTAAAAGAAAAAAAAACATTGTGCAAGAATTAATTTTATTTCAGAACCTTTTGATTTTAATCTTTAGGTAAAATCTTTTATAAGGAATAGTTGTCTCTTATGTCAACCTTGATTACAGCAATCAAATAAGCATAAATAGATCTAATTGTTATCAACCATGATGTTGTTACATAGATAAAAGCATGGTTAATCTTTTTGTACTGTGAAACACTAACAAATCGTCTCAAGTCAGCTGAACTGATTTCGCTAACAACCGGAAATGACGTAATCGTTCTAATTTAAGCCTTACGACTGACCTAATCATTTATAGTAATTAAAAACAAAATTATTTCCAGTGAATTTCAATTCGTGTTATGTTACTTACCCTTCCCCCTTCAATCAATACTGAATACATATTTGAACTCGGCAATTTTGTAACTTTCCTTCATTTTGTCTATTAATCCTCGCGTTCTGTAAGCAATGTTTTTTGACAAAGGAGGAAGAACTGCTGTTTTCTTGGTTGGAATCTATCCATGTTTATCGTTGTCTAGTTTTAAAGTGTTTATTTATTTATTTTTTTAAACCCTTTACATCAAATGGTTCAATGCCTTGTCTGGAGAAAAAAAAAAAAAAAAAAAAAAAAGCTTCACTCCAACAATTAAATATTTTTAAATGTAAAAATGATATTGAAAAAGGTAATATACTATTGTGGGCTATGCGCGGAAGGACAGGGTTTCTCATTCAGTTTCTGGCAACTCTGGCAATTCTTTCTAGTCATTAAGTAATCTGTCAGTTCTCTCTCCTTAAGTGCTATTAATATCAGTTTTTATATTTGCCATCTTTTGCCAAACTAATTTTCCACAAGTCGTTTCTCTTCAACAAAAAATAAAATATTAAAAAATTGAAAATGTCTTAGAATTGGATTTCTGAGATGAGGTTGCATATTTCACGTTATCAGCTTTTGTGGTTGTTATATAAGTTTTAGCTCTTTCACAATTTTTTAGATAAGGATTAATAATTTAGATTATTTGGATTATTTTCAGACTATTGTTCTCATCTTGGATATTATTCTTGTGTTTCCATTATAACTGCTGATCCTTTTCAGTTGTGACTTTCCGAACTTGTGACTCTGTTTGGAATTTTTAATACTTTATTTAATCCATTTAGATGGCTTGTTCTCATTCCATCAGCCATGATTATATAGAACACGTAATTTGTAATAGTATGCTTAGTATTGCCCATTTTGAGGATTGAACCACCAATTTCCAGAAAACTATCACTTCAAAGTGATTATTACTTAGCACTTTTGAATTGAAAGCCATATTTAAGTTTAGAAGAGTTTTCCGTGGATAGTTTATCTGTATAAGTCTTGAATTTTAAGTTTTCAGATGAAGAACAAAGATTTTTTTACATGTGGACACGAAATATTATGTGCAGGAATTTTAACAGATCCAGTATTTTTATGGAATGGTTCAAGTTTCTGATTGGTTGCTAGCAAAACATGGCTCCATTGATTGGTCAGTTCCTATTGCCAGTGTCTGTAAATAGAACCTTTCAACTTTCTCTAATCATACCCTTATATAAAAAATATTGCAGCTGTGTTTCTAGAACAATAGCTCTTGACATATCAAAGGCTTTTAATAGAGTATGGCATAAAAGGTCTACTTCACTAGATCGTCAGGGTCCTGGATATGACCTTAAACTATATCCGATGGTGAGGGCCCCAGCTTGCAGGCCTTAGGGAGTGTGGAGCCACCCTTTAATTGCCATTGCTCTCAGGTCCACTCTGACCCGGAGTGGTAGCACCTGTTAGGATCCCAACTATGGGTTAAATAGAATACAACTTAAAAAACAAATATACTATATTAAAAAATCGTTCTTCAAAATCACCAGATTCGGCATTAAATAACCTGAAAAGGGTTGATATGCCGTAAAACAAAACAACCAACCAACCAACTAGATCGTCAGCTATGGAATAGCTCGAAATGTCCTCTCAATTATTAAACCCTTTTTCTCTGATAGGCTTATAAAGAATAGTTATTGATGGGCAGAAATCAGAAACTCATAGTATTAACGCTGGCATCCCTCAAGATTCCATCCTGATTCCAACTCTCTTCCTGATCTTCATCAATGATATCCCAAATCACATTCTTAGACCATTCGTTAACATTTATGTAGACGACACCACAATCTATTGCAACACTTCAAAGGCCAGCAATGACAAAGATCTTTCTGATTCTTTCTCTTCTGATCTTGAGAATGTAGTGCAATGGGAAAAAAAGTTGCTGGTTAATTTTAATGTATCACAAACCAAGCTTCTCTATTCTCATTATAATCGATCTGACCCTTATCACACCCCAATTGAAACGAATGGCTCTCATGTTGGGGAAGCCCCACGTCTTGACAAGCTTCTGGGACTGACCTTCACTCCTGATTTGAAATGGAACACATACATCAAATCTGTTGCCAAGATCGCTGGGAAAATGGTTGCATCATTCTACCGCTCTGGTAGGTATCGCACTACCGAGACAATCCTCTATCTGTATAAAAACCAAGTACATCTTAAAATGAAGTACTGTTGCCACATCTGGGCAGGAGCTGCTTGGCACACCCTATCCTGTCTTGATAGAGATCAAAACAGACTTAGAAAACTCATTTTCTCTTTCCTGCAACCTCTTTCCCAGAAAAGAGACGTTGGTAGGCTGTCTCTGCTCTATCATTATTTTCATGGCAAGTGCTCGACTGAACTCTAATCTATGGTCCTAAATTGCTAAACTTTTACACTCAACTAGCTACAACCATTAGGATTTCCCCACACTGTGCGCCTAAATTTAAACGCATAAATCCATGAACAAAGCTGGTTACTTAGAACTGCCCGCTTGTGAAACACTGTTCTGCTAGCCTGCTTCCTGGTTGAATACAACATGGTAGCCTTCAAATCCAATGTAAACAAGTTCTTGAGCCGTCCCTATAATCAAACTCTGCCCAATGTACACCATTAACGATTACTACATCTTGCATTCATTAACCCTTATCATTGAGTGGTCTTTGGATCTTGATAAGTAGTCACTCCTAAATAAAAAAATAAAAAAAACTTAGTTTATCTATTACACCATGTCCTTGCAAAGCTACTCCTGTGAGTTAAATAAAGGTTTCTGTTCAAAGTCCTGTACAAATTCCAGAGTTGTACAAGATCCCTATGAAAAATGACATCAACTAAAATGTGAGATTAACATTCAGGATGAGAACAGTAGGCTGAATCGTATTATAAATTTTCCTAATGTCTGTGTGTGTGTGTGTGTGTGTGCGCGTGCGTGACGCGGTTTATCTCGGCCTACAGGCAATCCACCCAGGCAAGTAAGGTACCGAAATGAAGCTTATGGCCCAGCAGATGTTTTAGTGATATTTATATCCATGTTTGGTGTATGGAAATGCAAAAAAAACAAAACGATTTACTAAACGTTTTATTTACTGGATATTTTTCCGGTACAAGAACCCAAATTTGCTCAGCTGAGCAAACTTGAGTTCTTGTAATTCAAATATAGTTTCAGCTATTGTATATCTGACCTTCATCATGTGTGCTTTAAACTGTAATCAGTAATGTTTTGTCAATTAAAAAATGTATCTTTGTGATTGATCTATTGGAATAAATTATTGTCATTTTGCATTTTAATAATAAAACTTATGTCAGGGTATGCGATGGTCATGTATGTCTGGGACTCGGAGACAAACACCTATCTTCCAATTTCAGTGAATATGAACTATGTATCAGAAATTATTGATTGAGAGTACTTGTAAGAGAATTCCTTGTGAAAGCTGAAGTGATGACACAAAGCCTATTTAACAATAATATTTATTTTGTGTGTGTGATGTGAGATAGCGTTTTTTTTTGTTTTTTTTAAATTCAATTTTCACCCCAAACAAGGCACAGTGCCACTTTGAAGCAGGGGGCTACTATCAGGGACTTAATTAGCAGGGTCATTATGAAGGGAGATGAGTAGTAAGATGTTTGTTAACATTACACTTGAACTTCTGCATATCAGTGCAGTTGGGAAAGCAAAATCCCGGAAGGGAGTTCCAAAGACCCCGCACTTCTGGGGAAGAAACTATTGGAGTAAAAGGCTTCCTTGCACCTAGGGATCTCTACTGTAAAGGGATGAGACAGTAGCTTGTCGGGTTTGTCGGGGGTAGTTACGTCGGGGAGGTACAAGTGTTTTCAGTTCATCAGACCATTTACCATTAAAGTATTTGTAGAACAGGCAGAGGTATGCAACATCTCGTCGATGGGACAGAGGCTGAAGCTTAGATGACAGTTCAGGACCTATCAGGTTGGCGACTCTCTTTTGAACCCTGTTGTACATGTGTATAAAGGATTGTTTGTTACATTAATTTAGGTTGGGCCTAATTTCTAAGAAGAAGGCGTTCCAAAATGCATACATTAGGAATGTCGATAGAATGGGTAAAATACTCCTCTCCTGTGTGAGTGTCATATCTTCTCAGGTCAAAAGAACATGTGAAAAGAGTACAAGTTTTCATATTGAGTGCTCGTGTCTAAAAGAAAGTTATGCCGTATAAGGACCGTGCTATTGTTGGAATCGTCCGGAGCGGTTTAAGGAAAATGCAAGAAAGTGTCAATGGTTTCAAATGTATTTTCCCTTCTCCCTAAACACTCTGATGTATTTCATCTATTATATAAAGTTTCTGTATGCGTGTATGTTTATATGTTAAGCTAAAAGTTAAAAATTACAAAACAAACACCCACAAAGTTGGTATTTTCTTGATCAGCATTGCCTTGGATGAATAATATCTAAAATTTAGAAAAAAAAAAAAAAAGATTTATTCATTGACCCTAAACTGGCGCAGATTTTGTCCAGGGATGGGGGTGTAAAGTTTTTACTTTTTTTTTTTTAATTTTTTAGTAAGAGAAAATTAACTTTTTTTTTTATTTTCATCAAGGAGTTACTTCCCTTAGACTGGTTCATCTCAAGAAATTTATACAAGAGTTGTGTGTGTTCAGAGACAGGAATGGGTTGGGTGGAGAAGAAAGAGGAGACAAGGAGACATTTTGGTAAGAGGAAGTGGGGAAAAACACGAGTGAGAGTGGTTTTAATAGAAACATGTTCCACTTCTGCCCCGGGCAATGCCGAGTAACCTTACTAGTTAAGTAATGAAACTATGTTTATAAATCTGAATTAGACATTCCATTATTTTGTTTGTAAATATGGCCTCGATTGTGGAGATTTCTCGCTTAAACGCAGAATGTACACGTGATCTATTAAACAACTAATCTTTTCTAATAGGCTTATTCGATCGGCTGAGAATTGGGCAAATAATTGTTTTGTTTTTAAAAACTTTGAAAACAATTTGAAAATCTTGTCAACTGTGTCCCACATTAACTTTTATGGATCACAAAAACAAAAATTCTGTCCTGTTGCCAATATCCCCCACCCCCTGCATACACATACCTTTTAAAGATTATGACGGATTAATACGTGCATATTAATTAACTTGCTTTAACCTTTCGATAATTAGCTAAACATTCTATGTATTAACACATATGTACTCTAACTTCCTCATTTAATGATGTATAATTATTATTTTGGGTTTCTTGAGCAAAAGCTTTCCAGCTATGGATTCTGAAGTATGTTAGTGCTTTTAAATTAGTTTCAATTTCACTTGATTAAAAAAAATGAGCTTTGTTTGCTCCCAATAAAAGTTTGAAAAAAAAAAAGTAGACAAAATCTCACCAGAATCCAAATATATTAAACTGTATAGAAGTGTGTAAAAAAAACTTATTTATTTTTTAATCCTTTGAGATGAGGCTTCATAATTTGTGCATTCATTTGTATATTTATAAGATCATAAATTCCAACTTTGCTCTCTCTTTGAGGCCTGTGACACAGGGGATGGAGGCATCGTCTCTATAGTATTGTCTGGCAGTTTCAATCCTACCCAGGGTATTAGTTGGACAAAACATGGTGAAACAACTATGGAACGCATTATTGGGGATACAGTTGCAAGACTCAGCATTCTGATCCCATTGCAGTTGATCAGCCAAAGAAGACCAAAGGATGAGTTGGCCGAAACATGATGAAACAACAACTATGAAGATGAGAATAAGTCTGCAAAAAGAATGAATGCACAAATAAAAATTATTGTAATGATCTGTTTTATGATGTTTGCGAATCCTTTGATGTGCGTTAACAATAATGGTCATTAATTTGAACATTTGCAAACATGATTCTTCAGTTGCATGCGTCTTCTCTATTTGAAGCTATTCCATTTAATTCTATGTCCATAAATAAAGGTATTTTCATTCGAAGTGTGAGTACATTTTTATTTTTAAAGCATCCTGTATTGAAGTATCTACCCGGTGTTACCTGAGATACTATGAAGTCATTTTAGATTTGAATTTTAATTTCTTTGAACTTATACAGAGAAAGAAAATTTTTGTTGTAAATGAGACCATTTCTTTTATACAGGGTGGAACGATGACGTTGCCGCTCTTAAAAAAACAACACTACAGCTTTATTTTAAAACTTTTATTGAAAAAATCAATTCAGGTAACTGCTGCCATGCCCAGGATTTGCCAGTGGCTACATGATTGCACCAGGGGATCACCACACTCTTCAGCACATCCAGATACACTTTGGTGTTGACTTTCAAGCTGACTTTGAAAATGTGAGGTGGCATGATGTGGCTCTCACTTGAAACCACAACAAAGACCATAACTGTTGCTGGGAACTTTTTCATCCCTCTAGGCACGTCCTTGTTATTCGTGGCAATCCAGCGATGCATTTTGAGGGTCCTGGCAATGATCCTGTTGTCATAACTTGGATCGGTAGAGAGCATGAGTTGTACAGTGGCGCATCTCCGATCTCACTCATTGAACATTGTGTCACTTTCAGACATGATAGAAGGCACCTATCGCTCTTGAGATTTGTACACAACTGGCCAACTAGTAGATGGTCTGCAACAAAGAGAGAAAACCGGTTTTCATCAAACGGAAATGGAATCGTCATCTTTTCTGTGGCGACAATTTTATCGTTCTACTCTATATTCTACAATAAAAACGAGTTATTCCCTTGCTGATTTTTATCTTTCAGTCATTAAAAAATGTTTCCATATTACTGGTAGTCTTGATAGAAGTACATAACGTTTTTAAATAAATTGTAGCAAAGTATGTTAATGCAGCAACATGGCACAACAATAACAAACGAAAATTGGCTAGTTAACATCAAAGTTTGATATGTCAGCTTAAATGCTACTTAGGTGAAACTTATAAAATCTCACAAAATAACTTTATATCAGAAAACAATAAAACTGATACTTTGTCTTTTTAAGAAAGTATATTTTATTATATTGTAACATTTTAATAAGAACAATAAAAAAACAAAACTTTTATTAATAACCTTCTATTTACAGTATGGATCCGGATTGTGTGTAAAGTCTGGTGTTCTTTATGATGTCTAAAATCGACCTAGCATTGGCGGTTAGTGTCTAGTTGATGCAGATCATGATCAGCAACCTAGGACGCTTCAATGTAGTTACAGATTGATAAAATATTTCACTGTGGAATTATAAAAGTAATGTTGGCGTGAGAAACACATGCACACACAAAGAAATGGTCTTAGAATTTATCTTCATTGAGATTGTAATTTTTTAGATTGAACTTTGAAGATGAAAATATTAAAGTTTGATATTTCTTCATTACTTATGTACATTCTCTTTCAAAAATGATATGAAAAAATTATTCTCCGCCAGTGTTGACACCTGTCTTTTATCTAGACATGTTAAAATATTTATATGAAGTCATAAAATCGTATCATTTATTTTGTAATGGAAATCGCTCCAGACAAGGCATAAGCAACTTGGCGTAAAGAGTTAAAAAAAATAAATAAATAAATAAAAAGGAGATAGATATAAAACAAAAAAAAAGAAAAATACACACTTCATAGTCAAAAACTATTCAATGATAAGTGTTAGATGAAAAGATTCTGACTTAGGAAAAAACAATTCTTCCCTTTTTGTCAGAAACATCGGCCATGGAATATGAGGGCTAACGGACAAAATAAGCAGAACAAAAGTTACGAGGTTGCCAAAAATAAAATAAAGGTCCACTTACTCCTCTCCTTATAAATTGTTATTCTTGATGGCATAAAGAAAAAAAAGAAAAAAAAAAAAACACATTCATCACTTTTTTTTTTTTTTTTTTTTTTTTTAGTATAGAGTGGTAGATTGCTTTCTGAATTCATGTCAAATAGCAATAAAGTCTGTGATGGTTGTCGAACTTATTTTTGCTTTCTCACTTCCCCTCAGCATTTGGAGTGGTTTTGTCTGGGGCGGGAGAGGTTAGAAAAAGACCTATGCTTTACTCAATAACTTTGGCATGATGGAAGTACATGCATATGCGGAAATGTATGTGTGTGTATATATATATATATATATTTCCCCCAAACCTCTGGCCTTGATGGAGAGGAGACTAAAACTTGCCCCATGGGTTCAAATAATCTGAAATAACAGCAAGACGAGACTTGATTCCAAATATTTCTCATATGTTATGTTTCCCCTCCTTTGGAAATAGGGTACGATTATGAATATCTCCAGTATCAAATAATCCTTATACGTACACTGTGAAATTTACTTTATGTATGAAAACAAAAGAAGGGGGATATAACATGAAAAATATTTGGAATCAAGTCTCCCCTTGCTGGTATTTTAGATCATTTGGAACCATAGCAAGTTTTAGTCCCCACTCGATCAAGGCCAGAGGTTTTGGGAAAATATCAGATATTTTGTAATTCATATGCAACGAAAGTAACGTTTAAAATTCCAGGAAACAAGTAGTTTCCAGGATATGAAGAAATTAGTTTAAAAAAGTGTGGGATCACTTTTCTGTATTAATTTAGCGTAAAATGAACACCCACTTTGTAACCACCTTTTTAGGGGAGGTGGGCGTCTGTTATTTTAAAAAATTTTTTTTTTTTTTTTTTAGGGCTGGTGTTTATTTGGCAATTGTGGCTTGGTAGACCTACACAAAACCTATTTTTAAAAACTTTTCTATAGATTTTCCGGTGTGCTGAAAACTAATATTCCATTTAAATTTTCCACAAATAAGTATTTTCTCGGGTATTAAGCAATGTAATTCTTTGTTATATAAGTAGTGGCCATTGTTGTACGCTCAAATGCGGATATTTTTCCTCAATACCCAGAAAAATACTTATTTGTGGAAAATTTAAATGGGATATTCGTTTTCAGCACACCGGAAAACCTACAGAAAACAATTTTTTTTAAAGGTAGGCTTTTTGTTAGTCTACTAGGCCATAAATAAACACCATCCCTTAAAAAAAAAAAATAGCCCCCCCCCCCAAAAAAAAAAAAAAATTGCCCATAAGGTGGGTGCTCATTTTATGTTAAATTAATATAGAAAAGTAATCCCTCATTTTTTGAAACTATAACTTCTTCATATCTTGGAAACTACTTGGAATTTTAAATGTTATTTTCATTTTTACCACCTTCAAAAACCTAGTGGTAATTTAAAAAGATTTTTGGAGGGTAAACAGATACTGCACCTTTACCGAAACATTTTATGGCTGTAAAAAAGTGCTAAAAATAGATTCTAGATGGTGGATGATTCCCTTAATGTGCGACTTCAAGGGCAAATGTCACATAGCCCACTACACAATTCAAAAAAATTCAGGTCCTTCCCTTTCCAACGAACGATCATTTGTTAAATTCTGATCAATAATTGCTAAGATTTGGAACTTATAAAATTGCCAAAAAAAGGCGGTATATATATATATATATATATATATATATATATATATATATATATATATATATATATATAATCTTCTATAATATAAAACTGAACGTCTGTGTGTGTGTCTGGTCACGAATAGGCTCCTATATGGTTGACTATTATAGAAAACTAGCATTTCAGCCCGGCGTTGCCCGGGTGCTTGGAGGTGTATGCTGATCAAAAAAAAAAAAAAAAGGTTAATTTTTTAAACTTTGACCCCTATTATGACCCCTTAAAATTTGTTTTGGGCTCAAATCAAGTTAAGTTAGATCCATGTCCAAGGAACCTATATTTAAAATTTCAAGTGTGTAGACCCAAAATTGTCAGGGAAGTTTGGTAGAGTTCTCAAATGTCAAATCATTGAACTTTGACCTCTTAACAGCGAAATTTCTGGCCGAAAACTGATCACATCGATTTTCCCAAATCTCAGTACCCTGTATATCAAATTTCGAGTCTGTAGACTTAAAATTGACAGTTATTGCGTATGGAAATGTACACAGACACACACACAGACACGTTCACTTTTATAGATATATAGATAGATACACACACACACACATCGATCTTCATTATGAGCAGAGAATTGTTAATATTTTAAATATTTTAATTAAAATAAATTTGAAAATTCAAAATCATTTTTTTTTTTTACTCTTTGTTCACTCGTAAAATCAAATTAAAATTGTAAAATTATTTTCTTAATCTTTCACAAAGTTTATCAATATCAGCTCATGTCGCATGACTGTTGAATAAATGACATGTCTGTCACTTGTCAACTATTTTCTAAAATACTTTATTAGGTGTGCATGATTATGGGATTATCTTTAACCCACCAAAACACGTGACAATATACTTATTAGTGAATTTCATTAGTTACTTTATAATACAATAAATACTAATCTATGTATGCAGTCATCGTCAGTTATAGATTTTTTCCTTCAATGTTTGCATAGGTATATATTTATTTACCATTGTAATCAGCGTTACTAAGCAACCTTTATCCAAACTGCGTTAGAACATGAGGCATCATCGCTTTTTTGTTAAAGAAATAAAATATAAATTCTTTATATATATATATATATATATATATATATATATATATATTCTTTCTTGACCCTCGAGTCAGGATCAAGGTGTGGTGTCTGTGCTGATGCTGCAGTTGCTGCACTACAATTTTTTGGTCTCGGTTAGTGGAATTGGAATCGTTCATAACTGATACATTTTTTATTTTTGTTACTAATCAGAGTACCCTTTTTTTTTTTAGGGAGCTGGTTTCCCCCCACATTAAAAACCGGCCTTGTGTCTAACTCTGCCCTCGTGGGGGGGGGGCAAGTAAACAAAAAAAAGAAGAAATATATGTATTTGAAACTTATATTCTATAATTTTTATTTATAGATCCAGAATATTTGAACCTTATAAAATTTCATAATTAATACTTCATAAACATTTATCATTAGCGATTTGAAAAAAAAAAAAAAAAAAAATAGAATATATATATATATATATATATATTGTATACGTTTAAAAATCATTATTGTATTTGTGATTCGCAAATTTAATGCATTTACTCCTAAAGACAAGTATGATTTTTTTTATATATAGTGAACAACTACCGAGATTTGAAAACTTTCTCTTAAAGTTTTCATCTCAAAATGAATTATTCAATTTAACTGTAAATGCTAAAACTCGTGGTGAATAAAAAGTGAACCTTACGTTTACTTTCGGTAGCTTTGTGACTCTTGCTTTTCTTATTTTGCCCTTTAGTCCTCACATTCCATAAGTGATGTTTCTGACAAAGGAAGAATAGTTGTTTTCCGGGCTGGAATTTATCCATATAACGTTTATCGTTGGCTAGTTTTTGACCTTGAAATGTTTTTTTTTTTTTTCAAGCTCCTTACATCAAGTGGTTTCATGCCTTGTCTTGATTTCCATTAAAAAATATATAAACCAATAGATCCCTTTTATTTTGTATTATCAACGGTGTGGTAATACGTTTTTAGTCAAGTCAAAACTTATAGAATATGTTGAATAAAAGTTCCATTCAAACTGTTACGGTCATCTCAGCACTAATACTGCTCGTAAATGTATTCTTTGTATGACTATTAAAATAGCAACTTGTGTTCAATTATATGGATGTAATAATTATTGTTTGGGGATTATATAACCGAAAAAAATTTTCATAGGCTGAAATCGAGTAAGCTTTTTTTTTTTTTTTTTTCTTAAATTCTAAGAATTGATTTTTTTTTTTTTTTTTTCGAAAACTTCAAAATAAATCTCCAAATTAACTTAAAAAAATTTTTTTTTTAACCTTATTTTTTTAATTTCAGTCAAAAATGAAAAAAATATGAAAATTTTTGTTTTGAATTCATTACAATGTGGCATGCTTGTATAATTAAAGACACAAATTTCTAAACTCACAATCTGTCACTATCTTTTCATTGTCGACATCATTTAATATTTGGTTTTGATTAATGAAGAAGGGTTTCACTATTGGTTAATTGAATTGTTGCTCATTAAATTTTTTTTCTAAGTTTGTCATTACTAGTGATGGGACGATTCTAATATTCCCTCCCTCCCAATTCCAATACAATTATCGATTCTGTTAAATAATAATAATAGTAATAAAAAGAATAATAAAAAACGCCTTTTCTTTCCTTTTCTAAATTTACATTTCTATTAACATTTCTTGAACTGTTATGTTCACAGGATTTCAATTATTCTACTCTGACCTTTCGTGAAAGTTCGTAACCACCCGAGGATTTTGAAATAGAATAATCTTAGAATTATAAATAATGGCAGATAATCTCAGAATTACAAATAATAATGGTAATAACAACTAATTACTTACAGCCTAAGCATCGAATATGCAAAGGTGAATAATCATACGAGATACAGTATTAAGTTTATACTATAAATGGAAAAAAACCTTTAGTTTAATCTAGTGGACATATAAAACCTTGTGAAGAAAAGTGTTGGTAAAGTGAATTAGCTATTTAAATGTTAGGAGTTTGATCCATGATGAAAAAGTAAAGATGAATTGAATTAAAATATGTAAAACTGATGGAATGAGAAAATATTGTATCTCAGTGGAATAATTAAAGAATCGGTTCCAAATTGCTGGATTATAACAAAAATAACTGGAGAAGTCTGGCGAGTACAACAATCAAAACATTGAACATAATGACCAGATGAAGACAGCCGATCAAAATATGGAAATGATAATATCTTGGAAATATTTCAATCGGACTCCTCTTGTTTGATACCTGTATTACTTGTTTTGATCGAACTATTGTTCTCATCTTGAGTGTTATTTATGTGATGTTTCAGTCAATGTAGCCTTCGGCCTTCATCAAGCATGTTGGTCGTCATAGAAAAGAAAGAAAAGTTACTGGCTCTGTAAATGGTTTTGTATTCTTGGAGTTGTTTTTGTTTTTTGTTTTTTCGCAGTGGTTTCTAATGTGTAAAAAAAAAAAAAAATTTGGTTGACAAAAGTAACTCTAAACTTTGACAGGCCTTTTAATTAGAGGTTCCCATATACTGTTGATCTCTATGCTTGATCTGCTTAGTAATTTTTTTTTTTTTTTATATCATATGTGCCATTTCTTTAAGTCATCTAGCTCTCCATCTTGCATCTCTGTCAATAATTTTGACCTCGTTCCATAAAGGAAAGTGTGTTCTTTCCATATGTGATCAGTTAGTCCTGACTTTTCGATTTCCCCACCACACACACACGCACGGCACAGCTTTATGGTGTTCTTTACTCAAGATGAGAGCAATAATCTGATCAAAACAAGTAATACAAACAATAAGTCCTCATCTAAAAAAACTCAGAACTTTAATTTACTTCGTTTTTTATATATTTTGTTTATGCTCAGCAGTTCTTCTTTCTAATTATACTTTTCTTTTTCATTTTTTAATATCTCTGAAAAAAAATGCCAAAATACTTAACTGATTTGAATTCATGTTTATGAATTTATTTTACTTTGAAAAAAAAAAAAAATTTTTTTCTGTCGAAATATCCTTTAAGAAATCACTGTAGACCTGATAAAAAAAAAAAAATTGAATAATAAAAAAGAACATTAATTCAATGAAAAATGTGATAAGTTAGTTTCTTCTGCTTTTTTGTTTCAATGGCATTCACTCTTATTGGTTTCAGTTGGCTTCTTCCCTGGCCAGCACCATATCTTGGACCACTGCATTCCTGAACAGGATTGCATAACATAATTAACCAATCACGACCCCATCGAAAACCAACCATTTGTTGGCCTGAGTGCTCAGCCAAGTTCTCCTTAATAATTGTCACTTATGTCCTTAGCTGCTTGCGTTAACCTAACAGAGGTAGGAAAGATGCTCGGTTCTAATGATTTAGTTTATTAATAGAAGATAATCTTTTCTGCTTAATAACTATCAGAACTTGTGGAAATTCCACAGTAGTTGAACATTTTTAAAACGCACAAATAAATGAATAAAAAATAAAATAAAACAAAAAACGACGAATTTAAAACAATTTTTTTTAGCAAATTCTTTTTTAACCTTTTAAAGCTAAAAAGAATTGATTTTAAAAAATTAGATTTTTTAATGGAAATTAAACATCCCAAATAGCCAATTCGAAATCGTAAACAGAAAGCGATGATTTTAAATTTTTGGAGAAGATGTTTTTTTTTATTTTATTATTTTTTTTTTAATGATTTTTATCTGATAAAAAGCGACTATAAAGGGATGTAATTCGTTTCTCTTTAATTGTTTGCGATAATATATATATTTTTTTTTGTGTGATGTCGGATAAGTAAATTAATATTTAGTTAATTACTTGACGTCGTTTTTAACATGGGTTCATTTTGATTACTATACAGATTATCCTCGTGGTTTGTTTATTTCTCGACATTGTTGACTTCTTGTAAATATTTTAGGTAAACGTATTGAAGATATTTTTCAGTTCTTGCTAAAATCTGCTCCACTCTCAATTGTGTTGTTTTCAAGTAGAGAAATTTTTTTTTTTTTTTTTGTACAGCTGTTTCATTATACATATTTTATTTTTCGTTTGGATATTTTCATACCAGGACCGAAGTATAGAATTTTATTTTTTTTATAATTTGTTTCATGTTTTTAATGTTTATTCTTAAATCACTGTTAAATTTGCTCCTATCCATGAAAATCTAAGCCAGTATTCACCATTCTACACATATATCTTCACAATAAGTCACACTTTAAATTTTTTTCTTCTACTTTTTTACTTGTATTTCATCGACTTATCCATAAACTGATCACGAAAAATCTTTTCATATCATAGAAATGATACATTTCATGGTTTTCATATCAGCTGTCATGTTTATCAATTTCTATTTTATGTTATTCAATCCTTTTTTTGCATAACCAACTTGGAGTTGCTGATTATGAAACCTTAGTACTTTTATATCTATACGCCTATGAATTTTTTTTTTTTTTGTGTATTGGTATTCATATTAAAACCCCTCTTTTCTATTTATTTAAAAAAAAAAAATACAACTCTGTTATATATAGGTTGTGGAATTGCATTCATCTGCAAAAGATCTAGCTAATTTGCATATTCTTTTAAATATTCATTTTAATTAATTCCCTTTTAGTTTTTCGGTTTTCTTATGAGATGATCATCTTTACTTAACTCTTACGTGTAATTATATTAATGCAAATATTCTACATGATTTATATTTGCGTAAAAAATTTATAGTAAACACAAACTTCTTTCTATATAAATTTATGTATGCGTATATGTCTAAAACATTTTGCCTACAAACTCCTCTGACAGTTTTTAGTCTACAGACATAAAACTTAATATATAGGATATTTGAACCCATGCAAAACTTTATTTGGGTTTTAGGGGAAAATCGGTGCAAAAGTGTGAAAATAAAAAAAAAAAAATAAAAAAAAAAAATGGAATTCTCCATGCGAAGGTCAAACGACGGCATTACAAATATGGCTACGTAACGTAATAGCTATTGTTTCATGTTTTAATTTTTAGCTTTGCAACAAACATGTCTTCATAGGTCAGGCATTAATGTCAAAGAAAAAAGTAAAGCCAAGCGTTTTAGTTTTGAATCTTAGTGGTGGCACACTATCATCAACCATCACAGTACCTATTATTAACCCTTATCCTTGAGTGGCATCTGGGCCTTGATAAGCAGTGACTATATGATAAAAAAACAAAATAGAGTAATAGAAATGCGAGTAGCGTAAAATTGATTCCTGCTGTTCTGTTTGATAAGGTTGAATGTACTTTATATTAATATTGCACTGATTCATCTCCTAAAATAGTCCTGGTCTCTTTTTTTTTTGTGTATGCGTTTATCTTGATGAGTAGATCAGCAATTTGTTTTTATGCCAAGAAATCAATGGTAATTATACAATAATGATGATAATTTTTAAAATATAAGTAATAGAGAAACAACAGATGCAAGGGAGGGAAGTAACAGTGTAACCGGAAGTACAAAAAGATGGTCATGAAATTGAATATCAAGTATGTCAACATGACCTAGGCATAAGATAGCTGATGAGCAAGCAAATGTAACCTGTTTGGTGAAACGCTCTTCTGCATTGATGGCTACCCCTATTAATTGAATTTCACGACTATTTAGCTAAGCATTCATGTGTTTGTGCCGGCCTTACTTCGATTGTAGACACAGCACACAAGTCGGTTATACTTCATTCCACAAGGAAGACCATCACCACTGAAGGCAGTGGACAATAAGCCATTTTTGGATAAATCGATAACAACGACTACAATTTTTTGGAGTTACATTTCTTTCGTTCATGAAGCCACTTTAGGGATCACTGGAAGTATATTTTGCTCCTAACCTGTGCACAGGTCGTTGAGTATGTAAGATGGTGTCATGCTTACTTAGTTTTGTCTGTTGCGAGTTACAATTGCATTGGGAAATTTAGTTCTGCTTGTTGATTTGATGCTACCACTTCTCTAGAGGATCGTAAAACTTTGTTGCATGACTAGCAATGCATTTTCTGAAAGGTTTCAAGTGAAATATTATTAATAAAACCAAATTTTTTTCTAGACGAAAAAAAAAAAAAAAAAAGAAATATTCAATAAACATATATTCGATATTGAAGATGATAGAAATTCTATGTTTATGTGGGAAAAAGTAGCGCTGATCACTCTGCATTAGCACCTTTTTTTCGATCTGCTAGCATTTTCTTGTTTCAGTTGGTAAGTTATATATATCTCATGACCTTATATATATATATATATATATATATATATAAAAGGCAGTATGTATAATATGCTGTGTAGGGGTTAATATATATATATAACACAGTATGTATAATATGCTGTGTAGGAGTTAATATATATATATAACACAGTATGTATAATATGCTGTGTAGGAGTTAATATATATATATAACACAGTATGTATAATATGCTGTGTAGGAGTTAATATATATATATAACACAGTATGTATAATATGCTGTGTAGGGGTTAATATATATATATAACACAGTATGTATAATATGCTGTGTAGGAGTTAATATCAGAACTTGTATCTGTTTGTGAGCAATAAAATGAAAATAGCTATGTGCCTTTCCCTCCTGCGAGAGCCGAAAACCCGCCCACTTCTTTCTCATTTGATATTATTTTAGACAAGATTGGGTTTTGTTTATTATTTTTAAGGAATAGACAAGGATAATCATTCAACGTGTGCAATTCAAGACCACCACTTAAATAATGCTAAAAAGAAAAAAATTAATCACATTTTGGATTTTTTTAGATGTAATATATTTTTGTTAAAAAGTAAAATGTTTTTGCATCTGGTGAGGACTTTTTTATTGGGTTGGGGGGGGGGTAAAACTTTTCTGGTAGTATAAAGATAATCAATACATGCTTTTGGCGGATTTTGGTAGCATAAAAAAAAAACCGCAATATCAACTTCTAATGAATTGTTTTGCTATATCTCATTCTTCAATTTCCATTCTCCATTTTTTAAACATTTAACAGAAATAACAAGAATATTTAAATGGGATAATTTTGTTGTAGAAAGAAAAAAAGTTGTTGAAAAAAAACATAAAGAAAAAAAAAAATGAAAAAATGTCAATCTCAGCTTCTATTCAAAGGCAAGCAAATTTTTAAAGGGAGATAATTGTTATAATTATCTGTAATTACTCACGATTAAAGCTTGCTTTATTGTAAGGATATTTGAAGGTTATTAAAAATTGGTTTTAATTATCGAAACCAATTTTTTCCCCCTAAATGTACCCCCCCCATGTTTTCTTTAAAAAGAAAAATATTTTCATGATTAACATGCTTGCTGCTCTGTTTGCAATGCCCCTGTAGTATAGTAGAAACTACAAGTGAACATAACACTAAAAAGCAAATGGCACAAATAGCTACCATCTTTCTTTTTCTAGTTCGTTTCCTGACACTTTCCTCTTCACTTCTAAAAGCAAGTCAGTTTTCACAGGAATGTGTTAACTCAAAATATTTTTGATCAATAAAAATCCTTTTAAACTCCAAAAGTAGCAAGTTTATATCAAATTAACCAAACCTATAATGAGCAGTGGCCTAGTTAGCTTTTAGATTTCTCCAGAATTTTCAAGCTGGCCCGCACCAAAGCACCCAAGAACGTATGCTTAACTTAAAAGGAACACTTGAATGACTCTTATAAAAGCCTTCATTTATAAAAGCCTTCATGTCGTACATACATTATTGCACACTAGTAAGAGTCAGGTAAACAGAAACTAGTTGCTACTCACAACTATACATGCCACACACTTCCTCCTTGAAAATAAAAGCTTGCAATTCTGAGATCAACATGCACCAACAGAGGTTCAATAACAACTTTATTGAGAATATCTGGTTTAAATCCATTACCAAAACAAAAAGATGTAAAACGCAGTTGAAATCTTTGTTCGCTGACCCTTAGTGAATCAAATTCTATCTTAAATCCTTATCGAAATAAACCCCTGAAAGGATCACGATAATCTATGGGATTATTTCAACCCAGATAGTAGTATTAAACATTATTATTTAAAGATACAAATTAGTTGGTTTTATTGAATTCAATTTAAAAAAAACATAAATGAGTATTTTTAATGCGTCAATAATACACATATTTAGCAATAAATGTTATTTCAAATTTGAGCATGACATTTGGAGAAGGTGGCAATGTTAGCTTTGAATAGTTCAACCTATTTTTTTTTTTTTCTCAGTTTATTATAAGCTGACTTTTAATCCGATATCAATCAAATCAAACTTGGATCTCTTATCAAAAAATGATAATCGCTTTCAGAGGTTTATGTTAGAAATCTCTTTTAAAAAAGTAAATTCTACCAATGATATATTGTAATCTATGTGACTCAAACTTTGGATGGAATTAAGAAAATTTACCCGAAGTGGTTGGCATTTAAAAAAAACAATGGATAAGATCATCTAGTATGGGACAACCTTTGGAATTTTGATTTGACTTTAAGGTGAAAAAGGATAATTATTTTAGTTGGTTATTAATTGTCTATAGTTCTGGGATGAGGTGATTTCATTATGGATTTCATTTTTTGGACTCCCTTCCTCATCTTTGGTGTTTTTTCCGCTACGTTTCGGCCGTATCATCCTTCGGCCTTCTTCAGGTGTATCTCGAACTCGGGAACTGTTTTGGAATTTCAAACCCAACCCTTTATTGTTACGGGGGTACCATGTTCTCGTTCCATTCAGGCCGTCCCTGCTGCTACCGCTTAATGCTGTTGCTGCTGCGTCTATCGCTGTCGCTGCCATTGTGTTGTCACTGCCACTGCTTTCGCTCAGGATTGAACTCAGCACCTTGGAGACTTGCAATGAACGAGAACATGGTATCCCCGTAACAATTCCCCCCCCCCCCAAAAAAAAAAAAACAGTTCTCAAGTTCGAGATACACCTGAAGCAGGCTGAAGGATGATACGACCGAAACGTAGTGGGAAAAACACCAAAGATGAGGAAGGGAGTCCAAAAAATGAAATCCATAATGAAATCACCTCATCCCAGAACTATAGAAATCCATATTTTAGTTGGGTTTAAAGGTAGAACCCCTTTTGTGTCCTGAGTTTATGAAAAAAGCAAACATTAAGTAAATATTCATGCTTTATTATACAAACATTATTGGTTACATATGTGTGTATATGTTTCAGTGGAATCCTAATTCAAGGAGACCACCTCGTCAGACCCCAAAAAAGGAGTGATATTCTTTTTATTTTTGGTCTGATGAGATGATCTCCTTGAATTAGGATTCTACTGAAACATGTATGCACAGATCTCCGCTTGCCAAACTTTCACAAAAAAAACAAAAAACAAACAAACACTCGACTAGCTAAAACCACGATATATGATTTTCCTCACTCTCTATCTGTGCCTAAATGTAGACGCAGATTCCATGAACTCTTTCTCAAAACTGCCCACCTTTGAACACTGTTTCGCTGGCATGCTTCCAAATTGAATACGTGGTAGCCTTCAAATCATTTCGAATGTACAAATAAAATGTTTAATACTAACTTTATATTTTACATAAAAAAAAAAAAATTTATTAACCTACACTTCACCGACAATTTATTTTCATTTTTAAAATTTTTTTCTAATTGGATTTTTTTTTTTTTTTTTTTAATTAGTAGTTGAAAGTTTTGAAATATTTGTTAACTCTACATTCCCTTTTATTTATTGGAATTTTAACCATATAATAGATTGGAATTTGTCTGATATGGGGGTGGGGGGAGAGCGAATTAGCAATCCATTTGTTTTGTGTGTTTGTTTTTTGTTTTTTTAGAATTTAAAACCTACTATACAATATTTTATTTCATTTTTTTTTTATTTCTTCTAAACTAGAAATCTTGAATTTTCTCAAAATAACCAACAAAACAAAAAGAGGTAAAAAAAAAACAAAAAAAAATAAACATGCAACAAATGTTATCAGAGGCCAGCTGTTACGTTTCTACCTAATTGGATAAGTTTTTTGTGTTCTAACTTATTTTAAAGTGTTTTTTTAATTAACTTAAAACTAAAGGTAATATACAGTTAAACTGAAATTCAATCGATGGTAATTGTGCATGGGGAACCTTAACTTTCAAACACGCCGGAAGCTTGCACTTGCGTCTCAATTGACGTATGGAAGCACAAAATAGATACAATTTTCAAATATATTTTATGTTTATTTTTTTTCACCCCTTTATAATAAAAATATATAAAAATATGTAAACTTTTTTTCTTTATCAATTAAAATTTTCACGTCTCTCAATTGAGATATGAAAGCACAAAATGAATACAATTTTTAAATATTTTATGTTTGATTTTAACGATTTAAAAATAACTGTTTCGGCAATATCATCTACTAGATTCGTACTTATCTAATTTGAATTTAATGTTTTTTTTTTTTTTTTTAACATTTGAAATGTGAATATTTCACAACTGTTAAACTATTTTCTGTTGTACATTCAATTTTTTGAAACTGCTAAAACTGTAAAAAAGGTGAAACATTCAGTTTTCATGTTTCTGTAAATATATTTTTAAAATATATAATTATAATAATAATAATATATATATATATAAATATATATATATAATATAATTAATAACATTAATTTAAATAAACATAGTTATTTGAAAAGATATGCGATTAAATAATAATAAAAAATTAATCGATAAAAATGTTTACATATTTTTATATATTTTTATTATAAAGGAGGGGGAAAAAAAATAAACATAAAATATATTTAAAAATTGTATTCATTTTGTGTTTCCATACATTGAGAGACGCAAAAAAAATTAACTGATAAAAAATTTACATATTTTTATACATTTTTATTATACGGGGGTGAAAAAACAAAAAAAAAAAACAAAAAAAAAATTATATTTGAAAATTGTATCTATTTTGTGCTTCCATACATCAATTGAGAGATGCGGATGCCAACTTCCAGTGTGTTTGAAAGTTAGGCTCTCCTTTTATGTACAATTACCCAATCAATAATCGCTTAAAAATCGAAACTTAAGCAAAAATACTAATAGAACCAATCCAATATCATCAATTGTGCGAAAATGTAATATTCTCTCAGTATTTTCAAGTTTTGAACAATTATCGAAGCTAATGAAACCATTATGTTGTTTATTAATCTAACTCTACAGGCTTTACACTTATTTTTAATTAAAAAAGAACACTTTAAAATAAGGTAAAACAAAAAGGATTATTAAGGTAGAATAGTATCTTAGCTTGCCTTTGTTAACATTTATTTGTTATATATTTGTTTTTCTCTCCCTCTTTTTTGATTTGCTTCGTTAGCCATTCTGGAAAATCACCAAATCTTTTACTTTCTAGCTTCATTGAAGAGGCATACGCCATTACAACATCCACCATTACGTGTATTTGTCTTCTTGAAATAAAATTGAATTGGGAAGGAGGAGGACTCCAAAATGGACAGGAACATATGCAAGAGATGAAAACTACATGAATCCCGGAAGCCATAAACGAGAGAGAGAGAGAGAGAGAGAGAGAGAGAGAGAGAGAGAGAGAGAGAGAGAGAGAGAGAGAGAGAGAGAGCACACACAGACTAGTGAAAAAATAAATTTCACTTGCTGGTCGATTCTCTTGACTATTTGACTACTAAGAATTTATCGGCTTGAGTTTTTCACTGTAAATACAGCATACAAAGCAACAATAACGGCATTTCGACCAATGAGGACAGCAGATTCAACCAGAGGCAATCACAATTCATTTTCTGTATTGGCTTCGTGACAGAAATACAATTATTAAACCCACCTCAAAATCTTTTTAGTACGAGATGAATTTTATGAAAGAAAAAGATGGTATGTGGGTGTTGTTTCTTGATAAGTTACACAATTGTGCCTTTTTTTTTTTTTTTTAAATTTTATAAGATGGAAATCGCTCCAGACAAAACATGAAGCCATGAGCTTAAAAAAATATTTCAAGATTAAAAACTAGCTAATAAGTGTTAAATGGATAAATTCTGATGTGGAAAACAGCAATTCTTCTTCCTCAGAAATATCGCTAATTGAATGTGAGAACTAAAGGACTACATAAGAGAAGCGACGTGACTGCTGAAAATAAACTCGTGGTCCACTTCCTCCTCTCCAGAGATTTGTCAACTAATGAGATCACCTTCACACCTTCATCTTCACCTGCCCCACCCACACCGTGACGGTTGCCATTGGGGCGCTACAGATGGCCTGTCAACCAGTCTTCATCCTTCCCTGTCCTCCCCATGACCGCCTCATTCAGTTTCAATCCTGTCCATTCTGTGATGTTTGTGTTTCCATCTTTTCTTCTTTTCCTCTCTTTCTTCTTCCGCTGACTGTTCTCTGAAGCACTGTCTTGACAAACCTCTCTCCTCTTGTTATGTGGCCGGAACCATTTTAATTTGCACCTGCTGATTGTGGTGAAGATCTTCATAAAGACAAATGGCTTACCTTATTCTGTTTTTGACTTCCTCATTGGTTATATGGTCTTTGTAAGAGATGCCAAGCAGTCTTCTGAAACATCTCATTTCTGAGGCTTGAATCATCTTCTCTAATTCAGCTGTAAACGTTCATGTTTCACAAGCATACAGGAAAACTGAGCGGACAAGGGAACACATGAGTCTTATCTTTTGAGCTGAGCTTGAATACCTTGAACTTCCAAATGATCAACTTAATCAGTGAACTGATGTTCAACTTAGCCAGTGGCTAATGGAATGATTGAACCAATAAATACTCCATTTCACTTGAAGTTTTTTTTTTTTTTTTTGTTTACAAGGTGGTCACCACTTATCAAGGCCCGGAAGCCACTCGGGGATAAGGGTTATTGTAAGTACATTACGTTAGTGTAGATATTTAAAGTGTGTACTTAAGGGGGCGGTTCATCAGGAATTTGTTTACGCTGGACTTGAAGGCATCAAAGTTGTAGTCAGGAGAGAAGCAGGCAGACGGAACAGAGTTCCACAGGCGTGCAGTTCTAAGAAAGAAGCTTTGTTCATGGAATCTATGTTTTGATTTAGGCATAGATAAAGAGTGGAGAAAGTTTTTGACAGTGGATTCAGCTAGACGGGTGTTTTTCGTAAAAGATTGGCGAGGGGGGGACCAGAGATTGGCGTTCAGAAGTGCTTTACTTCCTCTTCATATCTTAACATAGTTATACTACTTGAAATAAAAACAAAAAAACATGAATGTCATTACAAACGAAATGTATAATTAATCTAATGCATCTATGTGATCTGCTAGGAATGTTGATATACCAGTTCCAGTAAGTTCACGAAAGTTAAGCAATCGTGTGTCTGACCAGTACTGAATGAGTGACCATTTAGTAAAACCTGCCAGGTACTGTATTGAAAAAAAAAACATTCAAATTAATGTATCAATCATATACAAAATCCATGTAAGATGTCGGCATAAAATAACCTAACAATGATTGATATGCAATAAAACTCAACAATAACAGTTCAACTCCTACTGCAGCTTTGCCTATTGACAGGCACATATGCCAGAGTTGACACTTTGCAACCCGAATGACTATGATATAAAAAGAGAAATTACAAAACAGTCTTATTTTCACCTATTCAGGCCGTTTTCTTTATGGAGTTTATTCTCAAAGGATTTCATTAGTTTGTTTCGGGTGAAAAATTCAAATTATCTTACTATTGTATGTGACTTAATAAAGATTTGAAAAAGAGAAAATGTTGTTAACCCCCTTCTTTCCCTCATCACAATTTCTAAGAAATAACCAAACTGATTGACCGAAGCAGCACTCACCAGCTTCCTCCAAAATAGGAAATTCCGTAAGAAATATCAAATTCACAAGCGGTCCACTAGGTGTATCAGAATTTTTGACACCCCTAACACGAAACTGTGAATAAAATATAAAAAACTCGTAATTTCTCTTTTAAAAATGGGTTGTTTATTTTCTTTATGGATTATACTTCCAAAATTAAAGTTGTTTTAAAAAGTAATAGAAATATTTTTTTTTTTAAATAGTAATGAATTTTACAAACTCAATATTTGTCAATTTTTAAACTTTAAAAATCTATCAAAGTTTTTCTATTGATTCTACTTTTACGATATTTTCAGGGTCAATGTGAAATTTTATGCTCTTTCAAATAAACCGAATATAATATTTTAGACAAACGTTTTTTTTTTAATTCACGCCCCCTCCCATTTCAAGTGTCTATTAAAAAGTAAATAATTAATTTACTCACCAAAGTTTTATATATCACAAATTGAAGAGAAAAGGTCAATAAATAATATATTCAAATTTAAAACAAAAACAAAAAAGTAGTGTTTTTTAGAAATTTACCTGTAAAGTCCGAAGTTTAAAACCTTTTTTAAAAAAAACCGACGTTTATTTTTTTTTGTTTTTTTTTTTAATGAAACCTTGATCCTTGCTCCTTTAATTGAAAAAAGAAAATTAGGGCTTGAATTACATTTTTCGAGGAGTTATAAGCTTGGAAAGACGGGATGGAATTCTTCACTATTTTTCACAAAATTTCTGACACACCTAGCGGTCCACAGTCATTTCTATATCCTCATCAGGAGAGATGACGATGTTAGGCTTTTGTAGTTCTTACAAGATGTCAATGTTTTTCTAAGAGATTGCATCGTTTACACTCTTTAATAAGACGCAGAAGAAATTTTGGATTAAGATAGAGAACAGTGGTTGGGACATGATTGGCCTGCCAGATTGATAGACACATCTCTTGGTTGATAGAGATCTTCTGAAACCTCCACAAGTATCATTGGACGAAAACAAAAGCGGATCCAGCAGACCCATCTAAATAGATAATAGTGTTGGAACAATTAATCGGAAAAATTAGAACTTTATAGTGTTTTGAAATTGGAAAAGTTTATCTAGTTTCCGATGCCAAGAACGATTCTTTTAATTGATGCTTTTTGTTTGTTTTTGTTTAAAACTTCATTTACTGTTGCCGGTACCAATGACAAAATGATTTGAGACTACCAGTAAAACTAAAATTTATAGACTCCCTCACCCGTCCCCCTCCCTAGTGTATTTTTCTGTTTGCGAAAATATATGCACATATTAGAAGGGTTTTTATGGTTATCTGGGGGAAAAAAAATTTGATAGAAATTTTTAAAAGATAGCAATCAATAATTTATAAAAGAATCGGTAATTGTATCAAGATTGGAAAAATATTGGAATCCTCCCATCACTAATAGGTATTGTTGGAAATTTTCAAAGAATGGGAAGTCACTCAATCCTTTCGTTGTCATTACTTCCTGATTCATTCTGACCTGAAATGGTAGTTACTCGTTAATCTCATTTACAGGTTGGAACGATAAAATTGTCACCATAGAAAAGACTACATAATTCCATTTCCGTTTCATGGAAACTGGCTTTCTTTTTTTGTTGCAGACCATCTACTAGTTGGTCAGTTGTGTACAAATCCCAAGAGCGTCTGTCTGAAAGTGACACAATGTTCAATGAGCGAGATCAGAGATGTGCCACTGTACAACTCATGCTCTCTACCGATCCAAGTCATGACAACAGGACCATTACCAGCACCCTTAAAATGCAAATCCAGACGGTTCAATGCTTGAGGGCACAGCTCAACAAAGTTTCTAGCCACAGTTATGATTTTTGGTGTGGGTTCAAGTGAAGGCCACATCATGCCACCTCACATCTTCAAAGTTGGTTTGAAAGTCAACACCAAAGTGTACCTGGATGTGCGGAAGTGTGTGGTGATCCCATTGTACAATCAGGTGGCCACTGGCAGACTCTGGGTGTGGCAGTAGGACTTGCCACTGTCCACATGTCTAAAGAAGGAATGCAACACTACTTCGTTTGGTTATATG
Source organism: Euprymna scolopes (assembly GCF_053919585.1). Lineage (NCBI taxonomy): Eukaryota > Metazoa > Mollusca > Cephalopoda > Sepiida > Sepiolidae > Euprymna > Euprymna scolopes. The sequence goes on from NC_136490.1 coordinate 13,409,896, forward strand.
TTGAGAACATCACCAACATGACTTCCCACAACACCAAAGCCAGCTTGATTGCCGCCATCCGCTGAGTATTCGCCGAGCTCCCGCCGGCGCTTTGTAGAAAAGGCATGCTTCCTGTTCCGGACCTGTATCAAGGCGGTGATTGAGGCTGAAGACGGCTGCATTGAATAGATGTCAGCTCTACTACATAATCAAGTTACCGGAATTGATTTTTTTCAGTAAAAGTTTTAAAATAAAGCTGTAGTGTTGTTTTCTTTAGGGCGGTAAATTTATCATTTCGCCTTGTATGTATGCGTCAAATAGAATCTTATTTTAAAAAAATACAAAACAAATGAATCTACAAAAAATTTGTATAGAAAACATAAATGCACCCTACGACGGTTGACACATCATAAAAAGCTAACCACCAACCATCTAAATTCTAACCAGGTTCAACGTTGGTAATTTTAACGCTCTGTTCTTTTCAAATCAATGTGAACTGATTTTGTCAGTTGAGTGTAATTTAAATATTGCTAACAAGTTGTCAAGTTACTTTTCTAGTTTCATGTAGGTCAGTGTGAGGCCATTTGGCCACTTTTCATTTCAGCAATTCTCACAGAAAGAAAAAGGAGAGAAAAATCTGCTCCAGTTCCACTGTTTCCTGAAATCCTTGTTGTAAATCTCTCATTTGTTGATAAGTGTCTTGTTGCAATTGCATTCACCATTAAAATTGTGGGAAATAGTCTTTACTCTTCATTATAATTGTATGAATCCAAACAAGGACTCGGTTTTTATTGCTTTAAAAACAAAAGTTGCCCTTGAAGATACTTTATTAATTTTTTTAATGGCTTTAAATAAGTCGCTTTCACTTGTCCCTTTAGACACTATACGCTTAAATATGATATTTTAATTTGTTCAGAGTTCTGTATATACTATTATTATTATAGTCGTGATTTCAAAAGTAAAAAAAAAAGTATTTAAGTGCCATCGACTAAAACTGTAGCAAAGCTGTTGACGTTACCACTGTAGCAACGTGGCACGTATATAAACCAATTAAAAAATAAACTAAGCTGAATGTAGAAAATGTTTGATTTCTTTTACAATTTTGACCCCTTAAAAACAATTCTAACCGGCTAAAGACCCATAAAAGAACGGTCTAATCCATAAAAAAATCCAATCATTTGAGGCCCCTGGCACCACAGCGACTTTCAGTTTCGGAAGGGGATAGTTTGAAAATATGGAGACAAGTCAAACAGACTGGCATATAACCGTTTATATATTAGATTATAGATTTCTTTTTAACTGCCACCGGATAATTTATTTGGCTATTTCATTTATAATTTAATGACATTATAAAGTGAGAGCACTCAAAAAACATTCATTCGCACTAAGGCTCAATATCTTGCTTTTTACCAGCTAATGTGATGAACCCACTCAAAATGGCTTCTCCAAATTAGCAATGATTCACACTTTTGAGTGCAACTAATTCAGTTTTTTTGTTTTTTTTAACAATCTATCAAATCTTTTTTATTTTTTTATTTTTTTTTATTAATGAGTCATCACTTATCAAGGTCCAAAGGCTGATCAAGGATAAAAGTTCATGAGTTTGTGTTGTGTGTCTGTCCACGAATATGAACAAGTAACAAATTAAAAAAAAAAGATAAACTAATAAAAATCGGAATTGAAATAAAAAGAATATTTATTTTAACATAAAACGGTATAATCACGTTGACAGTACGGCATAATCACATTCACATACTGGTTTTCGTTAGATTACCGAAGTTAAGCAATGCTGAACCTGGTCAGTACTAGATGGGTGACCAATTTGGAATTCCAGGTGCTGTATGTAGAAGGACGTTGACACCTCTCTGCAAGAATTGCAAAAACCTAACGCCGTCATCTCTCCTAATGGGGATATACATGCGACTGGGGACGGCTTGTGAATTTCATACTCCCATGGAACTTCCTCTTCTGGAGGAAGCCAGTTAAACCCATATAGGGTGAGTGCCATTTCCATATATATATAATAAAACATACAAATAATATTTACAAGTAAATACGCTTTTTTAGTATTACTGTTGGGAGGTCAGAATTACTTGGGTAAATCTAATAAGTATATTAAAAATATAATTCTTTGGCCGATGAGAAAATTTACAGAAATCTGTACTACTGAAATTCCATTATTTTAAACTATGGCCGAAGCATGAAATAAATAACAAAAAAATAAAAATAAAAATAAAAATAAAGTGGAGAACGATTACTTTCGGAAAGGGAAAAAATAAATTAACCCAAAATTAACATTTATTACTTCCAGAAACGTGGTAAAACCGACATTACTGGAGAAAATGAATCATGACAATATTAGTCAAGAAGACATCTTTTTTTTTTTTTTTTCTTTTTTTTTTAATAGATAATAACATCAGGATGATAGACTTTCTGCATGTTTAAAAATTATTTATCTGTTCGAAAAAAAAAAAAACAAAAAAAAAACTATTTTATAAAAATCCACTGTTGCTTTCATTACAAAATTATTTTATTAAAATTATATTTTCTTATGCAAACTTTTCAATAAATGTTTTTACAATTATATTTCGATTCCCAGTAAAAAAAAAAATAACAAATAAAACAACCCACTTCTCCATTAAAAAAAAAAAACCCAAAAAACAATCATTTAAATTAATTTGTTGTTGACCCTTCAAACTTGCTTTAATTCAATAACATGTTTAAAATTATTTATTTGTTTGAAAAAAAAAAAAAAAAAAAAAAAAAAACAACAAAAAAAAAATCCAAACTATTTTATAAAAATCCAATGTTGCTTTCATTACAAAATTATTTTATTAAAATTATATTTTCTTACAGAAACTTTTCAATGTTTTTAAGATTATATTTTGATAAATTTCCCGTTTTCAGTAATTTATTTACTTTTTTCCATAGTTCTTTCCGGAAGTTTAAGTTTTTTGTTATTTATTTCATGCTTCGGCCACAGTTTAAAATAATGGTGTCTCCCTTACATTCGGACAGCAGGTGCGTGAAATAAAACGGCGTCTCCAATTTCGGCAATAAAGTGTAGAAGCACCGAATATTTTAATATTCTATTCATTTTTATGGGTAAAATGCCCTCTTATAACAGTTTGTCACAGGAACAGTGAAACAACACCCTGAGAATTAATGACAATGGTTAGAACTAGACAGAACTTGATTATTTAAAAAGACGCTTCGTCAAGGACAAGACTTTTGTAGAAAAATCATACAATTCAAGAACCAAAAATAAAGAAAAGCGTCGATTTTCTTAATTAAAGAATTAAAAAAATTAGAATTATTTGGTGAAATTGATAGACTACAGTTATTTTTTCCTGGATTCTGAGAACTCTTCGAAATTAACAAATGCCAAAAAAACTGCATTATTTGAGAGATTTTATTTGTTTTTTCTTGTAATTATCTTTCTATTTGACCATATATATATATTTTTTTTTTTGGTTAATTTTTACTAATTTTAACATAAGTACGTAAAAGCATTTTTACTCAAAATGCATTCTTTGTTTTTTGATATATCCACTTATAATGTACAAGCACCAAAATTCTTTTACAAATTTTTAAGGGTTATGGAATAATTAATGCGTTTTGGTTTTCCACTTATTAACAGAAGATAAAAATGGCTGGCTTGTTTACGAAAAAGAATCGAAAATGCATAGTAGCGAATTTAATTTAGTAGTTAAATTATTTTTCTTAATGGTTACTTGTTTTTAATCTTTTTTTAATTTTTTTTAGTTACCTCTGTTTATGGAAATATTATTTGAAATATCGTTTGTTTCATTGAAGTTAAAAAAAAAAGTAGGGTAAAAACAAAAAACAAAAAAATGATTCCCATTTAAATAATAATCCCTGACTTCGGAATTGGCTTCCACAGTGGAGCTGACAGAAAGATGGCTGGATTTTATTTATTTATTTTTTTGTTAATCAAACCCCCTCAACTTCTGTAATAATTGTGGACAAGTTTTAGTCTAGAATAAATCTAAGTGCCCTTGATCTACTTACAGAACAGGTTTTGCAGTCTAGTCTTAAATTTATTTTTTTCTCTCACTTCTTTTTCTCCCTTAAAGAGCATCAACTGAAGTGTGTAGGCTCTCTAGGTTGTTTCATAGACGCTTTATTTATTTGAACAATATCCATATTCACTTACGAGTTACTAGGGTTCTTTTTACTTCCAACTTTTTTTTTATACCCTTTTTTAAAGGGGGGGGGCGATAAATTTAATTTTTCCAGTATTTAGTCGTTAAATTATGAATTGAACAAAATTATTATAAAATTGTTTTGTTTTTTTTATTTATTTAATGTCGTTTTTTAATCTTTATTTATAAAATTATTCTTTCAAAAGTTTCAATTCTTTTACTAGGTGAGGATTTCCCAAGGATTTTAAAGCCAGAAATGACTTTCTATTAGACAGTTTAAAGGTTTCTTAAATTCCTTTCAAACTTTGAAAGATTACAAAGTAATTAATTTGTTTTTTCGTTTTGTTTTATAGCCATTTTTTATCTTTTGCTAATAATGAACTCGTCAAAATGAATTGTGGTGGATTTAATTAGTTTTGAAATAAAATTTGTTTAAAGTTATTTTTTGGATTTTATGCTGTTGCATTACAAATTTCAATAAATAAGCGATTTATATTTGTTGGTGCTGACTGTAATTTGATATCTTATCAGCCAGATAAAAAAAACACAAAATTTGCAGTGCACATGGTCAGTGTAACAGTAGCTAATCAGTGTGTTAGGTGCAGGGAATATATTCCAATATAAAAAAGTATTGCGTTCTTATGTAACATAGCGCGTGTGAGAAAATCAGCAGCAGCAGTAAGGTAGTTGACTAGCGAAAATATTAGCAGCAGCAGCCATCTTAGCACATATGCAAATTAAGCAAATGTATACGCGTTGATATCAGGGGTAGGAGGAGAGAAAAATAAAAAAAATTGCAGCAAGTGATCGAGAAGAGAAGAAAAATGCCGACCGGGGAAAATGGACGTATGAATTTGAGGGCGAGAAAGCGCTGGCTTTGGCCGGCGTCAGGTTGCGGAAAGAGAGACTTATGTGGCAGAGGTTGTAAAACACGTGTGTGTGAAGAGACTTTTGAAAGATAATGAAATGTGTTATTTTGGAAAAACCACGAGTAAATAATTTTCATTTGCACTTAACAAAAAAACTTGTTAAATCGTATTTTTATGTCTGTCCTTGTTTATTTGTTCCTGTGACGGTACTAGACAATGTGTGGGTCAGAGCGGTTGAAATGTGACAACACCGTTAAAGTGTTATGGTCCCTTACACCAGAACTTTGCGTGCACACATTTACAAAAAGCAAAGACAAACGTAGAGCTAAACAGATCATCACTGGCAGGCAACAAAGTACCATGTCTCCACACCCTAATAAATGCCAATTTTCCCGCCAACAAAACACATGCGACATTGAGCGCAGTTAAAGCCTTCATTAAAGAAATTACTACTTTGGCAAACCAACAACGTACCACAATGTTAGAAGTCAAAGCAATACTCATATTGACTGCCAATAGATTTGCCCCCCCCCCCAATCTCATTTGGAATTTTGTCAGGGAAATAATATCTGCTGCTATTTATTTCCTTCTCACTGCAGGAAGATGTGATACAAAGCTAGAAAGTGGATGGAGGTGGGGTCAAGCCAGTGTCTATAAAGGAGAAGCACTCTTCCCTTTTCAAAAGTGCCTTGGCAGCCCCATCGGCATTTCCTGGTCAGAGCGCCTCAGGCAGTAAGCAATTAACTTTAACCACCCTAAAGACTGGAAGCATGGCCTAGGAGGATTGAACTCCTTGAACTACTCTAAATGAATGCCTCAGTCTGCTAGATAAAAGGCCACCAAAATTTTTTAGTTTTTGCCGAACTGGTTCAGATCGGCATCTTGATTGCCATATATCAGCAATTGGAGCTTTCCAGCATTTAGGGATCTCTAACAGTGAATGGTTGGGATTTTACTACTTCATTGGATTGTCAGGTGTTTGTGTTCCCAGGTGGATATTAACCTGAGTTTATCAGAGAAAACTTCCATTAAAATATTTGTAAAACAGACACGAGAATACATACATCGATGGGACAGGGGTTGGAGCTTAAGTGATAGTGTGTGATATATTTGTTCGGAGACTATTTTTTGGACCCTGTCTAAGAGGGAAAGACTAGTGGTAGATGTCACAATGTAACTCAAGTCTGAATGCAAAAACTAGTACCCCCACCACCCCCAAATATTTATTTTTATAACTGCTATTTGTCATTTCACTTGGTTGATAATTTATATTTTATTCAAATTTTATTGTGTATTTTCACAAGCCATACAACATGGTAAATAAAAAAAATCTGTTTACTTTCATAAAGACTAGCGGGGGTACCCGGCGTTGGCCGGGTGTTTGTAGGTGTGTGTGGTGTTCAATAAAAAAGAACCCAGGAGTGGGGGGGGGTAACATCGAACCTGAAGCCCTGAGTTTGAAAATAAAATCGGCCAGGCAGAATGAGTTACTGAAACATGTTTGAATTTATTTAAGAACCAAATTGACAGGTGCGCGCCCGGAAGTCGTTGAGCGTGACGACGAGGACGTAGGTTTGTTTGTTATAAGCGAAGTAAAAAAAGAAAACAACATTTTAATTAAGCGGGGGGGGGGGGGTAATCAAAACATCGAAAAAAAGCACAAAAAAAAACTAACGTAAGGCAAACGAACGATGAAAACAGAAAAACGAACACGTGAAAAATGGCTTAAATAAGCCTGTTTTGATATTAAAATTTAAAAAATCGGTGGGTACCCGGGTGTTTTTGGGTGTGTGGTCGGGGGTGGATAAGTGAAGTAAAAAAAACAAAAAAAAACAGAAAAACGAACGTTACGTGAAAAATGGCTTGAATAACACTGGTTCAATATTTAAATTTAAAAAATCAAAAAAAAAAAAAAGACATCTCACACCACGATTCGAACCCAAAACGTTTTGATAATGAACCAACGCGCTAATCAACTGAGCTAACGCGACGTACATGAAATTTGTTCAGTTTTTCAACTATTTAAAGTAAATCAGGTCATGACGTCATGACGTCATTTGGCGCATACGTAGAACCGCTCATCGTCATGAGAAGACCGTTTTTGTTGACCACCCCTGTCGAAAATTGTTGATTTCGGGGTGAAAAAAATGAACGTTTTTTGGCCAATTTTTCCATATTTTTCGAGCAAAGTATAGGGCTTCGATATGATGCCGAGCTTGTGAATTTTCGTCGTGTCTGTCGAAAGTTTTTAGCAGACACACAAACATACATAAATACATACATTTTCGTTTTTATATATATAGAAGATTAGTAACTAACTTTTTCTTTGAAACCATTTTGTTGAATCTCCAATATCTCTGGAAAGCTTGCAATTATTTTGAAGAAGTCTTTGTATTCTTTCTCTTTTCAGTGGACTTTCCTGCCCACACTCAGGCGATCACATGTCTTGCCCTTGGCCATAAATCTTCAGTGTTGGTCACTGGAGGGGAAGATAGAAAAGTTAACCTATGGACACTTAATGCCTCTATGGATGGATGTCAGTCAATTATGGTAAGATAAAAGAAATTTTATCAGCCTTTAAAACGAATCCCATCACATTTATGTCTATAAAAGTTAATCAGTGTAACTAATTTAAGTCATATTTTTGTACAATCATATTTTTGTACAATCACACTAAAAAAAAACAGTGTGGTCGAATGGGCATAAATTGATACAAAGTATAAATTAAAAAATAAAATTGTAAAAACCGTTTTTACAAAATAATTTGAATTTAAATGTTTCATTTAGTTAGGTTATTAGCAAAAAATATAGATATTTAAACTAAACTTTATAAAAGACTAGCAGCTATCATGTCATAGCATTGCTTGGAGAAAATATGAAATAATAATAAAAAAAAATTAAATATTAAAGTAGCAATTATGAAAACGAAAAAAAAAAATTTTTTTTTTAATTCACTGTATGTACTTTAGGTGATTAAAATAGGATTCAGCCATATTTTTTTATATGAAGATTAGAAAGTAATTGTAAAAAATATTTAATAAATAAAGAAAAAATATGAGTTATCTAAGTTTGAAACAGGGTGGTGAGGAGGGGTTAGGTTAAGTTCCCTACCATAATGTTTTGAATAGTAACCCCAACCCCGGCTGCTTGTTAAAGTAAATACTGTTAAATATAGTATCAGTACCAACTTTTTTTTTTTTTTTTTTACAAATAATATAAAAAATAGATTTTAAATATTTTTTTTTATAAATAAGATTTTCATAAATGGGGGGGGGGGCAATGTTATAATAATGTATCCAATACAGAATATTCCAGGAGAAATTGCTTTTTATTCCACTTAATACGAAATTCTTCTAGTCCAAGTCTAGCCCAATTTTGTTTTTGAGAGCATTTTTCACAAATAATAATGGAAACAGTATTCTTGAATGATTTTTTGTTTCATGATTGAAAAAAATTATTTTTCGAATATATGCACTCCTCTGTTTATGGATGAATAATCCGTTAATGTAACATCCAAATGATAGTCCCTTAATCCACATTTAGACTTAAAAGCTACTGTATTATGTAGATGCTATTAAAGACAAAATGAAATAATTTAGGTGATTTAATTAAAATTCCCTCTACTAAGTAAGGTCCCGGTGTTTTGGGTGGAGGGAGTGGGAGATATTAAGAATCAAGTGAAAATGGTAGTCACCTTCTTGGAAGATTTATTTGAGAGTCAGGTAATCCAGATAAAATATAATAAATATTGAAAGAAAACTAAATAAATACTTGTTTCTAGAAACACACATGGGGGTTTAAACTCATTGAATGACAGAACAGATTAACATATAAAGGTTTTGGTTCTCGACTTATGTGTTTACATGCAGGTGTGAAAAATCGAATTTACTTTATTATATAAACTCTATACAAAGGGCGACAAATTGTTTATGCTATGTTTTAAATGATATTTCTTTGTTGCTTAATCAGTTAATCTTCCTGATTTAGTAGGTGACAACATCCTGTATGTATGGCGACAAACAAGCTATCAAACAAAAAAACCCAAAGAGTTTGAATAATACAAATATATGGTTCACCTAGACTACCCATAACTATAGTCTGTTTAAAAAAATTACATCATCCATTTGTTACTTTGTATAATGTAATAAACCTGTTTTGAAATTCTGTAAAGATTCCAGAGAATGACAAAATACAATTGAAAAATCTGTTTGCAGTAGCCGAAACATGAAAATAACATCCAAGATGAAAACGGTAGTCTGAATAATCCAAATTATCAATCCTCATCATCTAAAAAATTAAGAAAAAATAAAGGAATTTCATTTTACATTGATTCTTCAACTGATCTAACGGATTCATTATAAACTAGTGGGACTTGTGAAAATTCCACAGGGGACTCATATGTAATATAATGATGTTGGTATTCAGCATAAATGGAGACACTGATATTATTGTAGCTCTTTTGTTAAAATTGCAGAAGTATTTATCTAAGCTAGCAGGGACGCCTGGCCTAGCCCGGTCGTAAAATATGCTTAAATATGATATTTTAATTCTTGCAGATTTCGTATATATTATTATAGACTTAATGTTCTATCGATTTTTTTTTTTTTTTTTTTTTTTTTTTTTTTTTTTTTTTAAATGTATTATAAAGTTGCGATTTCAAAATTAAAAAAAATATATCTATATGACTTGGATTTATCAGCTTGAATCGAAACCGAATCTCAAACTTATGTATATAACTTTAGTTCCTTCGGCTATAATTGAAACCAAAACTTATAAAGAATTCTTGATAAAATTATTTATTAAAAAAAAATGGATTACTAAGGCGCCACCAGCTAAAACCAAAACCAAGACTTATGAAGAATTCTTGCTATAATTATTTTTAAAAAATAGATTATTGGAGTGCCATTAGCTATAATTGAAACTGAAACCAAAACTTATGAAGAATTTTTGGTAAAATTATTTGACAAGAAATGGAAATACATAACAATTAAATGGCCTGGATGTAAGTGTGACAGAAAATAACACGCACGCTATCGTATTAATATATAGATAATGAAATTGTATATTACTCAAATGAACTTTCTTTTTTCATTTTTTTTTTTTTTTTACAAATTTGTAATACTAGTAATGTTTAGAACATTTTATACTAGAAAATGGCGATATGTTAAGAGGAACCCAATATTAAAAAATTATCACTCCTATATTACGATCAAAACTGCTTGGCTGTTATTTATTTAAATCAGTAATACAACATTATGTTTTGAACGTATCTGAATTTTTGAGATGAGGATTGGTTATGCATATTATTTGGATCTTCAAACTATTCTTCTTATCTTGAGTGCCATTTGTACAATGTTTCAGTCGATGTAACCTCCTGCCTTTTTCAGGAATGAGAGCATGCTATCCCCATGAAGGGTTCCGTTCAAAATTCTGTCCAAATTCCAGAGTTCGGTAAAATACACCTGAACTAGGTCGGAAGTTTAAGATGAGAAGAGTAGTTCAAATAATACAAATAATGTTTTTATATATATATATATATATATATATATTAGGTTGGTGCAAAAATGTTTTTTGACATGAAGTTGAACGTAAAAAAAGACATTTTTTACACCAACCTAATATATGAAAGACCTAAAGTCAATGCCTAATTTACATAATGGTTAATAATACAAAGTGGAACGATAAAGTTGTATGCCCTAAAGAAAACAACACTACAGCTTTATTTTAAAACATCAATTGAAAAAAATTAATTCAGATAACTTGATTATGTAGTAGAGCTGATATCTATTCAATGTAGCCATCTTCAGTCTCAATCATGGTCTCGATACGGGTCAGGAACTAGGAGCATACATTTTTCACAAGCACTGGTGGAAACTTGATGAATGCTCGGCAGATAGTGGTGATTAGGCTACCTTTGGTTTGTGGAACGTCATGTTGGTAATGTTAACGCATGACCAAATGAAGTAGTCCTGCGGATTCAGGTCGGGGAAGGAGGGGGACTTGTGAAAGAAGGGTACAAAATCGTACACTCCTTCTGAAACCAAGTCTGGATCTCTTTGGACTTGTGGGACAGCACCGAGTCCTGCTACCACACCCAGGATCTGCCAGCGGCTACCTGATTGCACTAGAGATCACTACACTCTTCAGCACATCCAGGTACACTTTGGTGTTGACTTTCAAGCCGACTTCGAAGATGTGAGGTGGTATGATGTGACCCTCACTTGAAACTACATCAAAGATCATAACCATGCCGGAAACTTTGTTTTCATCACCCTGGGTACATCCCTGTTATTTGTGGCAATCCAGCAATGCATTTTAGGGTGCTGGAAATGGCCCTGTTGTCATAACTTGGATTAGTAGAGAGCATGAGTCGTACAGCGATGTATCTCCGATCTTTCTCATTGAACATTGCCACTTTCAGACATGATAGAACGCTCCTATCACTCTGAGGACTTGTTCACAACTGGCCAACTAGTAGATGGTCTGCAACAAAAAAAAAAAAAGAGAAAAGAAAACTGGTTTTCATCAAATTGAAATGGAATCATGTCGTCTTTTCTAGGGCGACAATTTTATTGTTCCACCCTGTAAATTAATGTTTGTATTTTTATTATTCTATTTTACTATTATATATATAACATGCAATGGTTTTGTTGCTATTAGCAGTAATTAAAGTAATTAAAAAAAAAGTTGTTGAATTGCTGAAACCGTAAATATTAATTTTCAAGGGAGGTAATTTAAATTAACATCGCTAATGAGACAGGCAACAAGAGTTCATCAGGAAGAGAGTGCCTATTTCTCCTATTAGCGAAGCTGCATTTTCTTGTTTTTAAATCCAATGATTGTTTTGATCCTATAGACAAATGTTTTACATTTGTATTTAACTGTTCCTTTCCAGCTTTTAAGTTGACTGAATTAATTTTCAACAAGTTGCCCTCCATTTCTAAATTGCATTTGTACGTTAAAAAGTGAACATCCATCACTATTAACCAGACAAATAGATTTCTTTCTTTTCATTTCTTTACGGTCTTATTTAAAAAAATAAATTTATATAAAAATTATCAGAATGTTATGTTGATCTCGTTATATGAATAAATGCAAATGTTTTTGTCTCTGGCTTACAAGAAACTTATAAATGATGTCTTTATTATTTAAAACTTTGGCTTCAATAATTTCAAGTAGCGAACTGACAAAGCTTACTAGTAATATAATGTATGTGTGTGATTCACAGACAGCTGTTTCATAATTCATCGGTGTAACTAGACGTACGTTTGTGAGTTCACTAATTACTAGTGTTGGGCTGATTAATCAAAATCGGGAATTAAAAAAAAAAATGGAACTTTTGATATATTGAAATCTGAATCAGAAAAATTTGTGTCTATTTTTCAAATGAGAAAAACTGATTCTTTTTAGTGATTTTATTTGTTTGTTTTTGTTTAAAACTTAATTTTCCATGGCCTGTATTAATGATGAAACGATAAATATTTATTGATTTTTGACTATCAGTAAAACTAAAATCCATAGATTACTCCCACAAGTATATTTTTATTTTTTGCACAAATATATATATGCATATATTAAGTTTCTTTTGTTTTTTTTGTTTTTTAATATAAAATTTATAATCTGATTCCACCACCAAAGAAAGCAACCATATATTTAGAAATTGTAAAACAATCAGAATCTGTAATTGTAATGGTATCAGGGAAAATATTGGAATCATCCCATCACTAGTAATTACTTTTAGTTTATTAGATCTATGAACTTGAAATTTTTTTTACACGGTGGTCACCACTTATCAAGGCCCGGAAGCCACTCAGGGATAAGAGTTATTGCAACTACAGTACGTTAGTGTGGAGATTTAATGAAGTGTTTATTTAAGGGGGCGGTTCATTAGGAATTTGTTTACGTTGGACTTGAAGACATCCAGGTTGTAGTCAGGTGGGAAGCAGGCAGACGGAACAGAGTTCCACAGGTGTGCAGTTTTAAGAAAGAAGCTTTGTTGATGGAATCTACGTTTTGATTTAGGCACAGATAAAGAGTGGGGAAAATTTTTGACAGTGGTTTCAGCTAGACGGGTGTTTTTTTTGTGAAAGATTGGCGAGGGGGGACCATAGATTGGAGCTCAGACGAGCATCTGCCATGGAAATAACGATAAAACAAGGATAGGCTCACATCTCTTTTGTGGAAGAGAGGTTGCAGGGAAGAGAAAAGGGCATCCCCCACTAAGCCCCAAAGTCTATTTTGTACTCTTTTAAGGCAAGATAGGCTGTTTTTAGCAGCTCCTGCCCAGATGTGACAGCAGTATTCCATCCTTGGACATACTTGGCTTTTATATAGATAGAGAATTGCATCAGTAGTGAGATATCTTCTGGAGTGGTAGAAGGATCCCACCATCTTTCCAGCGACCTTGCCAACAGACTTGATGTACGTGTTCCATTTCAGATCAGGAGTAAAGGACAAACCCAGAAGCTTGTCAAAACATGGGGCTTCTCCTAGACAAGAGCCATCCAATTCAATTCATGCCAGATGGGGATCAGAACGTTGATGATGTAAAGATAGGAGTTTGGTTTTAGATGCATTATTAAAGGTAACCAGCCACGTCTTCCCCCACTGAACCACGCAATAGGAACGGTTTGTTTTGTCCTAAATGGGCCATATTTCTCATATCTTTCTTCATGCAGTGGTTTCCCCAAACAATCGAGGAATCATGTCTTTCTAATTGAAAAAAAAGTTTTTCACTTTGTTTCAAAATTAGATTCTCCAAAAAATTTCGCATGCTTTATTCTAACCCAACTCACCGAATAGGTGCTTAACTTCGCGCAGATTTCTCCACCGAAAACAATAGTCATGTAAGCGTCTGTTTTTCAATAGTATTATGTTTCTGATTGCATTAAAATACTTTCAGGTTTGACCTTTTAACACTTTTTAAAAAAGTCGTTGATTGCATCATGAAACAAATCTGATAGGTCCTGAACTGTCATCTAAGCTTCAACCTCTGTCCCATCGACGAAATGTTGCATCCCTCTGCCTGTTCTACAAGTACTTTAACGGTGAATGCGCTGACGAACTGCAAGCACTTGTGCCCCCCTCGACGTAAATACCCTCGACAAACCTGACAAGCAGCAAAATCCCACCCCTTCACAGTTGAGATCCCTAGATGTAAGAGAGCCTTCTACTCCAGTAGTTTCTTCCCCAGAACCGCTAGACTTTAGAATTCCTTTCTGGGCCCCTGCTTACCCAACTGTATTGACATGCAGAAGTTCAAGTGTAACGTGAACCGACATCTTGCTGCCCAACTCCCTACACCTGATGCTTATGTACCTGATAGTAGCCCCCTACAACAAAGTGGCAATGTGCCTTTTTTGGGGTGAAAATGCAATATAAAAAAAAAAAAAAAATGGATGTCTGCTCGGTGTTTTATCGTCATCACTTTTTGTCTACTTTTTTACTTTATTAGCAACGTAACAAGCGGTTGGTTCCGAGTGAAGTTATTTTACCTATAATTAAGTAAAACTCCCTTCTGTCTCCCTTTTAATCTGTTATCAAATGCTGTGTTTAATTCTCCTTAGTTGATTAATGTAAAAAACAAAGAAACACCTGTAGCCAAGCATGTCTAAGCTTTGTATGATTTGCAGCTGTTTCAATGTTGTAGGAGTTTCAGTCAATAAAGCTTTCACTTTTGCTTTTGTTCCGAGTCTCATTACTGTCCACAGATGTTTGTTTGTGACCGTCCAGTAAACAAGTTCTTGGTGAGCCGTTCCCTTAAATAATCAAATTTTACCGAATTTCCACCACTACCGATGTCTATGCTAGTGTCTCATTGACCACCTTACATTCATTAATCCTCGAGCGTCTTTTGAGCCTTGATAAGTGGTGACTTGCTTGTAAAATAAAATAAAAATAATTATCTTAAGTTTAAACATTTTAAAAATGCATCTGTAGGTTTAATGGTGTATCAAAATTTTCCTTTCATATTCAAGAGAAACTTCTGCTTTTCATTGTTTATTTGTGATCCTCCATTGTCCTAATTTTGTTAAGAATCTTAAAAATGCATTAGTGGATCTATGCATCAAGATCTTTGTATCATATTTATCAAGAACTACGATGCTTATGACAATACATTCTTTCTATAGAATAATAGTTAAGTCTCTAACTCGTATACTGTTAAGTCCATATTTACTTGCCTTCCCATGAGGGCAGAGTTAGACACAGTCATTTTTTAATGTGGGGAAAATCCAGCTTACAATTAAAGGGGCATTCTAGATTGGAATAAAAAATAAAAATTATCTCAGTCTACAAGGATTTCTCTTTCACTGACCAAGGACAGGACAGGTGAAGCATAGTATTAGAACAGATACTGCACTTTGCTCTTAGCCAAGGTTTACATCGATGATTCATGTTGATGAGCTGTTTAGTTTGGTTTTACGGCATATCGATCCTTAAGTTATTTGATATTGAATTTAGTTATTTTAATAAAATATTTTTTGCTTTGTATTCATGTACATAACGCGTGTGTTTGGTTTAATGTTCAGGATACACAAGTCAGATGATTTCAGCCAAGATGTTATTCTGTTCCCTGTTTGGTTGAAGTTTCCACTCCCACATTTTTTTTGTGGGCATTGAACTCTCCCATTAAAAAAAGGAGAAGAGAAATTGATCATTAGTTTTTCCTAAGTTGTATTTTGATGGGATATAGATTGAACAAATGGTTATTGTTTGATGAAGTGAAACTCTCACCACCACATAATGGTAATACTTCATGGGGAATTTTTTTTTTTTTTTTTTTCCATTAATATTGAGATACCATGATGGGCCTATTGTCTGTTCCTAATTTTTGTTGTAGGCGACATATCCTTCAAAGGTGATATTGTCAGTTTGTATAGGAAAGTTTTTGAAGACTATTTGGATTGTTGTCTGAGAACAATTTCCTCATGATTAGCTTTCACATCTTTACAATTGAATTTCATTTTTTTTTTTTTTTATAAAGCTGATTGGACTAAATTCAGCAAACTCTGCTCAGCACTAATCCACAATAACTCTTTCACGAACACATTAGCTGAAATAGTAAAACAAATAATTTCTAAATACTTCTTTACATCATTCATTACAGTATAATGCAGAGAAGCAGTAAAAACGAGAAAAAAGTGCAATATAAACATAACCCAATAACAATTTAGATGTATATGAACAATTTTGGGCAAAAGGCTACCAAATAACGAAAAAGGCAAGGAAAAAAATACATTTCAAACAAAGCAACAAAACTCCAATAAAACCTTGGAAATAATTGGAGAAATACATGGGAACAAATCAGAAACAACTCGTTTAACCAAAACAAATGGAGGAAAAATTACAAATAAAACATAAATAGCCAATTAAGTAGGAGTAGGGATTTTTATCCTTGGCCCCCAAATCAAGAGATTAGACCATGACCTGATCCCTGTTGATTGCTGTGTAATGCTTTTCTTGTGCAGCTTTAAGAGGTCCACCCTCCCAGACTTTGTCTTCTCTCTTTGAGAAGGTGTTAGTTTATTGCTAATCACCTGAGGCAACCTTACTGTGGAAAACCAAGGGGCTGCCCAAGCATTTTTGCAGGTTAGAGTGCCACGCTCTCAATCCCACTTTCTGACCTTGGTGTCATAGTTTTTGTAGTGGGAGAGAACTAAATACTCCCCTCAACTAATCGGTACTCCTCCCTGAAATTTCAAGAATGTAAAAATATTCCAGGGAACGGAAACCTTAAATTCACACCAAACAATGACGATTGCAACATTCCGATCATTATAGAATTGAAAAAGTCCATAAATAAGTGACCTTTTGATGGAGCTACAAATTTGCATTGTGGATGAGCCATTTTTTCACTTCAACCTTTACTTTGGCCAAACAAGGCATATTGCCACTATGATGTAAGGGGCGATTATCAGGGACATGAGCTACAGGGGTACTATGTGGGGAGTTGGGCAGCAAGATGTCTGTTTACTTTACATTTTAACTTCTGCATGTCAGTACAGTTGGGGAAGCAGGGACCCGGAAGGGAGTTCCAAAATCTAGCAGTTCTGGGAAAGAAACTACCGTAGAAAGCTCTCTTACATCTAGGGATCTCTGTGTAGGGGTGGGATTTAGCTACTAGTTGGGGTTTGTCGGGGGTATTTATGTCAAGTGCTTGCAGTTCGTCAGAGCATTCACCATTAAAATACTTGCAGAACAGGTAGCTGGTAGCAGAACACATAGCTTCTCTATATCTCATTCCTTATCACAGATGGTTACGTTTCCAACATGTTTCCCAGACCAGCAAGAGCAACATGCCTCACTTTTAGATCTTTTTCTGAACTCAGTTCCCGACGATTGGACAATGAATGCCCATAGCCCACTCAGGAATGCTGATCATACTGTGATCATGGTAGAAATTGCCCTAAACTCTAGACCCACAACTGAAGAACCATTGCTCAAAACAAAAATATATTTAAAAAGGCTGACTGGGAAGCCATTAGGGATCTCATCAAAATGGTTTGTGGAGAAACATACCTCAACGCAGATATAAAGATGGATTTTAATAAAATGAATGACCAACTTATAAGATTTAAATTGTATGCGTTGACTCAGTGGGAGGCTATCATTTGATCTTGATCTTTTTTGACATTGAAAAATCATTTGATGCTACCTGAAAATAATTGTCTTCTAAAAAAAAAAAAAACCCCACAAGATAAGAATGAAATGAAATATTGTCTTATACATAAATTTCCTTTCGTATTAAACTTTTAGCATATGACCCGATAATACAACATCATGTGCACACTAACAAGATGCAGGAGTCCATCAAGACAATATCTTGTCACCCTATTCATTCTTAGTATCAGAACAGGTACTACGCTTTGCCCTAACCAAAAGGTCAAGGAGTTTGAGTCGGTTTCAAAATGAACAAATAAAATCAGGATTTGAATAATTTATTTTTCTTTCTAGACAAATTGTAATTAAATTATTGCTTTCATCTCTCAGTACTTAAACTATGTAGGAAAGATTCATGAAAGTTTTTTGGTTTCTACAAGGGAGAAGGTTTTGCTCCCCCCCCCTCCTTTAAAAAACGATTTAATCTAAAGCATTCGCCAAACACGATTTGGTGGTTGGAATAACGATTTTAACAACTGATAAAGAAAGGCGCCAAAATGATTTTGTCTGAGGAAGGATATCCATAAATTCTCTTCAAGAGGAAATGGTTTTAGATTTGGCATCAGTCGTACAATTAATTCATATGCCTGACGTTTATTTACTCTGTTAGTGGTCTTTCAAACCTGCAGACCGAGCACTTTATGTGGTAACTATGATTGCCTGCATGTTTTTAAGTAATTAATTATTGTTTGCATATTGAGTACTTTTGGTCAGTGGGGCTCATTACTCCCTGGTCTAGCTTTGAAGTTGATGTGAGTTTATAGGTTAAACGAAAGTGTGTATTTTTATGTTTTTATGTACTAACTAAAGGCGGGGAAAAGGGAAAAAAGTGTGTGTGGGGGGGGTATTCTAAAGATCTGTTTATTTAATTTGCATATTTAGAAATGAAAATATTTCAAACTCAAGTGTGACAAACCAAAGAAAATCACATTTTCAAAATATTTCTTTATTTAAATTATTTGTCTACACACACACACACACACACACACACACACACACAAACGTGTGTATGTATACATATATAATTTTATTTAATTTTTTGTGGGGAGTCCTCTGCTTTATTTCAAACCCTTTACTTTTTAAATCGCTCTAGACAAGGCATTTAGCCACTTGATATAAGGAGCTAACAAGGGCAAAAGATGATTATCGAGAAAACAGGAGATGCCTACTAATCTTGGTCTTTTCAAGACCAAGATTAAAAGTAGGTGGAAAACAATCAGTAGTTCTTAGAACAAAGCTACTGGAATAGGAAGCTGTATTACAGTTAGGTATCAAAACAGCGAATCAATGGGAACCACTAGACCAACTGATCAAACGAGCTGGAATAAAAGAAGCAGGGTATAGATTCAACAATTTCGTAGAACGCCTGCTATAATAGTATTTATTTAAAAAAAAAGCATGAGATTAGCAACATCACGTCTGTCAGAAGTTACAGAGAAAAAAGAGGAGCGGCAGTCAAATTACAAATAATTCTGCACTTTACCAAGAACAGTCAAATGAGACGAAGATGACAAATATGACAATAATACTCCATAAATAGTCTGATAGACTTGGAGAGAATAGCCTCAGGCTTGAGAAAGTGTTTGGAGCGATAGAGAGAACCTACTTTAAGAGAAGCAAAAGGAGCAATAGATTTAATGTATGAACTCCAAGAAAGATTTGATAATAAACTGGGTATTTTTTTTTTTTCTTAAGTGTGACAAGCCAAAGAAAATTTCATTTTCAACTCCACCATGTAATTTTATGTTTTTAATGCATTAAAAACTTCTTTGACCTTTAAATAGTATTGGAAAAAAATGAATATAATTTAACTAGTTTTATTTTAGATTGTTTGTCTCTCTCTCTCTCTCTCTCTCTCTCTCTCTCTCTCTCTCTCTCTCTATATATATATATATATATATATATATATATATATATATATATATATATATATATATATATATATATGATTTGAGGTTGCTATTTTCCAAAGGTAGGTTAACCAGTGAAATATAACGAGGTTCATACGAGAGTGCTCAATACTGAAGTAGAGCAAGTTACATTTGTCTTTACATAAGCAGTAGTTTGTTGCTACACAGTCATGAGCATGTTTCGGTCTACCAGTATTTACCAACTAGAGACCTCATCAGGCAACAACCCTCATTTTCGAAAACGGAATTCAAAATGAAGAGCGAAAATTAATTCTCAGCAAAAGAAGGCTTTTTTTTTCTTTTTTTTTTTTTTTTCTGAGTGTGAAGATTCACAGAGAACAGGGTTGAATTGGGTGTGAATTTGTTAGTTTATTCATTTTATTATTTGTTTATTTACTTACTGACTTTATTCATTTTCATGTTGGTGTTGGGGGTTAGGGTTATAAAACCTAGAGCTATACAGATGTTATCTTTAACAGATGAGAGGCTCCTGTTTCTGTCTGAGACCATCCAGGGTCAATGTGTCATAAAATTCCCTGTTTCAGATGATATAACCATCAGTGTTCTGCAACTACAGGGTCGAACAATAAATTTGTCAAAGGTTTCAGATGATATAACCATCAGTGTTCTGCAACTACAGGGTCGAACAATAAATTTGTCAAAGGTTTCAGATGATATAACCATCAGTGTTCTGCAACTACAGGGTCGAACAATAAATTTGTCAAAGGTTTCAGATGATATAACCATCAGTGTTCTGCAACTACAGGGTCGAACAATAAATTTGTCAAAGGTTTCAGATGATATAACCATCAGTGTTCTGCAACTACAGGGTCGAACAATAAATTTGTCAAAGGTTTCAGATGATATAACCATCAGTGTTCTGCAACTACAGGGTCGAACAATAAATTTGTCAAAGGTTTCAGATGATATAACCATCAGTGTTCTGCAACTACAGGGTCGAACAATAAATTTGTCAAAGGTTTCAGATGATATAACCATCAGTGTTCTGCAACTACAGGGTCGAACAATAAATTTGTCAAAGGTTTCAGATGATATAACCATCAGTGTTCTGCAACTACAGGGTCGAACAATAAATTTGTCAAAGGTTTCAGATGATATAACCATCAGTGTTCTGCAACTACAGGGTCGAACAATAAATTTGTCAAAGGTTTCAGATGATATAACCATCAGTGTTCTGCAACTACAGGGTCGAACAATAAATTTGTCAAAGGTTTCAGATGATATAACCATCAGTGTTCTGCAACTACAGAGTCGAACAATAAATTTGTCAAAGGTTTCAGATGATATAACCATCAGTGTTCTGCAACTACAGGGTCGAACAATAAATTTGTCAAAGGTTTCAGATGATATAACCATCAGTGTTCTGCAACTACAGGGTCGAACAATAAATTTGTCAAAAGTTTCAGATGATATAACCATCAGTGTTCTGCAACTACAGGGTCGAACAATAAATGTGTCTGCCTAAAGAAAACAACACTACAGCTTTATTTTTCAAACTTTTATTGAAAACATCAATTCAGGTAACTTAATTATGTAGTAGAGCTGACATTTATTCAATGTAGCTGCCTTCAGCCTCAATCACCACCTGAGAGTATGCCTTTTCCACGAGTGTTGGCGGGGGGGGGGGGCTGGCATTTGTGTTGTGGAAGGTCACGTTGATGTTCTTGACATATGACCAAATGGAAGGTTTTAGGAGGAGGGGGGTAGTGAGAGAAGGATACAAAGTCGTAGTACTCTTTCTGAAGCCACGCCTGGGTCTCTTTGGACTTGTGGGCCTGCGCCGAGTCCTGCTGCAATACCCAGAATCTGCCAGCGGCCACCTTATTGCACTAGAGGATCACCAACAATCTTCAGCACATTCAGGTACACTTTGATGCTGACTTTCAAACCAACTTTGAAGATGTGAAATGGCATGATGTGGCCCTTACTTGGAACCACACCAAAGACCATGAATATGGCTGGAAATTTCGTTGTGCTGAGCACTCAAGCATTGAACCTTCTGGATTTGCATTTTGAGGGTGCTGGCAATGGTCCTCTTGTCATAACTTGGATCAGTATTATAAGAATTTTGGCGTGCGAATGATGCTTTTCTATAAAAAAATTGTTTATTTACTTATAAGAATGTTTCACATGAAAAAGTTACAAGAAATAAATATTACACGATTATCAAATGATTTTTTCAAAAAATAATAAGAAACCCAATAATAATACTTAAAACATAAATAATTTATGGCGTTCTGCCATATATCTAGAGAAATTCTTAAAAGTAAATAAGCATTTTTTTTTTTTTTTTTTTTTACAGAAAAGTATCATTCTTACGCCAAACTACTTATAATAATAATAATACTAATACTTCGTCTAAGAATGATACATTCCTTCAGTTAAAATATCTGTTGGGATGTTACATGATAAGGGCTGTCCCCTTTTCATGTAAGTATAAAAATGGAGAATTTAGTTTAAAATGGAAATGAGATGGCAATAGACAAATTCGAACCTCGTAATTTAGTTTAGAAATAGATTACGTGTGAGAATTTTAAAATGTAAAACAAACATTTGTTTAGAATATAGATAAATATTTCAAGGAAAGAATGTGAACTCTCAAGTTTGTTATGAAATTTTAAATTGAAAGAATGCAGCTTATATAGGCACCGCCAAAACGGGGGGGGGGCAGTCAGTACTTTTTGACGGACCGTCTTTTTAAAAATCTACCAAAAATCAGGTAATTATCCGATCAATACGAAATTTTCAGCGATTATTAGGAGAAGAATGAACTTTATAACAGTGTACTTATTTTTCATAAACGATATTTATATATATATATTTTTTTGCTTACAACCCCCCCCCCCTTGTTTTGAAGTGGGAACAAATATGCTTAAAATAATCATCTGAAACTGAACAAAACATATTGTGTTGTTGTAAGGGACAGAATTATAGATTAAAAAAAAAAAAAAAATTGTTTGCATACCTTATTTTGACGTCTGAATATCAGAACTTCGATTGTGTTTAATTATCCCGCTTTTGAGTTTTGAAGTGTGAAATTCGGTGAATATGTTGAGTAAAATAATTAATTTAAGTTAAGCAAAACAAAAAAAATTTTTTTTTAATATTTATACGAAAAAAGCCATTTTAAAATTTTTGATAAATAAATTAACAATTTTTTTTAGCGAGCCGAATAATGCATGACCATTATTAAACAGGGCATGCTTTGAATAATCGATACAAAAAAAAAATTCGATAAATTTTGTGCCCTTTGTGTTAAAAATAGCATCATTTTTTTCGATCCCGTTTGAAAACGTTTGCCACCTTTCGACTACGGTGGACCAAACGCGCTGAAATAATTTTTTTTTATTCTGCTTTAAATTGCCCCCCCCCATTTTGGGGAGCCTGGCCCCCACACACATACACATTAAAAACCAAACTCATACAAATGGTCACCCATCTGGTACTGGCCAGCCTCAGCTTAATAATACATTGAAATTTTCGTCACTGAAAAATAAGTTTTTTTGGCCTGTTTGGTCTTCCATAGTTTTCTTCTTATAAAACGCAAACGTAAACAGAGTCGATCTCGACTCTGCATCGACGCGAAATATCTGGTTACCTATATGAATAAGTGGAATTATTTGAAATTCAGGTACTTATATTATAATATTTTTGCATATTCTCTTAGAAAATCATCCTAAATCTTAGTTAGACAATAAATAAATCAATTAATTATTTCAAAAACCTTTTTTTTTTTTTAATATTTAAGTACGTTTTTTGTGCAAGACAAAAAATGTCAATTGTTAACTTTTTGCGAAAATTTAACATTTAAAATTTAATTAAAAATAGTAGAAAAAGTTTTACATTATTCTGTTTTCTATATGATAAAATTCAGGGTTTTATCTTTCTGGAAAAAAAAAGTTACTCAGAAATAATGGATTTTAATAAATGTAATTTAGTTTTAAAAAACAACAACAACAACTTGATTTTGCGGCCATTTTTGGCGGTGCCTAAGCTTATAAGATAATGTTTTTAACATATTGAATATAGGTTAAAATTCCTTTTGTAGAAATAGGAAAAGTTTTGGACACGTATGTCCAGAGCACATGAAAGAAGGCACATGTTTTAACATGTGTATGACGTCACGGAAAATAGAAAGTTCTAGGAATAGAGAAAAAACTTTAGAAAAAACAGTCAGTGAAGAAACTCGGAGAGAGACAGTCAGGCGTCTAGGGAGCGAGACGTCACTTCAAGAAAAAAATGTGAGACTTTGAATTCTTGGTGATGGAAACACGGCCGTGTGACGAAATAAACCATTATGTGTTTTGTAAAGCTCGTTTTGTTTATAGTTCTTACAAAAAGGTAAAGTTAAATTGTATTATATATGTGTGTTATAAAATGTCTTTACATACACGTCTCAACATCATGTCTACACAATGTCCGAACTGTCTGAACACTATCCCTTCACTCCAAGAGTTTCTTCCAAGCTACACAATTAAGGAATGAACATTTTAAAATAAGAATCTCTCTAAGTCTCTTACAACAACTTCTCTCTCTCTCGAACTCTCTCTCAAGACAAACAATCTAATAAGACTCTTTCTAAGCATCTCTCTCTAACACTATCCCTTCTAATATAACCTATATGTAACATATAGATGTTTTGTCAGGACGCCAAATCAGCTATCACCGTCTAGAAAACAAGGGAAGTAATGCAAGAATGTCTTGAGATATATGCCGGATTAACAAAGTTTTTTAATGAAATTAGCACGAGGTGAAATATGGCAAACTTTAATGCTTCACTTTTTCTTATTCAGGTATTAACTTGATCGATGTATGTAAATTGTGTAGTATTTTTTTTATTTCATCTTTTTTCCCTTGTCAACTTAATATCTTTGCCTGCTGTGGGTGTACTCATATTTTATGAGAGATTGAAAACAATTTTATTTACTTATATATGAGATGTGCCTTCCATTTTTTTTTTTTACTTTGTATGGATCAGAAGGGATTTGCAAATTGCATTGTTATGATGACTGAACTTATGCATTCATGACATGAAAGTTTCATTTCTCTGTTGCAGATGTTGATGGTGTGAGACTCTAAGAAAGCAGCCTCCATCATGACTGCGCATCAGGAGCAGAGGTGTGTCATTGAATTCTGGGCAAAAGTGTATTAAAAATAATATTGGCCAGGGCTTTACGTTGCGAGTGAAACAGTCGCATTTGCGAGTGATTTTTCAAAGTGGCAACTAGAAATAATGAAACGCTTATCTTTTGGCGATTGTATTTCTTTCACCAACAATCTTCCATAGCTCACTACTGAGTGAAAAATATCTTTTCAACTTTTTGGAATGACCCTTGAAAGCATGTTGTGGATGCTCATGCACAGCGTTTATCGCAGGAAAAAGTGCATTGAGAATACTTGTGTTTCTACTTTGGACAGCATTCACCAGCCG
This sequence comes from Euprymna scolopes, assembly GCF_053919585.1. Taxonomy (NCBI): domain Eukaryota; kingdom Metazoa; phylum Mollusca; class Cephalopoda; order Sepiida; family Sepiolidae; genus Euprymna; species Euprymna scolopes. The sequence goes on from NC_136490.1 coordinate 13,434,932, forward strand.
TGGGTTGAGATGGCACCGTTGAATTTACTGCACCATGAATCAAGGCCAGGTCTGTCTGCTGCTTACTCTTCAGTATGTCTCAATTATTTGCGATTACATTGAATAACATGAGGGTCGGTCATCGGTTCCAAGTCAACTTTGATCGCTGCGAGCCATGTTTTCAGTTGACCACCACTTGTCTTGCACCATCTCAATAGTCATCTTGGTGCTAAATCAGACCAATTGGTGGACGATAAAGCATGTGCTCAAACCATCAATGCTTCCTGATAAGAAGTGCTTCCTCAAGTTTAGGAAGCTTAGATTGTGCATGGATTCTGGCGTTTTAGACATAGTCTGAGATATGAATCCCAGGAATGTGCTGAAGCCTTTGAATGTCAGCAACTCATAGGGACCAGGATTTGCACTTGTAGAGAAGGATTGTGCAAGCAAGGACATATAGATGCAGCATTTACTGGTTAGCTGGATTTCTTTTCATGACCAAATATCATTATAGTCAACAGAAAGCAGAGATGTCATTTTTCCCCTGCCCTGTGACTGAAGATGGTACCAAGATGTTTGAAGTGATCAACCTCTTTGAGTATTTTCCCATTAAGGGTTATAGCAACTCAATGTGTCAAAAGGATGTTGGCCAAGAAAAATCTTTGTTTTTAAGGCATTAATTTTCATGCCAACCGGCTAAACTGCACCACCTCTGGTCTTCTTCAGGTGCGAGGGGATAGGAATGCTAAGTCTCTTAACTGTATGTTCAGTAATTACTACCATAGTTGTTGTTGTCGCACCACGTTTTGGCCAACTAATCCTCTGACCTGCTTGGAGTATGATTTAAAACGCTAACTTCAGACAATGTTCACCTGGAACCGTAGAGATTCAATGTGAAACAACAATGAAGATGAGGATAACAGTCAGTAAATAAATATCTAAATATATAGATTACTCATCTCACAGGTTATTATTATTGTGAAAACTGTAACGACACAACCTTTATAAATGTAATAAGCGTGACAGAGTTGCCTCCTTCGCTTTATCCCCTCTCCACCCCTTGCCATAGCGATAATACACAAGAAGAAAGGTTTATCGTGTGTACAATAAGTATTTCTGTTTGCAACATGTGGGCAACTAAATACGTGAATTTGAATTTTGAAATTTGTTGATCTGTTAAATACATGAAAAAATATTTTCTTCTTTTTCTTGTCCGCAGAACTTAACAAGTCATGTGTCACCAATCTCCGCAGTTCAGTTTGATCATTCAGAGGAAAAAGTTGCATCAGGAACAAGATCAGGAACATTTAAGTTATGGGATCTGGAGACGGCAAAAGGTTAGTACCCCCCACCACACCGACTCTCCAGCAAGAAAAAGAAAATAATTTGCCCACCTGCGCGGTAAAAACTTAGTCACAGCATTTCACTACTCATGACCTTTTCTTTTTATATTTCTCTTTTGTCCTTGACTGCAAATCAATACAACCACGTCTGAATAGATTAAGTCCATCATGTGCCATTTTCAAATCTAATTCATATTGTTTGTATAAAACGGATTGCAATCACAAAAAATAGTTTTATAAGTTTCTTTAATTGTTTATATTTCCAGGGGACTTTTTTCCAACTTAAGCTTTTTACACATAATTTTAAATGTTTTAATATTTTTCTTTTTTTTTTTTTTTGTTTTCTTACATAAAAAAAAATTATCATATTCAATAAGATATTTGCTTGCAAATTTTTATTGAATATGATTTTTTTTTGTTTTCTTATACTTTTGCAAAAATCTTTATGTAAAAAGAAAAAAAAAAAGGCCAATTTACATGATTTTTAAATATATTTTCTGTCACGAGTATCACACTTATACATTAATTCCATATACTAACAATTCCATAGCCAGATATAATATATACTGACTCAATGGGTCATGGGTAGTCTAGTATGTGTATGTATGTATATATATATATATATATATATATATATATATATATATATATATATATATATATATACTAGCAAAAGTACCCATCGTTGACTGGGTTCAAAAACAGCCTACAGAAAATGGACTCTAATTTATTAAAGTATGATAGGTTATGAAAAGGAAGGGTTGTAAAGAGATAACTTAGAATTTGGAGGTATCAAACCAAATCAAAATATGATGAAAGTAAACATAAAATAGATAAACCCCATAATGTATTATACCATACCTGTTCACACTGAAACACTTATTACAATATTCTGTGGATCTATATTAAAAATACCTTGTTAAACTTTGTGACATATTTCCATTCTAGGAAGGTCAGGCGCGAAAGAACACCCCATGATTTTATTATACCATATTTCTTCAAACTGAAACATAATTATCAAAGTATACTTACGCAGATAGATATGAAAAGTTTTTATTAAAGTTTGTACCTATTTCCATTCTATGGAGGCCAGGCGCGAACGCAGACCCCACAATTTTATTATACCATCTCTATTTAAGTTAAATATACTTATCAAAGTATTCTTATGTACATCTGCATCAAAAAGACTTGTAAACGTTTTTTTTTTTATTTTTCAATTTTTTATTTCCACACTTTGTGAACCAGGCGCGAACGCAGACCACCACAATTTTAATGAACCACCATTCTGCCAGATCAAACATACCCATTCCTGTGTCCCGATACATCTTCTATCATTATATGTAATCAGTTTTTTAAAATAGTCAACCACATAGGAGCCTATTCGTGACCACACACACACACACACACACACATTCAGCTTTATATTATAGATATATACAGCAGGTGGTTTGAAGTGGCATTTGATTATACATGGAAGTGGCAATCAAGAACATGCTGCTAGTGGCGCACATGTCTGCACAATGTGTGCCAAAGAATGCCAGAGTTTTGCAGGGCTTAAAAGCCACCTTCGTGCGACCCATCGCTGATTTATTTTCGTGTTTTTCACTTTTTTTTTTTCATTTTTCTTAAACTTTTTCTTCTAGGGGATGGGACATCCAACCAGATGTCTGACATTTACCCCTATTTTAGTGAGTCCAACCAAGAGATCTTTTCAGGATTCTAGCCATCCCTTTCAGTGCAATCGTTTGTATTTCACTTGCACTTGGTTCACCGGGTATGCTTGCTATGTACTTTTTAAAGTTCTTTTTCATAAGCCCAGTTGCTCCTATGATGACTGGTATAATTGAAACGTCTTTTAATTTCCAATTTCGTTTCATATCATACATAAGTCCTTGATACTTTGTTATCTTTTCCCTCTCAACTCTGTTAAGCCCTGTATCATTGGGTACACTGACCTCTATTACGGTCGCTTTTTTGTTTGCTCTGTCCCAAATCACTATATCTGGTTTAACAGCTGCGTTTTCAAGATATGTAGCAGTAGGGAATATGTAGTCATAGTGAATAGTGTAGTTCCCAACTGTTCGTTTGGGTATATGTTCCCAGGATTTTTTACTACACTGAATGTTGAATTTCTTACATACCTTCCAGTGAAGGTATTTGCAAACTCCGTTATGGCGATCTGTATATTTCTGTATATCTTTTGTGCTATATCAAGTAATGGCAATGTTCGAAAACGAATTTGCTACGATCATATATATATATAATTAGCAGTAAGTCTTGAAAATATATATGACAATTAAGCTACATAAAATTTTATGTCTTTCATTCTCCTGGGGGTTCGTCAGTGTTAGTGCGTGTTTTTATATATTTATGTGGCTTTGATTTTGATACTTAGCCAATCATTATTTTTTAATCACTTGATCTTTAATTCACCTCTTTCTTTGTTCGTTTTTGGAGAGGATAGTGCCATCATTTCTTTGTGTTAGAAGGTTATCTTGTTTTAAGCTGGATGTGTTTAGATATGTCTGCTTACATTTTAGTTTATACTAGTTTATTTATGTGTTTATTAATTATTATGATTATAATTATCGTTGTTGTTACATATCACTAACGATAAATACTTAGATTTATTTCCTCTGCCAACTACCTTTGTTAACTAGTTCTACTATTTCATCCATTTTTTTTAATGTGACCAAACCAACAATGGCTCCTGTTTCACAAACGGTTCTCTCTCTATACTATCCAGATTTAACCTTCCACTGATGTCATTAATTCTAAACCTATCTTTAAGATTCATGTAACACATCAATCGTATCATTCTCATAATTCTCTCCATGCAATGCATGTCCTCAACCCTCACTGGCTGGGTTTCACTTCCATACGTCATATTTTATACCCATGCTTGATAGACTCTTCCTTTGGTTGCACTTTGCTTGTTATTAATGACATTATTTCCCCCGGGCTTACTCCATCCATTCCTAAGCTTTGCTATCACACCAGCTTCTTCAGTGATTGAACATAACACTGTAGCTTAACTTTCAAAAAGGGTGCCTGCATCTCTTAGTTGAGGTGTGGAAGCACAAAACGGATACAATACTTCCGCTTTTCTCCAAAACAGCTTATATATTTGGGCAAAATATTAAGATATTTTGTGTTAATATATTTGTTTTAAAATATATTTATTAACAGAAACATGTAAAAATAATGTGTCGTGAAATATTATTTTGAATTCTTAAACTTTTTTTATCAATTTTTTATTTTTGACAAACTATTTAGATATTTTAAAAATATATTTATTTACAGAATGCAAAATAAAAAAATTTAACTACAAGGTGATCGCTAGAAAAGCGGGAAATTTGTCAAACAACAATTTATTTTTACAAAGAATAATTTTTACAAAGTTTTTCAAATAAAAAGATTATGTTATAAATACTCAAAATGTCGTCCGTGCACTTCAGTGCAGCGTCAAACAACAATTTATTTTTACAACACTCACACGCCACCAATTAAAAATAGCAATCACGCATTTTATTTATGATCTAAGCTGACTTTCAAATTTCCCACTTTTCTAGCGACCACCCTGTATATTCGAAAAAAAAAAAAAAAAAACCCAAAAGAAAACCGGAAATAGTTGACAAAAAGTAAAAATGAATTGATAAAAAAGTTTACAAATAATTTTATTAGAATTCGAAACAATATTTCACGTTTCTATACGTAAATATATTTTCAAAATATCTACATAAATGAAACAAACACTTTTTAAAAAAGCTTTTTTTAAGCTGGAATACAATGCGACACATTCATTTTTTTTTTCTGTAAATAAATATATTTAAAAAAAATTAACAGTTTACCAAAATATATAACATTAATGTAAATAAACATAGTTATTAAAAAAAATATGCAATAAAAAAAAAAAAAATAAGTAAGCAGAGATACTGTTTCCATTTTGTGCTTCCATATCTCAATTGAGAGACGCAAGCGCCCTCTAACGACATATTTGAAAGTCAAGCTACTGTGTTATGTGCAATTATCGCTTCTTCCTGTGCTCCAATATTATCACCAGGCTAACAAAACTTCTGAACAACCTCAATAACTTTGCCGTCCAACTATATTTTCTCCATCCCTTCTGTTGTAATATACCTTGCACACAACAAACTGGTTATCATTTCTCTACATATTTTCGTAATTCCATTGCATTCATCGTGTACCCAATGTTTACAAGAACCATAAAAAATTGAGTTGTTCCTAACTCCTTTTTCAACAAACAGAACTTTCCTTTTTGTAGAGGCTTTTCAACACTATGACCACTGATCGTTGGGGTGCAATTTAATAAAAAAAATACCCCCACCACCATCCATTAGTCTTCTTTTTTTTTTTTTAATTTGTACTCTACAATCCCTACAGGCCTTTATAAAAATATGACTCCTTGCACAAGGTTCTGTGACAGAGTGGATAAAGTTCCTGGTAAAATTCAGTTGTAATTTACTCTTCTGGAGGTTGAAGGTTTAATTCTCAATGTGGGCAGCACTCAAAATACAATTGCAAATTATTTAGGACTTCTATCCATTCATGGCTGACAAAACAAGAGCATGCTACTCCCATGGATTAAATAAAGGGTTCACTTTAAAGTTCCATGCAGTTTACCAAGTTTCAGTTACACCTGAAGAAGGTTGGAGGTTGCATCGACTGAAAGGTAAAAAAATAACACTCAAGATGAGAACAATAGTTTGAAGAATCCAAATAATACGAATTATCAATACTTATCTAAAAAAAAAAAAAAAAAAAAAAAAAAAAATCAGTAACATAAATGTGACTCTTCTACTTATTGTGGACTAAAATAATTTTTCTCCATCACTCTTAAACATTAACCTAGTCTGATAAGGCAGTGACAATATGGTATAGGTTTAGAGTATAAAATATAGATTGAAATAATACTAAGAAAAGTCTTTATAAACTGTGCAACTTGTCACCATCAGGTTGTAGATATTATTAATGCAGATGTTTATAATAATGCATTATTCTAAAATAATAAAATCACCTGGAAATGGTAAAAGTCTTATTTTTATAAACAATGCTTGTAGAGAATATTTAAAAAAAATGTGTGAGCAAAAGTTTTATGATTAGATCAAAAATTTTTCTTTTTAAAATGGCTAACATTGCTTGATTTCATTTTTTTATAATGACCTCATTTTTTTGTTTATTTTAATTTCAGTTCAAAAGACGTTAACTGGTCATCGAGAGGGAATTACAAGTTTAGCTTTTCTTCCAGCAGGAGATTTTATAGCTTCTGCTTCAAAAGACTCCAATATAAAGGTCAGTCAGTACACATTGTGTTTATTTTGTATTTATATATGTGTATGTATGCTTGTATGTGTCTCTGTGTGTGTTTGTATGTGCCTGCATGTACGTGTGTTTATATGCGTGTGTATGTTGTGTATATGTATATTACTTAAGTGAACTTGTACAATAAGACTAAATCTAGTTCAAATGTCCTTGTTTATTAAAATATAATTCTATTTTATGTTTTTCTCTTGAATTAAAAAAAAAGACTTTTGATTTTGGAGAGACAATGGATACACCATGTAAAGATTGAGCAATCTCAAACCACCTCACCTGAACTGACAGTGCTGGAGTCCAGTGGCAAGGGGAAGTCCAAGAGGATTGGAAAACAATGCCATTAAGCAAATGATGTTATTTCAAAGTTTCCTTTCTCCCAAACTATTAACATGAGCAAAGCTTGAGTTTACCTTATTCTTTTATCCATAGCTGGAGGGAGTCTATATGGGTTCATACCTTTTACAAAGTGAAAGTGATTTGGTAGTTCTGACTGAACTCTAACACAGAACACTGAATCAGTACCTGAAATCATTACACACCATCACTTCCTCTTTCTTGGTATACCCTCTTACTAAGTTTATGAATTGATCCTGCTAAGATTTGAACATCTACACTTGATGATGGTGGGTGTGAACTGCTACCTGGTATATCCATCATTCCTATATTCTGCTATTTAAAACAGACCAAAGAATTTTGTGTGCATATCCATTATTAAAAAATTTTTTTTTTTTTTTCCAAGCTACAGTGTAAATTCTCAGAAATCAAGGGGTTCCTTCTCAGGCCTTACACTTGATCTCTATATGAGATGAGCTGCATATACCTGGTTTTGCTCAGTCGAAACATATTGCTGGGTGGAGGGATTAGTCACATACTATTTAAGATAACTTATGAAAAGTGACATGTTAGATTTAGGGGAACATAAAACACATCCATCTTTGTTTATGAAAATCAAACGCGAAATAACTTTCAATGTTTAAATGGGAAATAACTCTTATAACTTAAATAAACTTCTGGTTTTTAATGCAATTGTTGTCAGCTATTAATAATTGAAAATAAATTAAATATTTATGAAATTAATTAAATAAAATATAAATATTTTTAAATAGAACAATTAAAACGATTCTATTACAATAAAATCGAGTTAATTATTAAAATGGATTTTCTTTTAATGTAATATGCGAATGAGGGTATTCATTGAATGTAGATTTCGTTATAATAAATAGTATTTATGCTGGAATAAAAGTGTATAGGAGTCTGTTTTCAGTATGAAAATTAATTTATGAAACAGTGTAACTTTTGTACATATTAATTAAATTGTGAACAAACAAGAATACGGCTTTATTATAATACAAGTTTCAAGCAAGCAAGGACGCCCAGACGGTTCCGTTTTATAATTATTAAGATACACACATATCCGACGGGTTTAACAAGTTTTCCTTTACTTCTCAAACTTTGAGTTAATGAAGAATATTTTCCTTTTTCTCTACTGACCAGTTGTTATAGAATATCTTTCCTGTAATTTTTTGGTTTTACCAGATTCCAGAACAAGGATTCATCTAGCAGTCTGGTGAAGTGTTAAGCTTAGAAACAATGCATGAAGAACGGCTACCATTCTTCGTATAATAAGCCAGTATGTAGCCACACTAAGAGTATCTTATTTGAGCTGCCAATATTGTGTTCTTTTGAATATTTGATCATGGTTTATTTATACAAAGAAGTATTGCCATGCCAGATTGTCCTGACAAACCTCTTATACAGAAAAAAAAACAACCTTAGACACTTGAGGATAATATTTAGTAGGTGTTCAAATGCTTTATGTGTCTTTATAAATCTTGGAAAGTGTACAATGTACATTTATAAAATTTGCATATTCTTATTTGGCATGATCCCCGTTTAGGTTGGGGTAAAATATGACTGATGGACTTTACGAAATTAGAATTCCACATTGATAATGTTAAAATACAAAGCAGTCATTTTTCCAGCCTTTTAAAAATTATTGAAGATAAAAGGAAAAAAAATTTCCTTTTTTATTTTACAAATTTCATTTATTTTGTTTAACTGGATAAGAAAACTCAGCTTTTTATCAATTTGAACAATTTTACGCTCAATACCTTTTCTAAAATGAAAAAATTATTGAATTAAGAGATTATTCTTACCCGGCCCATTTGGCACTAATGTTGGAAAACCAGGGTTCAATCCTTGGTAGAGTTATGTAAAAATGATTATCTACCTATGTAGATTTCTGTAAATGTAGTCATATTTATCATTTTTCTTATAAAAGAGCCCCCAAAGCAGCATGCCCCCCACCCCGATACATAAATATTTTTTTTTTTAATTAGAAAATGCCAGAAGTTATTTGATCTATGCTTTCAATGCAATTTAATTCACAAAATTATGCAGATTCTTAAAATTAAATTCCAATTGTTTTAAAGCTTTCTAATTGTGATTTCATTCTTTAAAATTCTGTACTTCAAAGCATATAAACCTGCATTTTCACATTAATAGTTTCGCCATAGAAGTGTTTTGTTATTAATAAAAAAATTAATGTTTTTGTTTTTTTTGGGGGGGAGGGGGTTAATGTTTGGAATCCTAATGATTTGAATAATCTCTGCAGAAACACAAATCTCAAGGCTAAGATCATTCAGTGGTAGAGATCTGTATAGAAACCAGGATTGTCAGAAAAATGTACCACATAACAAAGTTCCAGTGGTGAGCATGTTGTTTCCATCAACAGTAACCTTTCTCTTTTCTTGTATTATCTTTTTATTTCATTTATTCATCTCTCTGTTGCAGATATTGACGGTGTAAGATTCTAAGAAAGCAACCCATGTTATAGATGTGCATCAGAAGCAAAGATGCATCATTGAATTCTTGGCAAAAGTGCACTGAGAATAGTGGTAGGACAATAAAATTTGGAGCACAAAAAGTTGTTTGTTTTAATGGTACCATTTCAATCTTCATAACTCTCCAACTTTTGAATTAAAAAAAAAAAATAGGAGACTTTACTTTTGAAACGACCCGTGTGTGTGTGTATATAAATTTTGCTTCAAGATTGTGAAATGTATCTTCAGTTATCTGGAGAAATATTCTCAATAGTTTCTTCTTTCCATAAATGATGGCTTTATTTATAAAGTGAGATTGATACTTGGAAAAAAAAATCTTTTTGCAAATGTCTATCAGCCAATATTGCTAATTTTGAACGGCAAAAAAGCGTTTAGGTGTCAAGTGGTTCAAATTGACTTTT